>NC_060049.1:0-316908 GCF_905333055.1 Maniola jurtina
AAAAGTAGCTTTAAGTTTTAAGTTTAATTTTAATTTTGACTACAGGCCCTATACACCACTTATTCATTGGAACCTTTATTAAGCTTATTGACTTAACTATTGTAAGCGACTATTAAATATTCAATTATCAAATTTATACATTTAAATACATTGACTGGGGTACCTTTACACTACCCCGTTGACGTTGTACTAGCGGATACTATACCAGTAGTAAAGATGTTAGGAATACGCACCCCGACCAAGAACGCGTCAATGGCAAAATCACCCGAAGGGAACCCGCCGAAGCCACTGGAGGAGGCTGGATCTTCTTCGCAATCCAGCATAAGGAAAAGCGTAGGCGAATGGGAAGCGAGACTGGAAGACAAACAAAAGTCCATCTCTTCGCTCAAGAAGACAGCTAATGAGCCGACACAGAAAGCCAGCCCACCCGCCCAAAAAAGGCCAATCGCCTTCAAAATTGACAACCCTCCGGGCCCCAAAAATATCGTACGGAACCCAAGAGTGGTCGAGGCTAGAACATGCCTCGTGAAAGTCAAGAACGCCATGGCTCTTTCCAAAAACATAAAGAAAGAAATAAAAGAAGAAGTTACAAACCAAGTGGACAGACTTTACCGTCTGGTCAAAGAGGCAGAGGCGGACCACGAAGCAACCCCACCCATTAGTGCGGCTAAGCCAATTATAGAGGCAAATGACCCAGTGACTCCTCCTTCATCGTTCTCCCGCTCTGAGCGGGAGAGGGAGGTGGGGAGAGTCATTGAGTCTGAAACTGCAGCTCTCAAGAAGGTATTGGAAGAGCATAGCAAGAAACTTGCAGAAAATACCGAAAAAATGGACAGGCTGAAAGAGGCACTGCGGACTAGCCAAGAAAATATGCCAAATATCTCATATGCTAGTGCAGTGGCAAGACAGCCTACAAAATCACCACCTAGGCAAACAGTCCTCCACTCTATAGCCGTAACTACAGAGGATGAAGGAATAACGGGTGAAAAAGTACTCGATAAAATAAGGGAAGCAGTTGACGCTAAAGAAGAATGGATCAGAGTTGATAGGGTGAGAAAGGCGAAAAATAGGAAGATCATAATGAGTTTTGAAAAGAAGGAAGACAGAGACAAGGTAAAGGAAAGACTGAGGGTGAAGGGAACCGATCTCACCGTCGAGGAGGTGAAAAATAGGGACCCGCTTCTGGTCCTCAAGGGAGTCCTAACTGTAAACACTGATGAGGACATAACAAAAGCCTTGAGGAACCAGAATAGGGAAATTTTTGGAAACCTCAACGACGGGGACGACCGGATCTCAGTCAAGTACAGAAAAAGAACCCGCAATCCGCACATGGCCGATGTGGTACTGAGCGCCTCGCCTGCCATCTGGAGGCAGATCACGGTAAAGGGCAATGTCCACATAGATCTCCAGAGGGTCAGAGCGGAGGACCAGTCTCCACTGATCCAGTGCTCGAGATGCCTGGGCTACGGCCACAGTAAGAAATTTTGTAAGGAAACTGAGGATGGGTGCAGCCACTGCGGAGGACCGCACCTTAAGACCAAGTGTGCGGAGTGGGCCGCGGCCACCCCGCCCTCGTGCAGGAACTGCTTGAGAGCGAAGCTCGATAATAGAGAGCACAACGCTTTCAGCAGCGACTGCCCGATTAGGCGGAGATGGGACGAACTGGCCCGCTCCACAGTGGCGTATTGCTAAGGTTGCGCATGTGGATACGGTGGCACTTCATCTCCTCCAGGCGAATCTCCAGAGAAAGAAATTGGCGCTCACAGAGCTGCTACTCGAGTCGGGGAAATGCGGGGCGCACATAGCGCTAGTACAGGAGCCATATGTTGGTAGAGAAGGCAGGGTCTCGGGTCGGAGCGGGATCAGGGTCTTCCAGAACGTTGACAACGGGGAGGGTACGGTAAAATGCGGACCTCCACGTCATACAGTACCCAAAACTCACCACGAACAACATCGCGGTGGTGGGGATCCGAACCAGCGCCTGGGAGATAGCCCTGGTATCGCTCTACTTCGAGCCTGACCTAGAGATGGACCTTTACCTGGCGCACCTCCGCAAAATCCGGCTTGAGCTGGGAGCACAAAAATGGATAGTCGCGGGTGACTGCAATGCCAAAAACATTTGGTGGGGTAGTCCCGTGACGGATCGCCGGGGAGAAGAACTGCATGGGACTCTGGAGGACCTGGGTCTTGTTATCCTTAACAAAGGGGAAATTCCCACGTTTGACGTCGTAAGAGGTGAGCGAAGATACACCAGCTTCGTCGATATCACAACGGCGTCACCCGACCTCCTGGACCTGGTGGACGGCTGGCGCGTGCGCGAAGACTTAACTACCTCGGACCACAACGGCATATCGTTTAAGTTACACCTAAAACGCACAAGACACAACTATATCAAGCACACAACACGATCATATAACACACGGAAAGCCAATTGGACCCAGTTTCGTGAGAAACTGGGTCAAATTTTGCAATCCCAAAACATTACAGTCACAAACATCCAAGACACTATCACAGCTACACAATTAGATTACATCATACACAAACTTATACAGGCGTTAACTGAAGCGAGTGAGTGTGCAATTCCCAAAATTAGGAGGAAGGACACACTCACGTTGCCGTGGTGGTCTGAGGAGCTGTCGACGCTGAAGCGCGAGGTGGCCACCAGGAAGAGGAGGATCCGGTGTGCGGCACCGATTCGACGGTCGAAAGTGGTCGAAGAATACCTGGAAGCCAGGACAAAGTACGAGACCAAAGAAAAAGAGGCTCAAACTAGGTCCTGGAAGGAATTTTGCGGGAAACAGGACCGAGAGTCTCTCTGGGGGGGTATATATAGGGTGTTGGGCAGGACGGCCAAACGGGAGGAAGATCCACCGCTGGTGGTAGAAAACACGGAAATTGATGCCAAGAGCTCCGCCCGACTTATGGCCGAGACCTTTTACCCCAAGGACTCCGAAGAGCAAGACTCCGAGGAGCACCGACGGGTGAGGGCCCTGGCGGAGCTCACGGATAGCGAGACTTCCTCGGACCAGGGGGACCCCCCTTTCACTCATTTAGAGTTAAAGCTGGCGAGTCGTTCTTTCGACCCGAAGAAAGCCCCTGGAGCGGACGGTTTCACCGCCGACATATGCCTGCATGCGATAAACCTCAACCCGGACCTCTTCTTGTGCCTTTTCAACCGGTGCCTGGCAATCCACCACTTTCCCGGGGCCTGGAAGGAGGCCACAGTAATCTTCCTTCGGAAGCCCGGAAAGGCCACCTACACGACCCCAAAATCGTATCGTCCTATAGGCCTCCTTCCGGTACTTGGAAAGGTCTTGGAAAAGATGCTTGTCACTAGACTACAATTTCATATAGCGCCTAGGCTTAGCACACGCCAATTTGGCTTTATGCCCCAACGGAGCACCGAAGACGCCCTCTACACCTTAGTGAAACATATCAGACATAAACTAGACAGCAAGAAGATTGTCGTTCTGATATCACTGGACATAGAGGGCGCCTTTGATAACGCTTGGTGGCCCAAAATAAAGGTCAGGCTGGCGGAGGAAAAATGCCCTATAAACATCCGACGGCTTTTGAGCAGCTATCTAAATGACAGGAGCGTCAAAGTCAGGTACTGTGGGGAGGAGTACGCAATAGCTACCGAGAAGGGTTGCGTGCAGGGATCTATTGGCGGACCAATATTATGGAACTTACTTTTAGACCCACTGCTCCGGGACTTGGAAACTAGTGGCGCGTACGTGCAGGCATTCGCTGACGATGTGGTGTTGGTGTTCGAGGGCGACACGGCCCTCGAAATCGAACGGCAGGCCAACGCCGCCCTTGAACGTGTGAGAATGTGGGGAGCGGCAAATAAACTTCGATTTGCGCCTCATAAGACCAATGCAATGGTTATGACGCGCAAATTAAAGTACGACGACCCGCGTCTACGCATGGGCGGGGTCGACGTTGCCTTGTCGAACGAAATCAAACTGTTGGGTGTTGTCATTGACCGAAAACTCACATTCAACGCCCACGTCGCGAGTGTCTGCAAGCGCGCGGTAGCCTTCTACCATCAGTTGGCACGAGCAGCTAAGGTCAGCTGGGGTCTCCACCCCGAAGTAATCCGTACTATCTATGTAGCGGTGGTCGAACCTGTAGTTCTGTATGCCGCCAGCGTATGGGCGCCTGCTGTGGACAGGCTCGGAATCCGGAAGCAGCTGAACGTGGTCCAGCGAGGCTTCGCACAGAAGCTCTGTAGGGCATATCGCACTGTCTCCCTGAACGCGGCCCTGTTGCTCGCTGGGATACTCCCACTCGACCTTCGCGTCCGCGAAGCCGCGGCGCTGTATGAGGCGAGGAAGGGGGTGCCCCAGCGAGAGATAGGGGATCGGGAGGTAGAGCGAATGTCCTCGGCCCTTCGGTCACCGCATCCCGCCAGTCATCTCGACCTCGAGTTCAAGTGCCTGATGGACCAGGAGCAACTTATGGCCAATAATGACAATGACTTCAATATCTATACGGACGGTAGCAAGATTGAGGGCAAGGTGGGGGCGGCGCTATCCATATGGAGTGACGCCGCCGAAACCAAAGCCCTCAAGCTTGCGTTACCGTCTTACTGCACGGTCTACCAGGCGGAGCTTCTGGCGATATGCCGGGCGGCACGGATGGCCGCAGCAAACTTGGCCGGATCTGTCGGAATTTACTCCGATTCATTGTCAGCATTGCAGACGCTGCAAAATCCAAAGGCTCTCCACCCCCTGGCGGTAGAAGCGCGAGGGTTCCTGCGAGACGCTTTGCTCCAGAACAAACGTATAAGCTTGTTCTGGATCAAAGCCCATGCAGGACTGGAGGGGAATGAGCGTGCCGACAATCTGGCCAAGGAGGCTGCTCTGAAGTCTAAACGCAAATTTGACTACGACAGCTGCCCCGTCTCATTCATCAAGCGAAGCATTCGTATGCGATCGCTTGATGAATGGAACGACCGGTACCGAGCCGGTGAAACGGCCGGCGTCACCAAAATATTTCTTCCTGATGCGGTGGCGGCCTACAGAGTTGTAAGTAAAATAGAGGTGGACGGACTCGTCACCCAGGTGTTGACGGGGCACGGCGGATTCTCCGAGTACTTGCATCGCTTCAAGTGCAAGGAGAGTCCGTCCTGCATCTGCGACCCCGGGGTGTCCGAGTCTGTTCCCCATCTCCTGTTTGACTGTCCAGTTCATGCGTATAAACGAATGAAGCTGGAACAAGAGATCGAAATTCAACTGTCGATAGGTAATATTGCGGATGTCATACACGATAATAAAAAAAGGGATGTTTTCTTTAAATATTGTAAAGATATATGCATAGAAGTAAATAAGCGAAACAGTAATCTGATTGGGAACAGAGCGGACTAATGTAGACACAATGTTTCTTGTATATTATTGAATATAGTAACCAACATGTGTAAAAATTAGATCCGCTCTGTCCCCAATATCGTATTGTTAATTATTCATCATAAAATAGTATATATAAATAATAGTATATATAAATAGATGTAAATAGATATAAGAATGTAATTAGATTTGTGTAATAAAGAAATAAAATAAAAATAAAAGAAAAGAAAACACCCCCGAAAGTAGAAAGATGGATAGGAAGGGAACCCACCCATCGAGTGAAAGAAGATGCATGAAAGAAAGATCTAGTATGAAGAATGAAAGTACGAGCAGAATGTTAGCGAGAACTGGAATGAAAGAGTAGCCAAAAACAGAAAAGCAGTCACAGTCTCTGATAACGTCAGAGGTCAATGTATTTAACTAAAACAAAAAAAAAAAAAAAAAAAAAAAAAAAAACCTAACCTAACCTAACCTAACCTAACCTAACCTAACATAACCTAACATAACCTAACATAACCTAACATAACCTAACATAACCTAACATAACCTAACATAACCTAACATAACCTAACATAACCTAACATAACCTAACATAACCTAACATAACCTAACATAACCTAACATAACCTAACATAACCTAACATAACCTAACATAACCTAACATAACCTAACATAACCTAACATAACCTAACATAACCTAACATAACCTAACATAACCTAACATAACCTAACATAACCTAACATAACCTAACATAACCTAACATAACCTAACATAACCTAACATAACCTAACATAACCTAACATAACCTAACATAACCTAACATAACCTAACATAACCTAACATAACCTAACATAACCTAACATAACCTAACATAACCTAACATAACCTAACATAACCTAACATAACCTAACATAACCTAACATAACCTAACATAACCTAACATAACCTAACATAACCTAACATAACCTAACATAACCTAACATAACCTAACATAACCTAACATAACCTAACATAACCTAACATAACCTAACATAACCTAACATAACCTAACATAACCTAACATAACCTAACATAACCTAACATAACCTAACATAACCTAACATAACCTAACATAACCTAACATAACCTAACATAACCTAACATAACCTAACATAACCTAACATAACCTAACATAACCTAACATAACCTAACATAACCTAACATAACCTAACATAACCTAACATAACCTAACATAACCTAACATAACCTAACATAACCTAACATAACCTAACATAACCTAACATAACCTAACATAACCTAACATAACCTAACATAACCTAACATAACCTAACATAACCTAACATAACCTAACATAACCTAACATAACCTAACATAACCTAACATAACCTAACATAACCTAACATAACCTAACATAACCTAACATAACCTAACATAACCTAACATAACCTAACATAACCTAACATAACCTAACATAACCTAACATAACCTAACATAACCTAACATAACCTAACATAACCTAACATAACCTAACATAACCTAACATAACCTAACATAACCTAACATAACCTAACATAACCTAACATAACCTAACATAACCTAACATAACCTAACATAACCTAACATAACCTAACATAACCTAACATAACCTAACATAACCTAACATAACCTAACATAACCTAACATAACCTAACATAACCTAACATAACCTAACATAACCTAACATAACCTAACATAACCTAACATAACCTAACATAACCTAACATAACCTAACATAACCTAACATAACCTAACATAACCTAACATAACCTAACATAACCTAACATAACCTAACATAACCTAACATAACCTAACATAACCTAACATAACCTAACATAACCTAACATAACCTAACATAACCTAACATAACCTAACATAACCTAACATAACCTAACATAACCTAACATAACCTAACATAACCTAACATAACCTAACATAACCTAACATAACCTAACATAACCTAACATAACCTAACATAACCTAACATAACCTAACATAACCTAACGGTTCAGTAGTGTCCCCAACTTTACAAACTTACCTTTGCTGTTTTCGTCATACATAATACATTGAATTCACTACACCTTATGTTGGTCAGTTGTATCTCTTACATTTTTTACTTTTTGACGTCAATTTTAATTTTCTTAATTAGTTCATATAACTGGCTACTGAAGTATGAAGTTTTAGAATTTTCTTTACAGTGAATTCAAGGAAGCGTTTTTTTAAGCAAAAAGTAGGATTTCTTTTATTTTTATTATAGATATATTCAGCGTAAACGTGATATAAACTTAGCGTTCTTGACTTTTTTTTGTTATTTTTTTATTTGGATGGAATTAACACAAACTAAAATATACATGTACATACTGGTCAAACACATAACCCTCCGGTGGGATTCGTCGCAGTCGGGCAGCACGGAAACACGAATAAGAACGTACAAGTTTGTTTAGAGTAAACTAGTTTATTGTAATGTATAACTTAGTGTATATATAGTACATGCTACTCCTCGTCGAGCGGCGAGAACAGCTTGGCGGCCTCCAGCAGGTCGTCGAAGTGGCCGCGCGCCAGCACCTGCGCACGCAAACACACACACATACACACATATGGTCGGCCTCAGAATCCGAGTAGCGATTCCGCGAAACTATTGCTTCAAAAACCTGTCGCAGTTATGCGCTTTTCCTATGAACACGCCACACACGACTTATGGCCTTTGACTGTACATATTATATAAGCGATCGATGTATTACTATGTAGAGTACCGCGCCGCGCGATATTCGTACCTGCCTCGCGACGTGCATTCTGTTGAACAGGTTCCACAGCAGCACGCCCACCACGCGCTCGTCGCGCAGGTAGAACACCACACCGCGCTCGAAGCGCTGCGGCGCCTCCGCCTCGCGCGGCGCCTCGAGCTCGCGCGGCGCCTCCGCCTCGCGCGGCGCCTCGAGCTCGCGCGTCGCTTCGACTGCGCCCTCCGCCGCGGCCAACGTGCGCTCGGCGCCGACGGCGTCGCTCGCGAACACGCCCACCGTGCGCAGCCGCGAGTCGACGATGCCGATGGCCTGCAACACGCACGCCGTCAGACGGAGCCGGCAGGAGGGAAACCCCTCCCCGCCCCGCCCCGCCGCCCCCCGCACCCACCTCGTAGCCGAGCTGCGGGCCCAGGTCGCTCCAGAACATGCTCTGGTGGCGGTACACCTGCGGCGGCTTCACGCCCGCCATGTTCTCGCCGGCCAGTCGCCCCGACACCACGGCGTGGTCGTGGTGCTCCACGCGGCGCCTCCCCAGCGCCTCGTCCCAGAAGCTGGCCACGTCGCCCGCCACCCACACGCCCGAGCGCGCCGCCAACTCGCCGTTCACGAGCACCCCGCCGTCAGCCAGCTCCAGCCCCGCGCGCGCCGCCAGTTCCACGCGCGGCGCCGCGCCCACGCACTCCACCACCAGCTGCGCGTTCTCACCGCCGCCGTCCGCCAGCCGCAGCCGCACGCCGTCCGCCGCCACGTCGCAGTCCACCACCTCCGCCCCCGCGCGCAGCTCCACGCCCTCCGCCTCCAGCCGCCGCGCCACGTCCGCCGCCAGGTACGGCGGCAGCACGTGCGCCAGCGGCGCCACCTCGCGGTACAGCTGCACCACGCGGCGCCCCGCACCCTCCGCCGCCAGCCGCGCCGCCAGCGCCGCGCTCAGCTCGGTCGCCAGGAAGCCGCCACCCACCACGGCCACGCGCCGCACGTCGGGCGCATCCAGCGCGCGCGCCAGGCGCGCCGCGTCGCGCACGTCGCGCAGCGCTAGTGAGCGACCCGCCGTTGCCGCCGCGCGCAACGCGGGCAGGCGACGAGCGCGCGCTCCCGTGGCCAGCAGCGCGGCGTCGTAGCGCAGCTCGTGGCGCTGCGCGCCGGCGGCCAGCACGGCGGTGCGCGCGGCGGGGTCGAGCGCCACGACGCGCCAGCCGCGCGCGAGTGCGGCGCCGGACGGCGCGTCGCGCATGCGTTCGGGCGGCGTGTAGAAGGCCTCGGGCTCGTAGGCGAGGCTGCGGCGGCGGCCGTTCCACTGGCGGAAGGCGAGCGCGTCGGGCGCGGCGGCGGCGGCGGCGGGGTCGGGCTCGCGCCACAGCTCCTTGCTGAGCGGCGGGCGCATGTAGGGCAGCGCGGGCTCGGCGCCCACCAGCAGCACATGCGCGTCGGGGCGCGCGCTGCGGATGGCGCGCATGGCCGCGAAGGCCGCCGTGCCGCCGCCCACCAGCAGGAACTGCGCGTGCGCCGGCAGCTGCTCTGCCAGCGCCGGCACGGGCGCCGCCTCCGCCTTGCCGTCCTCCGCCTCGCCCGCTGCATCTGCCACACACGGCCGACTTGCGATCACTCAGTCACAGACACAGAATAGAGTAATTTAAAAAAATTTAATTTAATATAAAAGAAATAAAAATCTGTAAGGTGTGTTAAAAAAACTTGTAATAAGTCAGAATATTATCAAAATCTGTCCCTAAAAAAACCCTAAATTGAAATTGAAATGTTAATCTACACTTCCCTAATTAGAAAACCTCTTCAGCAGAATCAAACTGTCCAGCTATTTCATTTTGTTTTGGAAATTGCTGGTGAGCAAGAGCCTATTGAAGTTATAGGAAGCAGTTTCTGGTTCACTATCATCGGCCGGTAGGAATATTGCAACATGCCTAACTAGTGAGAGCCTGCTAGTGAGAGCGGAACTCACCCGTCACCGCGGCGCGGGAAGCCGGCCGCTCTTTGTCTTCATTGTTTAGTTTTTGATAAAAGTATATCTGAAATGAATACAATAAAACCATAATAAAACTGTAACTTTTGATTTTATACGTTCAAATATTTGGATGATCAGGAAGCATCACTGATTATCAAATTAGAGCAGCAATTGCACAAAGCAAAACCTTTTAATTTTACAGATTTAAACATAACTTGGCAGACTGATGTTAACATATAAATGTAAAAAGGCGACTAACTGACTCATCAACGCACAACTCAAACTTGTGTAGTTGAAGTTGCGGGCGTAAGCGGAGCTCATACATCATGGGATGGAGGATAGTGTTCATCCCAAAGAGCAGGGTTCATTCGGGATAAGGTAACAGATCAGACGTGAAACATACTCCCCCGAGCGACGCGGTGAGGGCGAGCGCCGCGGCGGCGGCCCAGGGGCGCGCGCGCGGCGGCGGCGGCGAAGGCGGGGGCGGCGGCGGGGGCTCCGCGGGCGGCGGCGGCGGCGCGGCGCCCGCACTCCGCGCGCCCGCACCACTGAGCACCGTCTGTGACATGTGAACCATACTACAGATACTACTGTTCATGTAACAATGCAGATCACCTCCCACACCAGTGCCCGAATGTTCAACACCATAACACTGTGGGCTCCAGCCACACCACTGACTGCAGTGCCCTTACTTTTCAGATGATACAAACAATAAATAACTTTGTTGGCATTTTCTTGGATTGAAACATTCAGTTTCAATTGTTTCATTATTTATTTAAAGAGCTACTTATCTAGACGCTGTCCTTCTCTAATACTGGAATCCCACCGACCATCAATACAATCAATATTGTTGTTTTTGTTTCACTTGTTGAAATGTTGAATGACAGACATAAGTAATTTTATTAATTATTTGATTTTACCAAAGCTCCCCAACAGATCCCCTGTAATGATGCAGAACCATGCAAAGATACATCTGCACAGCCTCCTGACTGGCAAAGAGTGCCCCTGATTAGAAACCCAAAAAGAAAAAAAATGGAAAGCTCACCTTCACCAGACAGAATTGAAACAAGCAACAGCTTTAGTGGACTAGTGGTTGACCAAACAGAAGAACAGTCAAATGAACCGAAAGCAAAGAAGCCCAGCAAACCTCCACCTATTATCTTATATGGTGTTGAAGACCTCAATAAACTAACTGAACTCCTAGAATCTGTTGCAGAGAAATCTCAGTTTAACTACAAAGTTATCAACAGAAATCAATTAAAAATTTTGACCTTTGATGTTGATATATATAAGATGTTAATATCTGTAATACGAGAAAATGGTTTGATTGGACACACCTTTAATAGGAAGGATAATAGAAATTACCGAATAGTTATTAGAAACTTGCATTATACAACTCCTTTTCATGCTATTAAGGAAGCCATTGAGGAAACAGGTAATACAGTGACAGGAGAAATAATAAATGCGAAGTTTGGCTCTGAAAAGAAACCTACCACTACTTTCTTTGCAAATCTTCTACCTGGCCCTAATAATAAAAGAGTTAAAGAGTTAAAGGTCATATACCACCAGACGGTAATCATAGAAGATCCGAGAAAACGAAAAGCAGTAGTTCAGTGTCAAAGATGCCAACAGTATGGACATACAAAAAACTACTGCATGAAACCTTACCGCTGTGTTAAATGTGCAGGAGCTCACAAAACCTCAACATGCACAAAAACTGATCGCAATACACCAGCCATGTGCGCTCTATGCCTGGGTCCTCATCCAGCTAACTACAAAGGGTGTGAGGTGTACAAAGAAATCCTCAACAGGAAAACCAAAAAACAATACCCTAAAAAACAAGGGCAAGAGCACCAAACATTCAAAGACAGTGATAAAATATCTCATCCAATTAATTTAAATTCCGTCAGTAGCAGACCACCAGCCAATCGAAACCCAAAAGAAAAGAAAACATATGCTGAAGCTACCAACTCAAAGCCACAAGAGTCAGATACAGAATCAAATGCATATAAAACATTAGAACACATGTTTATCAAGCAATCTGAAAAAATTGATTTTCTCCTACAACAAATGAGTACCTTGCTTCAACTCATAACAACGTTAATTTCAAAGGCACCAAAATAGGTTTAAAAATAGGTACTTGGAACATTAATGGATTATCTCCCAACAAAGATGAAGTAGAAATACTACTTCATATGCACAAACTTGATATTTTCCTCATATCAGAAACTCATTTTGTTAGTAACAGTCTGATAAAGATAAAAGGGTATAATATCTATCACACTAATCACCCAGATGGAACTGCACATGGAGGAACTGCGGTCATCATAAAAGCAACAATAGAGCACTATGAACTACCCCAATACAGCACTGAACAAATCCAAGCAACTTCAGTATCTATTTCGGACAAAAATGGCCCTTTTAATATCTCAGCTGTTTACTGTCCACCAAAACACAGGATATCTGAGGAACAATTTTCAAAGTTCTTTGGTAGCCTTGGTAACCGCTTTGTTGTTGGTGGTGACTGGAATTCCAAGCATCTCCATTGGGGCTCCAGGCTAATAACCACTCGAGGAAGGGAACTAAAGAAGAGTGTGGATAAAAACGTCCTTACTACTATTGCAACACCAGAACCCACGCACTGGCCTACAGACCCAAATAGACTGCCTGATGTTCTAGACTTCTTCATTTATAAGGGATTGTCTCGACTCTTCTTCACAATCAGTTCAACCTTAGATGGTTCCTCAAATCATATCCCAGTGATACTGACCATGAGTGCCCAAGTAACAAACAGTATGAAAAGGCTACAACTTTATAACAAAAGAACTGACTGGGAGGCGTTTCGTGGTATAGTAAATGATGAGCTTCAACTACAAATAGCGCTTAAATCTGAGGAAGACATTGATAATGCTACTACTAAGTTTATGACTACTGTTCAGTCAGCTTGTTGGAAGTGTACACCAGAAATATCCAATTCTTTACCGAGACATAAATCAGTTCCATCCGAAATTAAACTTCAAATAATGGAAAAAAGAAGACTACGAAGAGTATGGCACATTAGTAGACACCCAGAAGACAAAACAGTACTTAACAAAGCAATTAAGGACCTTAAAGACGCTATAGCTAAATCAAAGGATACTCTAACAGAATCATATCTGGAATCGTTGACAGCAACAAGTGTTACTAATTACTCCCTTTATCGTGCGTGTAAAAACTTAAATAAGCCTACAGACCCCAAGCCACCACTTAGATTGGAGGGCAACACATGGGCCAGAAGCCAGCAACAAAAAGCTGATGCTTTTGGAAACCACTTGGCCCAAATATTCACACCAAATGAAACTGATCCAGACAGTGACGAGACAGATATAGAAGACGTCCTTGGTCAGCCTTTCCAGTTGGATCTGCCCATCACGCCAACCAACCCAAATGAGATTATTAACATAATAAAACGTATGGATGGCAAGAAAGCGCCTGGTTTTGATCTAATTGATAAAAGAGTCCTATCGGAACTACCGCGAAAAGGTATTATGTTCCTCACCATTTTATTTAATGGCATCATTCGTGTTGGTTATTTCCCAGCTCTGTGGAAGGTCTCGCAAATTATAATGATAGCAAAGCCTGGTAAACCCGTTCAAGAAATAACCTCATACAGACCAATCAGTTTATTACCGGTGATGTCAAAAATTTGTGAAAAAATTGTGTTGCAAAGGCTTATGAAAGAACTCTGCTCAAGATGTATCATCCCAGACCATCAATTTGGCTTCCGGCAGCATCATGGAACTGTTGAGCAAGTACATAGGGTATGCAGAACAATAAGAGATGCACTGGAACACAAAGAATACTGCTCTTCTGCTTTCCTCGATGTGCAGCAAGCATTTGATAAAGTGTGGCATACAGGACTACTATTCAAAATTAAATCGCTACTACCTCATACATTCTTCGGTCTATTGAAATCCTACCTGACTGATAGAATATTTCAAGTCAAAGAAGGTGAATACACTTCACCGTTTCACCCAATCACAGCTGGCGTGCCACAAGGCTCAGTGCTAGGTCCTGTGCTTTACACAATCTATACAAGTGACCTACCTCAAATTGACGATGTCACTGTGGCTACATTTGCGGATGATACAGCTGTTCTTGCTCGCAGTAAATCTCCTGAAGAAGCTTCAGCTATTCTGCAACGTGGACTAAATGAGATCGACAAATGGCTGTCAAAATGGAGGATAAAAACGAGCGCTTCAAAATCAGTCCATATAACATTTACTCTTCGTCGAGGAAACTGTCCTCCGGTCTCGCTGCGTAACAATCAGCTACCACAAAGCGACAACGTTAGGTACCTGGGAATGCACTTAGATAGAAGGCTAACCTGGAAGAAACATGTCCAAATAAAGAGGGATGAGATCTATCATAGATATAGAGGACTGTACTGGATGCTCTCAAGGAACTCCAGACTCTCTCTAGACAACAAGTTACTGATATACAAAGCAATAATAAAGCCAATATGGTCATATGGCATACAACTTTGGGGATCAGCATGCAACTCCAATATTCAAATTATACAAAGAGCTCAAAATTACATTTTGAAACAACTGTCCAACGCGCCATGGTTCCTACAAATATCGGAAATTCATGAGCACTTAAACATTAACACAGTAAAGGAAGAAATTCTAACTTATAGTTGCAACTACAAAACAAGGCTTACTAACCACCCAAATCGCCTGGCAGTGCAGCTGACAATGCCACAGGCAATCCGTCGACTAAAGAGAAAGCATATACTAGACATTTAGCTGAGACTTATGGAGTTTTCCCGCTGGGGAAGTTTTCTCCTAATGAACGCCAACTTCCTCCAACCAATCTGCTCATAGTCCACCGACTGATCGCATGATAAGGCAACCCCTCAAAAAAAAAAAAAAAAAAAAAAATTATTTGATTTTGACTTACAGTTACACAGCAGTAGATGTACTGTGGTCATGTGGTAGTGTGTCTGTCAGTCTGCTTGTCACCCGTCCATTGAACTGATATTGACAAAGTTGCAGACAGGGACAGCTTGCATTGGGGAGTTGGTCATGGGATACCTTTCCAAGAGTTCCTACAGGATTTTATAAACCTAAATCCACATGGACCAAGTGGGGAATGTCATCTACTACACATATAATACATAGGCAATTTTAATGTATTTCAGTGTACATAATGAATTAATATGTACATTACCGTCCTGTACTTCCTCAGCTTCCGTGTACGCTTGCACAAGCAAAAACAAATCCATTTATTTTACACAATGTAGACCCTTTTTCTACGTTTTGTGTACTTACATTTACAGTAATTATTGCAATTACCAGACGAGCAATCAGCAAACCTAAGTCACAATAATTAATGAAAACAAAAAGTATTATGTAAGTAAATATTAAGAAGTTACCTTATCAGAGGCAGTCACGCTGGAATAATTGCAGATTCCTGAAAAGTAAAATCTCTTAATGAAACCTGCTCCTCGCACACCCAGTGTTCCCTACTCCGGTATTTATTCAGACATTCTGCATGATAAATCAAAAACTTTTATGCATTAAAATAAATTTAAATGTTTTAGAATATACAGGTAAAGCCCTTTCATATGATACCCACATAACATAGTTATCTTACTTCGAAAATTGAAAATACTATTTATTATTTGTTGATGAACATATTTTAATTTTTGTGATGTAACCACAAATTCACGGTTTTCGAATTTTTTTCCTTTAAGACCTCCCAACCTGCCAAATTTCATTATTCTGGGTTAACGGGAAATACCCTATAGGTTTCCTATAGGTTTTCTTGACAGATGGACAGACGGACGGATAGACAGACAGACAGACAGCAAATTGATCTTATCAGGGTTCCATTTTTCTTTTTGAAGTACTGAACCCTAATAAGTAAAATATACCTACTAATTCTTGTAAGGTTAATTCAGTAGGAAGGTATAGTACGCGATAGGTTGAGGTAGCGATCGGGGTATGAGGCGGGGGCCGGGGGGACGCGCTGCATACCCGCGCTACCCCGCACTGGGTTAGCGCGGGGTGTCCCCACCCCGATCGCCATCTCAACCTGTCGCGAACTTGTATTCCTATGGTGTAACAGTTACTTGAGTTATAACTTGATATTATACTATATATAGCTCGATTACCACTCACTCACTGACTGACTCATTGACATAATTGTTCTCCTAGAAAGAGAAGGAAAATGATATAGTGATGTAGGGGAGTTGTGTTTGGTTTCGGGAACCCTCTGGGGAAAAATTATGACATTTCAGAAAAACAAGATGGCGGCCGACGTGATTTTTGCAGCTCCGTTGTTTTCCAACCGATTTCGTTGAATTTTGCAATCTTTGAAGAAAATAGTAAACGATTAATAGGAAATGTGGAAAAAATTGGAAAAACAAGATGGCGGTTGAGCCGTAGCGTTTTAAAATTTTTGATTTTTCGACCCCGAACCGCGGCGCCACAGATCCGAAACGGGGTAATCGAGGATAATTATTTTTTCTGGTTTCGCCCACGATTATCCTGTATTTTGACAGAACTGGAGTGGTTTTTAAAAATTCAAGATGGCGGCTGTCATGGCGGCCGTTTTGTTCGAGGTACGAAAAAACGCAATTTTAAAATTCGAATATCTTAAAGTTGTCAACATCGGAGCGATTCGGCTTCTATCAAGCGATTGTACGTATAGGCTCGAGGTATAGATTGGAGGAAAAAAATTACCCCATTTTTCGGGAAATTTCGAGATTTTCGGGAAATTGTAAAAAATCGAAATACGCACTTTTCGCAAAATCCCAGTATGAGCGATTACGTGTTTTGCTCGTACAAATGACATTTTGGTATTTTTGTCGCCAGAGACTGGCAACACTGGAATTTATCAAAGAAAAAGTGATTTTCGACATGGTCTTTTTTAGGGGCGATCGGTTCGCCTGGGTGCGAGCGAGATGAGAGATTGAAACGTCATCGGGAGCGGTATATCCTGTAGTTAATAGGAAAATTATGAAACCGTGTAAAATCTTTCTGTGAAACGAGTTGGCGGCCATTTTGTATTTTTTTTAATTTTTCGAAATTTTGATCACGTTTTTGAGGCAGTTGGCAACATTTTGGAAAGTCAATATGTATGAATCGATTGTGTGACTCAGCCGGCAATATCGAAATATAGAAACAGTGTTGCCACTTTTGGGGAGATTTTCGAGATTTTCAACTAAGAAACTCCTGTAAAATTTTGTATGAAATATTTTTTTTTCACTGATGCTGTCGTATAGAAAACAAAAACTTAGTAAGCCAAAATTATGGAGAGAGCTGATGATTGAGGATGTCGGAGACGGGTGAAGGGCCCGCTTAAGGTATTGAAGATAGGTGGAGGGTGCTCGAGCAAATGTCATTCATGACGTCATCCAATTGCCAAAAAGCTGAAAAAAAATTCAAAATGGCGAAGAAAAGATGACCGCCATACAAAGGAGATCATTATTTTTGGGCCTTTTCTGAAAGTGCCGGCCAACGAAAAAAAATGGTACAGATCGTTAGAACTAGCCATTTGGAGTAATAGTTAGTATGGCAAAAAAGTTGTAGGATTGCTCTGAACCAAGATAGACAAGGTCGAAGATTCGTCATTTTCATACATTTTATTGATTTCTAAAAGTGCTGGGAAACATAAAATAATGTTAGATATTGCTAGAACTAATTATTTGAGGCAATTGTCATTATGACCCAAAGGCTGTGGGGTCATTATATGTCGTGTTATACAAGTTATACAAAAAATTAATATACTTTGTATAATTAATTGCAACCGATTTTATGATTTTGTTACTGTTCTGATTGTTTTATACGAATTTGAATACACGTATAATTATTTTGACTCCCACGAAGTGCTGGATCAGCTGCAATGTGGACAAAATTCGTTTACACATACCTGGATTGTATGCGGCCTCGTAATACTAGGTGATCTCATCCAGCCATCTCCCAAACTTCTGCCACTGGGATATCTCCGGCGAGCTCTGTGATGAATGCACCATTTGGTTATAAGTACTGTTCACCATAGTAACTACGGGCTTGCTTCAGTCGATAGCTGCCCAAAGCAACCTGTGTCGATTCTTCTGTGAATCTAGGAAAGTCATTCAGATTGAACGGAGGATGTCGGCTTCCATAGCCTGGAAATGAGCTCTCCTTCTATTATAATTATTGTGTGTGATAACAAGTTCTGATAAACTGTTTTGCGCATTGACCAGTTCATGGATTTTGTCAAGGAAATCACGTCTGTAGTACACGTTATTGTCTATCAGAACATGATAGCTGTTTAGCGATGTTACCGCGATCCTGAAATAATCGATCACGTTACTTAATGCCTGGTCACTATGATCAATCCTGAGCAATCGAAAATCTCTTTTAAAGCAATTGTTCATCACTTCCACCATCCAGTGGCAAATGGTAACAAGCTTAGATTTATTGGTTTGGTCAGTAGCTGGGTTTCCTTTAAATGTTTTGTTTCTAGCATTTGTGTCAGATAACCGCATGCCTCTAGAAAGAAAGGCTATCTATAAAGGGCATATTGTACAGACAGATACAGGCATGTACATATATCTTCAGAAAAGCACTAATTACTTTTTTCAGTGAAAATCATACCCTAACCACAAGTTCCGAAACCACTAAAAGCCTTTATATTTGTTGCGATGGAACAATAATCTACACGCTGCAGCAACTTACAATGCCTAGATTTTAAATGATACCTTAAATGATATAGAAGATTTTTACTGGATTTTTATCTTAGTCCATGGTTTTAGAGATACCATAAACAATCTTGAGGTAATCTTTCTTTCTTGAGGTGTGCGGTTATGTGGCACAAATGCTAGTAACAAAACATCAGTAAAAACCCAGCTAACTACTGACGAAGCCAATAAATCTAGACTTTTTACCATTTGCTGCTGGATAATGTAAATGATTAACGACCGCTTTGGAAGAGATTTTTGTTTACTCAGGGTTATACAGGATTTGTAACCGGACATTAAGTAACATGGTCGATTATTTCAGGATTTTGTCAGCATTGCTGAACGGCTATCATGTCCTGATAGACAACAACGTGCATGCACGTGATTTTCTTGACGTAATCCATGAACGGTCAGTGAGCAAAACAGTTCAGCAGAACTTGTTATCACAAACAATATGTAATTATAATAGAAGTAGAGCTCATTTCCAGGCTATGGAAGCCAACATCCTCCGTTCAATGACTTTCCTAGATTCACAGAAGAATTGACGCAGGTTGCTTTGGGCAGCTATCGACTGAAGCAAGCCCGTAGTTACTATGGTGAACAGTACGTATAACCAAATGGTGTATTCATCACAGACCTCGCCGGAGATAACCCAGTGGCAGAAGTTTGGGAGATGGCTGGATGAGATCACCTAGTATTACGAGGCCGTATACAATCCAGGTATGTATCAACGAATTTTGTCCACATTGCAGCTGATCCAGCACTTCGTGGGAGTCAAAATAATTATACGTGTATTCAAATTCGTATAAAACAATCAGAACAGTAACAAAATCATAAAATCGGTTGCAATTAATTATACAAAGTATATTAATTTTTTGTATAACTTGTATAACACGACATATAATGGCCCCACAGCCTTCGGGTCATAATGACAATTGCCTCAAATAATTAGTTCTAGCAATATCTAACATTATTTTATGTTTCCCAGCACTTTTAGAAATCAATAAAATGTATGAAAATGACGAATCTTCGACCTTGTCTATCTTGGTTCAGAGCAATCCTACAACTTTTCTGCCATATTAACTATTACTCCAAATGGCTAGTTCTAACGATCTGTACCATTTTTTTTCGTTGGCCGGCACTTTCAGAAAAGGCCCAAAAATGTATGGAGCTAGAATGATCTCCTTTCGCCGGTGTCCAGCTCGGAGGGTATAAAAGATATAAGTGTAGTTTCTTGGTAAGAGATGATCAGGGTCCGACGGTCTACTCGATGAATAGAAAAAAAATTCAAAATGGCGGATTTTTTTTTTCCATACATTTTGTATGGCGAATATTGAATGCCTCATTCTCCTAGAAAGAGACAAGAAACGATACAATGATGTTCGGAAGATATGGTTGAGTGCGGAATGGGAGTCGGGAAAAATTATGACATTTCAGAAAAACAAGATGGCGGCCGACGTGATTTTTGCAACTCTTTTGTTTTCCAACCGATTTCGTTGAAACTCGCAATCTTTGAAGAATGTAGTAAACGATTAATAGAAAAAGTGGAAAATTTTGGAAAAACAAGATGGCCGCCGTACGAATTTCGTCGGTGTCTATCTCGGAGGCTATAAAAGATGGAAGAGTGGTTTCTTGGCAAAAGATGATCAGGGTCCGAAGGTCTACTCGGTGGAACAAAGTCTGCATGCTCGCGGACCACTTTAGTGGTCCGCGCACCCACGCACCCTACTTTATTAACCACAGTTACCCCGTTTTTACAAAAAATTATATGGATGTCGTTTTCAGAGTTTTCCAGGGTGTTGATTTTGATAATGACATTTATTTTGAAATTCAAGATGGCGGACATGCATTTAAAAAAAAAAAAAAATCGATATGGGTGTCGTTTTATGGTGTTTTTGGGGTGAATTTTGAATCTTAATAAATAAATTCGTTTTAATACTTATCAACCTAACCACGTCACGTGAGCTGCTTTAGCAGCTCGCGCACCGAGCGAAACACTAGTTAGGTATATACCTAAAGAACTATTAATTGAAATAAAATCTTGAGATTACGCTTTATAGGTACTCACGGAATATTTTATATCCATCTCTTCTTGTTACAGCCTGGCTTTCAAAGTAAATGCCTGCGATTGCTCTAAGCATATTAAATGCCGGTATAATACAAATTTAATAATACTTAATCTAACAATATTTTAATTAAATATTTCTTTATCACATTTCGTTGTGAAACAGGTAAAAATCTTGAAAAATCAGTAATGCATTTTATTTTAAAACTACGATTGTCAGGACAGGGACAGGACTCAGGTTAGGCTCAGTGTTGCCAACTTTATTCTAAGCCCCCTGCGCTAACAGCTGTTCAGCTGTCAAAACTTTTGACAGTCTATCTTTTTTAACTGGCTTTCAGCTCTGGGTTCTAGCTCTAAGGTTCTTAAAATGAGTTTGACATTTGCATTTGACGTCATAGACGTCAAAAAATATATAAAAAAAACCCTCAAAAAACCAATTTTGGATTTTCTCAGCCGGTCTTGTCAATCTTGTTCTAAATATTAGTCTTTTTCGGTGCGCAAAAATAACTTTGAAACTTTACCAGTTTAATCGCGAAGTTAAACAGCTCGTTAATTCAATCCAAGAACTACGCCGTAACTCGTAGTCGGTACTTATCATTGTGGAGTTCCGAACCGTTCATCAAAATTCCTCCAGCTGCGGTAAACGAAGGATCCTCTCTCCGAACTGCTAATTGGTAAGTCGTGGCGGTACTCCGCACGGGTGATGTGACGTCACGCGGCCGCTGCTCCCCGAGCACTCTCAGCCGATAGCGCTGGAACACCACCGGTACACTACACCATACACTCATTCGGTCTTCAGCAAACACTCAAATGCCCCCCTTTTCCTTTTCCTTGCCCACATTGGGCACGGGAAGTAGCGGTGCAGAGTGTTGCATGTATAATGAGTGCCCCAAAGCCTGAGCCCTGGCTGTTTGTAGCACAAAGAATTTACCTCTTAGATGTCCATCCAACATTCTTCTCAGTTCCATGGAAGATAAACAACCCCTGAAATTTTCCAAGTAATCAAAACAAGACAATAAAAAAGGTACCTACGCCAAGTGCTGTAAACAAAATGTATCGCTGGAAAACCAATGAGAACAATAAAGTAGCTGATTGTCTCAAAAAGATACTTGAGTTTTAAATCCAAACACATAGGATGTACATTGTACGTACTCGGGCACTGTTAGAGTTGCAGGTGTTTGTAACAACATTATTTGTGTAGAGGCTTAAGAAGTATGATGCATCTATCTGTGAAAGAATTAGATGCCAAGTTCTATACAAGGCCTTTATATCACTCCTACAAGAATGTACAAGAAACTTTGTTTTTTTTTGTTTTTGCTTTGTTTGTTGCTTTATAGATTGTATCAGGCTATTATCTAGTGCTTTGGTCTTCAATTTGTGGTGTAAAATGTCCACTTTTCTTAAATAAATAAGTAAACCAAAAATAATAGCTCACATAATTTTGACATGCAAACAATAAGCTAAATGTAAACAAGCAGCTTTAAGAGTACAGTTTAGCGATAACATGTGACACTTGGCAGGTGGTCGGAGATGCTGGCCGCGTGCGAGACGGGCGAGGTGTTCGCGCTGCTCGAGGCGCGCGACGCGCTCGAGCACTGCGCCGCGCTGTACGCCGCCGTGCGCGAGCCCTGGCTCACGCGCGCGCTGCTGCGCTATCACGCGCGCACCGGCTCAGCGCGCGCGGTCGAGCTGCTGGCGCGCGCGCCCGACGCGCACGCGCGCCATCTGCTCGACGCGCTACTCGACCAGCTGCGCGGCGAGCGTGCGCCGCGCGAGCACGCGCTGGCCGCGCTCGCGCCGCTGCTGGCGCGCCGCCCTGCCTGGCTACACCGCCTACCCGCGCACCCGCTGGCGCGCGAGCTGCTGCGCGCCGCCGCCCGCGAGAGCGCGCCGCTGCCGCTGCTGCACGCGCTGTTGGCGCTGGCCGCGCTGCTTCCCGCCGCGCCCGCACTTGCGCCGCCGCACTGGCCCGAGCTGGCCGACGCGCTGCTGCGTCCCGCCGCGCTGCCGCCGCCGCGCAGCCCGCACCTGCCGCTGGCGCAGCGCGCGCTGTTCCGCGCGCTCTACGCTGCGCACCCCGCCGCGCTGCTGGCCGCGCTGCGCCACGAGGCCGCCGCGCCGCCCGCGCGCGCCGCTCTGCGTGCCCTCGCCGCGCTGCTGCGCCGCGAGCGCCTGCACCCCGCACTGCTCACTGGCGAACCCGCACCCGAGCGAGGCGCGCTGGCACCCCCGGCCGCCGCGCCCTCGCCGCCCGTGCCCCCCGTAGCTCCACCTGCTGGGTGCGGTGCTGGCGCCGCTCGCGCCAACGCCGCGCTGCGCCCCGGCGCCGAGCCGTGGTTCGCGCTGGCGGAGCGCTGCGGCGCCGACTCCGCGCCCGCCACGCCGCTGCCGGCCGAGCCGGCGCCCGACCCCGAGCCCGAGGCGGCCGTGGAGGCCACGCCCGAGAACACGCCCGCCAAGGAGCCGCGCACCGCGCCGCGCCCCGCCGCCGACTCGGGCGCCGTCCGCGCGTTGGGCCGCAAGGAGGCGTCGCCGCCGGGCGCGGGCGACGCGCTGGCGGCGCGGCTGGCGCGCGTGGCGCTGGAGCGGCGCGCGGCCGACTCGCCCGTGCCCATGGGAGGCGCTCCGCCGGTGGGTGCGGCGCGGCCGCTGCCCCGCCGCGAGCCGCTGGACGGCGAGGACCGCGAGGTGTTGGAGCTGACGGAGGGCGCGGCGGAAGACGCGTGGCCCGCGGACGACGAGCCGCCGCCGCCCGTGCCCGACCCGCGCGCGCTGGAGCGCGGCCGCCCGCCGGCGCGCGGACACGCGGCGCCCGCGCGGCGCTCCGCGTCTTGCTCGGGCGAAGCGCGCGGGCGCGGCTCGTGCTCGGTGGCGGTGCAGACGCTGGACGTGTGGCCGGCGCCGTACGAGTTCCTGATCGCCGACTTCTATAGCAATTTTCCCGCTGAAGATAACAAGCAGGTCAGTCACTTTCATACGATGTCCCATTTTTTTTTTTTTTTTTTTTGTACCTAAAATACCTGAATCCCTAAAACTGCCGACAGTAGTGTGATTTCGCGTTAATATTTGTTTGTAATGAAAGAGTTTCTTTTTAAAGAAAAGATGCATTCACTCGGATGGAAGGTTTATTTGCCGTGTCATGTGTGGCACGACCCGAAAGAAGGTTCTAACTCAGCGTTATATTGTATGGCTCGCACCGTACACACACAAGAGCATACAGCGCTGATTTTCAGCTGGGACCCTGAACTATCAACTTTATACTAATAAAACTAACGATGAGTTTAAAATCATATTGGCTAAGGTCTAGGAATAGGTGTTCTAAAATCATAACTTTAGTTTACCTAGATATGCAGTATGGCTTCAGGCCACTAACACATGTGCATCCAACTCTCGAAGCATATTTACGATGTCCGGCAGCGTTACCAGAATGGGGCTTCTGTAACTTACCGAGGCATGTGATTGTATTGATCAGGAAACTTTGTGTCTTAAACTACGTCACAATGGCATCAAAAGCATTGCGCTACATCCTCATTGCTTCTTTTGTCTTAAACTCGAAGGGTACGCTTGAATAACGTGAAGTCGCATGCCTCAACGGGTATCGCACGGGGCCCAATCTTGGGTCCTTTTATATATTTCTGGTATATATAACAATGATACAATGAATGACGGGTGTCCGCAGAGCGACGAGGCGGGCGACGACGACGACGCGGACGACGACGACGACAGCACGCGCAGCGCCGCGCCCTGCGCGCGCCTCGACCGCTACCTCGCCGCGCTGTACTCCGGCGCGCCCGCGCCCGCCGCCGAGCCCGCCGAGCAGCTGGCGCTGCTGCACGCGCAGCTCATGTTCGAGCGCTGGCGCCGCGAGGCGCACGCCGAGCGCAACCGCCGCCTGCTGGGCCGCTGCCGCCAGGCGCGCGCGCTCGAGCTGCAGAACGCGACGCTGCGCGAGCGCCTGCGCGCCGCCGCCGCCGAGCGCGACGAGCTGCTGCGCCGCCTCGCGCGCCCAGCGCCGCCCGCCGCGGTGCCCGCCGAGCGCGAGCTGCGCCTCGAGGCCGCGCTGGCCGAGGAGGGCGCGGCGCGGCTGCGCGCCGAGGCGGCGCTGCGCGAGTCGGAGGCGGCGCGCGCGCGCGATGCGGCCGAGCTGCGGCGCTCGCGCGGCGAGTCGTGGGAGGCGGCGCGCCACGTGGAGGCGCTGGCGCGCGCCGCGCTGGCGGCCGAGCGGCGCGCCGAGCACGTGCGGCGGCTGCGGCGCGAGTTGCTGGTGCTGGCGGAGCGCGAGGCGCGGCTGGGCGGCGCGCTGCGCGGTGCGGGTGGCGGAATGGACGCGGCGCGCGCGGCGAGCGAAGCGCGCGCCTTGCGCGCGGCGGCGGCGCGCGCGGAGGCGGAGGCGGAGACGGCGCGCGCGGCGGCGGAGGCAGCTGGCGCGCGCGCTCACGAGCTCGAGGCGGCGCTGGCGGCGCGCGAGGCTGCGGTGGCGGAGCTGCGGCGCGGCGCGCGCGCGGCGGCGGAGGAGGCGGGCGCGAGGCAGCGCGCGCTGCAAGACAAGTGCGCGGCGCTGGCGCGTGCGGTGCGCGCGGGCGAGGCGCGGCGGCTGGAGCGGCTGGCGGGCGCGGTCGCTGAGCACAGCTAAGGCGCGGACGTTTCAATATGTCTCGATGTAGAGAAACTTCTCGTGCAGCTGATTTCCGCTCGATACATGCAGAGCTCATACTTCACAGTTGATTGTATTGATGTAGCTTCATTTACCCGACTGGAAGCCAAAGGGAAGGGTAATGATTTTAGCAGTCTATGTATGTATGTGTGTATGTTTGTATCCAGATTCTGTGTGTTCCACGGTAGCGTCTAAATTACTGGGCCAATTTTTATGAATGAGGTGCCAATTGATGCGTTGTAAAAGCCCGGGTGACATTGACCTAGACAAAAAAATTGACCTAGCGGATGTTACATCTAATAAAGTGGGGGTCTCCAAAAATATTTTTTTGCTATTGTATTGATTGTCAAATGAAAGAGGAGGCAATTCTGGAATTCATGGGTATAAATGGTATAAATGGGTAGACGGCAGTCGAACTATTTTTAACCGACTTCCAAAAAAGGAGGAGGTTCTCAATTCGTCGGAATCTTTTTTTTTTTTTTTTTTTTTTTTTTTTTTATATTTTTTATGTATGTTCCCCGATTACTCAAAAACCCCTGGACCGATTTGGAAATTTTTTTTTTTTGTTTGAAAGGGTATACTGTGCAGGTGGTCCCATATAAATTTGGTGAAGATCTGATGAATATCTTCGGAGATGGAGAACAGAACTCCTCAATGGATAGGAGCAAATTGCTCGCGATCACTGTAATAGCTTAGTAAACAGTAGGGTTTTAACTGGGCACAGCATATTATAGTACAGTGGGGCCACTAAAAATTGTGAAATAAAAAATTTTCAAAAGAAAAATAAAACCGACTTCAAAAACGACAAACACTAAAAAGTAAAAAATAACTTTTGTTTAGCTACACGTGTAATGTACCTACTCGTAGGTATGAAGTCGGGCGAGCTTCACTCTTGGATTTCTAATTTTGTTTTAATATGCTCGCTCGACTTCATACCTAGGTACATTACACGTGTAGCTAAACAAAAGTTATTTTTTACTTTTTAGTGTTTGTCGTTTTTGAAGTCGGTTTTATTTTACTCTAATATTTGAGTGTTATTTAGACGATCGCAGTCGAGTTTTAGTTTTCAACTTTACCTTGTTAATGACAATGATATTATATTGAGAAAGAACCTTGAAGTTCGTTACGAGCTTGTTACTGCGCAACTTGGACAAAAATTCTAATAAGAACGCTTATTAAAATTTTTGTCTTATTAGAACTCGGCGGACACACCCGCCGTGTGACTCGATAAAAATAAATGTAGGTACATAATATAATTAATAAATGACTCGTTTCCTTATTTCTATTGGATAGTAATTGTTCTTGTTATTAAAATGTATTAATTTAATCAGAAAAGCTTGTATTGAATATAAATAGTGCACAGGAAATGATGCAGTGTTGTAGTGCAGTGTAGTGCATGGCGCAGAGGGAGGCCTGCGCGTGCGACCAAACTCCTCCAATTCATTGTAAATAAACATACTCGATGTACCTTAGGTTTTGTAATGCTTCATATGTTGTAATGCTCACTAAACATTTCTCTATCGGTTTTATGGATAAAATTTAAAAAGCTTGTGGCCGTATATTTTTTGTAGAAAGACCACTCGTGGCCGTCTAGTGACTAGTCACTTCCAAAGTTGAGAAAATTATCATTTGCGTACATACTGTAATGAATATTCATGATTACTGTATCGTCGTTAATATCATATTGATAACGTATAGGCTGTAATTCCTTGGCGCGTATGCATGCTGAGCACGCTACGTACGCACGCTACAGGCAGTGCGAACTAAACAACTCGACAGCAAAATATCTCAATAGTATTTGACTTGTGTGCACGAAGCGTTGCGTGCGTGCGTGGCGTGCGTGCGTGCGTGCGTCGCGTGCGTGCGCCGCGAGGAAGGTCTTCGGTTCTCTTGTGCTTCAGATCATCGTTATAGTCGTCTTTACTCTTTACTATACTGTAGAGTCCGATAGCGGTGAACATCTTTCCATTGAGACGAACAAAGTGAACAAAAATACCATGAGGTTACTCGTCAGTCGGAGAAGGGATGTATGATGCTAACAAATAATAATAATTATTGATAGTAATACATAAAATGTAAATGAAGTATAATATACAGTTTATCGGGAAAAGTTGTCTTTTATTGTAACTAGGCGTTATTATCGTATCACTCGCCGAAAGTGGTCGCCATATTGTTGGCACTTTCATTCAAAGAGTAAGTTTCAAACAGTGACTCCGGCGTTACTTAAATCTCCAGATTGTTATAGAAAAGTGAAAATCACGACATTAGTGCGTCCGTACAGATTTTGATGACAGATTACGCTAACGCACGTGTTACGTTAGTTGAATAGTTGGGGGCCGAGTCGACATTGCTATTGCAATACTGAAGGAGCATCGCAGTTGCAAGGACATCCTTGAATGCGATCAACTGCTAAGCTACAAACTACTTTTAACTTTTTAAAAATAAGAAGTAAAAATAATTTTGACTAGAAAACCCCTGGCACTTTCAAAATCAATGAGAAAACCCCTACAATATATTAACTTCATCAGGTTCTACATCCCCACTGCTAAGAGTGCAGTAAGTACCCCGCAGCATCAGGATTGAGGGTTGGAATTTTGAGTTCAATCATGAAGTTTTCTGGTATATCTAGATCAGACAGAGAGACAAAATATCGATTGCTACACTTGTTGAATCGTCGCTGGACCCTAGCTAGCTATGTACGGATCAATCCTATGTTGTTCACGACAAGCTGTATGTATCGTACAGACGCGGACGGCGTCACTGCAGTCGGGTATCACTGGGTCGCGGTGGCTAAGTGCGATATATAAATCTGAGGTGGAATAAAACTGCGTCATTTACAATTAGTATAGTTTTATAATCTATAATACAAATCCACATACACTAAAGTATATTTGGTACAAAATTCACAACATTAATATAATATAGTATAAATAGTTAAAATAATCAACAACTCTGTATTTACAATGTACAAGATATACAAATAGTCAACAACTAGTGGTAGGCGTGTACTGGCTCGGCTCGGCTCGGCGCGACTCGGCTCAGCTCGGCGCGCTAGGGCAGCGGCTCGACGTAGTTCTGCGGCACGAGGCCGCTCTTGCCGTTGAGCGAGCCGCGCAGCCAGCCCGGCTCGGGCGACGCGGCGCGTTAGGGCAGCGGCTCGGGCGACGCGGCGCGCTAGGGCAGCGGCTCGACGTAGTTCTGCGGCACGAGGCCGCTCTTGCCGTTGAGCGAGCCGCGCAGCCAGCCCGGCTCGGGCGACGCGGCGCGTTAGGGCAGCGGCTCGGGCGACGCGGCGCGCTAGGGCAGTGGCTCGACGTAGTTCTGCGGCACGAGGCCGCTCTTGCCGTTGAGCGAGCCGCGCAGCCAGCCCGGCTCGGGCGACGCGGCGCGTTAGGGCAGCGGCTCGGGCGACGCGGCGCGCTAGGGCAGCGGCTCGACGTAGTTCTGCGGCACGAGGCCGCTCTTGCCGTTGAGCGAGCCGCGCAGCCAGCCCGGCTCGGGCGACGCGGCGCGTTAGGGCAGCGGCTCGGGCGACGCGGCGCGCTAGGGCAGCGGCTCGACGTAGTTCTGCGGCACGAGGCCGCTCTTGCCGTTGAGCGAGCCGCGCAGCCAGCCCGGCTCGGGCGACGCGGCGCGTTAGGGCAGCGGCTCGGGCGACGCGGCGCGCTAGGGCAGTGGCTCGACGTAGTTCTGCGGCACGAGGCCGCTCTTGCCGTTGAGCGAGCCGCGCAGCCAGCCCGGCTCGGGCGACGCGGCGCGTTAGGGCAGCGGCTCGGGCGACGCGGCGCGCTAGGGCAGCGGCTCGACGTAGTTCTGCGGCACGAGGCCGCTCTTGCCGTTGAGCGAGCCGCGCAGCCAGCCCGGCTCGGGCGACGCGGCGCGTTAGGGCAGCGGCTCGGGCGACGCGGCGCGCTAGGGCAGCGGCTCGACGTAGTTCTGCGGCACGAGGCCGCTCTTGCCGTTGAGCGAGCCGCGCAGCCAGCCCGGCTCGGGCGACGCGGTGACGTTGGTGATGATCTGATTGGGCTCGAACGACAGCTCGCCCTCGCTTTCGCCCACGCACGCGTACAGCGTGCGCACGCGCCTGCAACACCACCATGACGTCAGACACACCCACGTACATACATATTAACTTTCCGAAGACGATGGTGGGGAAACGTCTTCGGGGCAAGGATGCTGAAGGTAGGAAACTAATATTAAAGGAACATAAAAGCAAATTAATGGCAAAATTAATTTAAGTGGGCGCCATTTTGAAATTCTCAATTATTGGACCGAATTCTTTCAAAATCAATATCTAGGGTTCCTCGTGATCATAAAATAGGAAACTGTTGCCGAACTTGTAAAAAGTCAACGCCGAGTTCGTTGTGGGTTCGTGAGACTCACACCTGGGCGCGTTTGGTACGATCATAGCTTTAGTTTCAAGTACCCATACGTTACTAATATCATCATTACATCATTATATTACAAATTTGACAATTGACAATCAATAAGTGTACAATGGTATTCAATTTCAAAAATTCAAAATTTAAAACATTTTTATTCAATTAGACTTTTACAAGTACTTTTGAATCGTCAAAAGCATCTTTCCGTTCGGAATGCCTTTCGTACCGAGAAGAACCAACAAGAAACTCGGCGGTTGGTCTTTTCAAAGATTTGATATACAATACTATATTATGTCCCGCGCATTTAGACGATAGACAATAGCGGTGCACTCACGTGACTCTGCTGGGGTGCGGCGCGTGCGGGTGCGCGGCGTGCGGGTGCGCGTGCGGGTGCGGCGGCGGGGACGCGCTGTGGCTGGACACGGACTCGGAGCTGCTGCTGCAGCGCGCGGCGCCCGCGCAGCTCGCGCCTGCCACACACACACATACGTTACACGCTACCACTCGACGCGCGCCAACAAGACGTATTGAAAGTTCCAAGTGTGTAGACGGCCCCAAGAGTTAGCAACAAATAACCAGCAGCTACTTTTTTATTCGCTTTTAATGCGTACTTTTAAAATTCAATTTTTGACGGAATAACTTCACTTGTAGTTGTAAAATTTATGAAATCAAACGACCGTTTTTGACTTTTTAGACATTTCCTTGAAAATATGTTACTAGGACGGTTATGATACAGGGGGGCCGTCCGATCCTGTCTCAGGTTAACGCTCCAACTTAGACCTCATCGTGGCTTCCCTCAGGCACGACTGTCGGCAAGCGCGAGCCAATCCGGCAATGACAAAAGACTGGGTGTGACCAGAACGTTAGCAAAAACGAAGACAGGTGATAGTACCGATGATTACCGATAAGATACCATTAAAAAACTACGAAAAAATAAATTCAAAAATCCTGTATTTTTAAAAGTTCGCAATATATTGCAAATAAACATCTGACTGACGCTAGAGGTCAACGAACGTTCCGTAAATAGGTTACTCGAAGTCAATACCACGTGGAAGGTGGGGCACTGACCCGAGTTTTGCACGCTATTCAATTCGGATTAGAAAAATATGAAATCACTAAAACTACAAGATAAGGCAAATGGTTATTGGCATTGGATAGGTAGTGTTAAGGTAGCAGCGTTCTGGTTGCACGCTGTGTAAGGCGGAGTACTCACGCGGCGGGCGCGGCGCGAAGTGCTGCAGCAGCTGGTGGTGGTGCGGCGAGTACAGCGGCACGCTCTGCGACAGACACACGCGTCACTACACACAGCACACTCAACTGTTCTCACTCACCACTCGATACCGACGAGGTGGTAAACGAACACCAAATAATACATCACCATAATCAACCTACTGATACACCTCAGCAGTTGGCCGTCTTCACTCTTCACACATCTGTCGTCGCATTAGGGAGAACTTGTGACATGCGTGTTTTCTCACGATGTTTTCCTTCACAGTTAAATCTAAATTTAATTTCCTAAAACGCACATACATTCTGGCAAATTAGAGGTGCGTGCCCGACATCGAACCCCTGATCACCTATGAGGCATCACCGCTTTGAACCATGCAGTCACTTGATCCAAATTCCCAATCTATCTTTGCTCCTAATTCGTTTGTGAACGAGTCTTCTCGTTTTTGTCATACAACAGGTTACAATTATTATAAGAATAAATGGAGCAGTAAAAAAAAAACAAATATACTGCATAGAGCATATAGTTGTGGACCCACTTGTCATATACCCATATGTCAGCTTGCGATATTACTAATCTAACTACCTACTACTTAGTGACAGCATCCAGCTAACTGGCAACGAATCCAACTAAATCCAGTTAGCTAGTTGTCAATGGGTGCTTAGTTAGCTGGTTGCCAATGATTTGAATGATGAAAAATAATAAGTAAATAGGTGAAATACTCACAATATCATTGCGCGAGGAGACGGGGACGGCCGGCGACGTCCTGCAACAGACAAACACACACTTTAGAGAAATCTCTTCACCGCGCCATCGCCGCAGCATACAAGTCAAGGATAGCAGTAGCCCGCCTCCATATCCTCGCAGTTTAGGGCGACATTTTAATTATTTTAAAGGGATTCTTATATTATCTGTAACGAGTAGCTTTCGAAAACTTTTAATGAAATTTTTCCTGCGACAGATTTTGCTGTCAAATCGATGGTGTTTGATGTAGAGCGTTTGAATTTCAGGAAGTTTACAAAACAGAATGATAACATATTCGAGTATACTCGCTCACAAATGAACAGGTAAAAAATTGTTAGTTTGTGAGGTAAACTATAAACAACAGGTAATCTCTGGAACTAACGATACGATTTTAAAAACTCTTTCACTGATACAATAACCACATTATCTATATACTTGTAGTAATATCACGCGGATGAAGTCACGGACAAAAACGAGTAATGAAATAATATAAAATCATGAAATTTCTATATATCAGATCGAAACTTTTCAGTAAGAATTTTAAAAAAATCTCTCTGAAATTAGTTAACGCATGCCGCAAAAATAATGTCTGTATACCGACCCCGCAATAACAAATCCAGACAGGCAGATAATCATGTTGGACAATTCACTGAGCACTGGTTACGTGGTGGAGAGGGCGCGACGTGCGCTGCGCGTGGCGTGCGTGCGGCTCGCGAGTGCGCGCGGCGAGTGTGCGCGCGGCGGCGTGGGCGCGGTATATATGCGCACGGGCAGGTGCGCGAGACAGCCTCGCGAAGATGCAATATTATCAACATGCATTCCCTTTTTAGGGGTCCGTACCCGAAGGGTAAAACGGTGCTCTGTTAATATCACTCTGCTGTCTGTCTGTCTGTCTGTGTGTCACGGGTCTCTAGCTCGTAGATGAAATATGAGTTACAAACCTGAAATTTTGGTTTTTGGTGTAGAACTAAAAAATAAAAGTTAAAATAAAAAGTTAAAGTAAAAAGTAAAAAGTTGCTTTTCGATGAACACGTCAGCCACATATCTAGTAAAGCTTATAGGATGCTGGGATTTGTCCTAAGAATTTCCAAAGAGTTTAAATTGCCGTCTACACTTGTACTACTCTATAACTCGTTTGTTAGGTCTATTCTGGAGTATGCTTCCACGGTATGGAGTCCTCAGTATAAGGTACATAAAGAAAAAATTGAAAGAGTCCACAATCGGTTTCTAAAACGACTTTCATATTACATATCTCAAAATAGTAACAGTAATGACATTCCCCCTTTGCCAGTTTCACCCGATGGCAGACGTATTCAAAGAGATCAAACCCTCTTATATAAGCTCCTGAACAACGGCGTTGACTCTCCATACTTAATCTCTAAAATATCCTTAAGATGTCCACGGATTAACTCTAGGCATCGGAAATTGTTTTGCATAGCACCAAGTAAGACAAAACATGCTACCAACACATTTATCAGAAGAAGTTGCAACCAGTTCAATCAGCAATTTTCAAAATACGACATTTTTCATCTCTCTCTTCAGAAATATAAATCTGCAATTAGGGACATTATATCCAAAACTGACTAGCTTCACTAGTCAGTTTTTTTTTTTTTTTTTTCGTTTTTGTTTTTACTTTATTATTTATGTTATCCACCTATTTTCTGTTCTTTTTCTATGTACCTTCTTTTCCCGACTATTGTGTGTTTAATTCTGTGTTAACTTTTCTTTGGAGACTGTTTTGGTGTGTGTGCTTTGTATTTGTTTTGTTTATTGTTTATTGTTAATACTGTGTGTCTCCAAAAAAATAAAAAATAAAATAAATAAAAAATAAACTTGGAAATTCAATTAAATTCGTTTTCAGGAGGGCTTCCCTCCCATACATGAAAAAGTCGGGGGGAAAAAAAAAGTATTACCCTAACATGTGGATATCACTGTCTGGAGCTAGCATTGAGTAGAGTACTAAAATGTATATTTTTTTATTCTTTATTCTTTAACAAGTGTAAATTAAAGATTTATAACACCCCCGACAAGTGAAGGTTACAGTAACTAGAAAAGAGCTGATAACTTTTAAACGGCTGAACCGATTTTCTTGGATTATAGCTAAGAACACTCTCGATCAAGCCACCTTTCAAACAAAAAAAAACTAAATTAAAATCGGTTCATTAGTTTAGGAGCTACGGTGCCACAGACAGATACACAGATACACAGACACACAGATACACACGTCAAACTTATAACACCCCTCTTTTTGGGTCGGGGGTTAAAAATAAAAAAATGTGGACCGTCAAGTTGTCAGACTTATTATTTTTTATTGTTTAGAGAATCTGTGATATATTATACATATTGAGCACCATATGTATTGTGTTTGTGTATATAACAAGATATAACAACACCAAATGCTGAAAATAACGATTCATAAAGCAGTTTGTAAGCTTCGGCCGATTTATAATACTTAATGCACGGAAGCCTAACGAGCGAGGCTGAACTCGCGCTTGTCCGGTTTGTGGGATTCGCACTTCGCACCTGCAGGCTGCAGGGCGCGGGTTCAGTCGCCTCCCGCGTGGCGCGCGTCGCGATACGCCGCCAACACTAATATTCACCAGCCTCCAATGTTTCATAAATCTTTTGGAACAATGAATTAGTCAATCGATTTCGGATTAGTCAATCCGTGTATGAAATACCCGACAGTTAACGTTCCACTCCTTTATCTAAAATCAACTGGCCTGTACCTAGCAGCTAAAAACATTGGCGTTCATCACTCGTTTCTGAAACGGTAATTTTTTCCAAAAATCAAGGTCTACGAAACCTCATAATGATTTTAATATACCCAGTACCCACCTATCAACCTCAATATCACTAGAAACATTATTTTCTTTTAATTAATTTTATTTAATTCTCAATACCGAAAACTGATTTTTTAATTAATCATTTTATTGGGCATGAAGATTATTATTTAAAATTAATTAATTAAACTAATTATTAATTACATTAATCAACAAAATATTTCATTAATGTTTTAGCAACAATCATTAGCGACAATCGCGTCTAATTTATCTTGTTATGCACAATCTTTACAAACTGATCCATAAATTAGCGTTCATTATTCGACTGCGACTCGGCCTATACTAATGCTCACAGTACCTACTATAGTCAGTAGTCACTGGTCTCAAGTTCAGTGCGGCGGCGGCGGCGGCGGCGGTTTGTCAGCTCCACCAGTGTAACGCGAGAGCATCTCACGTGTTTTTATTTTTTGTTTATTTATTTACAGACTTAACGAAAAGAGAACGTTTTACACCAAACTTTTTACACCAAAGCACGAGATAAAAACTGAGACAGGTGTTTGCAAGTTGCAGCCCAAATAGACCGTAGTCTGTGCTAGGGCTGACAAAAATCATCGGCCTCAAAAGATTAACTTAGAGTATTGTCGTGAGGCTTCTCCGGAGAGGCGCGGGGCGCTGCAGGTAACATCTGCGATGTGCGCGAGATGGGCAGGTGCGCATTCCGGCGCGCAGCTGTCCCGCAGCCGCCGCGCCGGCCTCGTCTCATGCGACACCTACTCTACCCACTATCTCAGCGAACTACTCAACCAGAAATAACTAGTTTCGTGGACATTCAAAGTCAGATCACTCATCCGAAAAAACTACTAAATCTTCGAAGTGCACATTCAAAATCTGCGGAAATTTAACTATACGACTGTTTACTCATTCTGTGGACACGCGTGGCCCGCACGCGACCTATCTTAATCTCACTAAAGCTAATGCAGTAGTCAAAGAATGTTGTCAAGAACAAAGCCAGACAACTCAAAATCAGAAGCTTACAAACAATAAGTATCTATTCGTGTTATTTTAATCGTGTTTTAATTCCGTAAATACCGGAACAAAACGTGAAACAGATAAGCTAACTTATCTGTAACAAAAGGCACAAACGCCTCCCGAGTGGGCAGGTAGTAGTGGTAGCAGGTACACTCGCTGATGAAAGCTCGCAGGAGGCGATCGCGGAATATTCGACACATGTTGCGATACGATGCTGTGCTCATCCGCTGTTTTGGGATACATGAAACATTTACACAGCTATTCACTAATATCAATTTTCTTACAACTTAATCGTTACTTAGATACACTTCGGAGCTTAATGCTTTGTTTTTAGCAAAGAGTGGATACGAAGCATCTTTTTTATTAGGTTTATATCTACCACGGTACTCTACGAAGCTAACAGGTGGCCAATGTCATTATTCGTGTATTGACTAACTTGAACTTGACGATGTACCGATATCAATATACCAGTCGACTAGACGCCGCGCGCGCGCCGCCCGCTTCAAGTCCGCGAACGTCCATCTGGACTCTGGAGCTAGCATGATCATAGCCCATACTTCACTCTAGCCCGGTAGAAGCAAATCATATTTTCTTCACGTAAGCTTTACTATTTGGGCGAAATATTCAATTTTATATATGGTACATAACATTTAAATCAATAATAATACGTAGCTACATATCTACGTCAAAAAGGATAATGCGGAGTTTTGTAAATAAATAAGGATTCAAAGTCGCTGGAAGTTCAGCGTAACCTGAACAAAGGAGAGAACAAGCATCATAAATCCGAGTGCTATTCTATTTGTAATTGATAAATAAAAAACCGGCCAAGTGCGAGTCAGACTCGCGCACTGATGGTTCCGTACTCAGGTATTTTTTCCAACATTTTGCACAATAAATTAAAAACTATTATGCATTAAAATTAATAAAAATCTGTTTTAGAATGTACAGGTAAAGTCCTTTCATATGATACCCCACTTGGTATATAGTTATCTTGAAAATTGAAACACATTTTAATTTTTTTTTGATCATGTAACCACAAATTCGCGGTTTTCAGATTTATTCCTGTACTTGTGCTATAAGACCTACCTACCTAACAAATTTCCTAATTTTAGGTTAACGGGAAGTACCCTATAGGTTTCTTGACAGACACGACGGACAGACAGACAGACAGACAGACAACAAAGTGATCCTATAAGGGTTCCGTTTTTCCTTTTGAGGTACAGAACCCTAAAAACGTAAAGGTCCTGTTCTCGCGCGCGCGCAAGCTCCGCCTCGTGCTGTGACGTCAGAGCTCCGAGTACTGACGACTGACGAGATAACGCAACACGCATATCTCCACCATTGCGCTAAAGTAACGGCATCTGCATCGTTCACTCATTCACGAAAATTCCGCGCACCGTCCGTTGTGAGTTGAAGCGCGAATACCTAACTACTTACTAAACGGGTTATAAAATATATGAATGCGTCCAAACCATAAGTACGAATGACTTTCCATGACAATATTGTGGCAAAATATTTTACTTAATTAAATATTTTCAAAATATTTGTTTGCACTGTTAACACTTAGTGAAACTTGATGCATTTAAGTTTATCTAAGTAAGTAAGAGTCTAGGTAGTAGTAAGTTTAAGGAATCAGCTTTGAGACCTGAACTGATTTCATTGTTTAAATACTGGTATGGTAACCAAACTAATGTGGTTAGGTGGGGTAATGAACTTAGTGACCCATATAAAATGGAGTGTGGAGTGAGACAGGGAGGGCTGACGTCCCCTAGGCTGTTTAATTTGTATGTGAACCAGCTGATTGAGAGGCTCGGTGGAGCTGGTGTCGGGTGTTCAATAGATGGCATACGCATGAATAACCTTAGCTACGCCGACGACATGGTTCTACTGAGCCCCTCAGTTGGGGGTCTTAAAAGGTTGCTGCAACTCTGTGAGGAGTATGCAGAGATGAATGGACTCAGTTACAACGCCAAAAAAAGCGAGTTCCTTGTTTTCAGGGGAAAGAACAAACTATCCAGCTTTAAACCAAAGATACAATTATGTGGTAATCCCCTGAAGCAAGTAACTGAGTTCAAGTATCTCGGTCATGTAGTAACCGACAGCCTGAGGGATGATAGTGACATGGAACGAGAGCGCCGGGCTCTGTCGGTCCGAGGCAATATGTTAGCCCGCAGATTTGCGCGCTGTACTGGGCAAGTAAAGCTGACCTTATTCAGGGCTTACTGCCAGTCATTCTACACGTGCAGTCTGTGGACGGACTACAGGCAGCGGACCTACAGTGCCTTGCGTGTTCAATATAACAATGTGCTGAGAGCGGTGTTGAGGAAGCCTCGACACTGCAGTGCGTCGGCAATGTTTGCGGATGCTCGCGTGGATGATTTCTACGCGATCATGCGCAAGCGTGCCGCGTCCATGATGCGCAGGCTAATGAGTAGTACCAACACTCTTCTCAGCGCATTGGCCAGGAAACTAGATAGTCCTCTCTGGAGGTGCTGGGGGGGTGCGCACATAGGCGCCAAGAGGCTCCCTCGGGCTTTTTAGTTATAGTTTTTAGTTATAGAATTAGTTGTTAAGCTAGAAATAAGTACCTACTAACATAGTTTAAGTTATTTGTCATACTAACACAATTATGGGTCTAATGGGCCTGAAATAAAAGTTTATTTATTTATTTTATTTATTTATTTTTTATTTTTATCTATGTACCTAATAGATGTAACCCGCGACTTCGTCTGCATGGATATAGTTTTGATCCCGTGGGAACTATATGACATTCCGGTACAACAAGTAGGCCATGTGTTAGGTCAGGGTATAAGCTATCTCAGCCAAATCCGTTCAGCAGTTTTTGCGTGAAAGAGGACAAACATTATAAACTTTCGCCTTTATAAATATTAGTGTGATTGTATGTGACTTTTTTCTTGCAAACCGTAATTTTCACCGACTTTCCCAATTCATCGAATTTTCTATGCTCACTTCGACCGCATTTGTACCCATTTTATTCATACAACAGTGCAACAGTGGCTTGACCTGGTTTTAGATTTCTTGTTTTCGATTTCTAAGTGTGTAAAATATTCCAAATTATACAGAAGAAAATATGTACCGTATTTTCTTCTAAACCTAAGAAAATATTTAAAAAGAAAGTCACTCGAGAAGCTTAAAATCTTAAAAAGTATTATGCAAAAAATCATTGAAGAATTGCAGTTAAACTGCAGTTTGGAAACTTCAAATAGGTAGCTACGTCACAGTGTAGGTCAGTAAACCGTGAGGGGAGCCGCGAGTGTGGACGGCGCATGCAGGGGAGATAAAGAACTCTTCCTAACTCTAAATTAGAGAAGGGCTCCGGGGTGCGGGGTGCTGGGTGCGCGGGGTGCGGGGGGTGCGGGAAGGCCGGGACAGATGTGCGTAATGAGGGGCACCTGATTGCGCGCCGGTGCGCCGCACTTGTGGTGCTGCCGGGCGTCATGAGGCGACCGAATACTGTTTAGGTGCTTTCCCCAAATTACACGCGAAAGGGCCCGCTGACAACTTGCATCACCACAATCAAAATTAAAAGCCCCAATTTTTTTTTTATTTTTAATAGTAAAGAAAGAGCCAAATGGATAAAAGACTTTGTACGTTACGCTACTGTTTCACAGATAAACCGACTTCGATGAGACATAAAGACCGTGCAACCTCAGGTGAGTCAGTACATTATCTATTCGTCGTCGGAGCGCAGACGACTGCGCCTAAACAACTCTACGTAAGAAGCTTCCTTTCAGCATTCAGACGGTGCTCTCCTAACGACCTCTAGCTCTAAATTGTTGTCCAGGTATTTTTGAGAGTTGCACATGTTCCGTCTATTGCATTTTTGCAGTTTAATAGTTTGTTTTGACAATATTGTCAAAAAAAAAATGTTACTACGAGTATAAGGTATGTACACAAATAAATGCAATGATAGCATTTACCTGACCCCAGGGTAGGTAGACAACGCTGAATCAAGGATGTAGGGAACAACGAGGGCGCGCCAGCTGTGCAAGCACAAAAACACAAAGCACATCGGAGCCGCGGCGGCGCGGTGCGCAAGGTGACGCGGCGGCCGGAAGACACGTGGCCCGGATTTTATTTGTACGATTCATTTTTTGTTATCTTACCATTCTTAATAATGGTTAGGGTAAGTTTTATTTTATTACTACCTATATATTATAAACTAGTGTTTTGCTCGGTGCGCGAGCTGCTAAAGCAGCTCACGTGACGTGGTTATGTTAACTTTATTATATTTAACCAAATTTATTTATTAAAGATACACAATTCACCACAAAAACCCACAAAACGACACCCATATCAATTTTTTTCTTAAAAAGTGCATGTCCGCCATCTTGGATTTCAAAATAAATGTCGTTATCAAAATCAGCACGCCGGAAAACTCTGAAAACGACATCCATATCATTTTTTGTAAAAACGGGGTATTTGAGGTTAATAAAGTAGGGTGCGTGGGTGCGCGGCCCACTAAAGTGGTCCGCGAGTATGCAGAGTTTGTTCCACCGAGTAGACCTTCGGATCCTGATCATCTTTTGCCGAGAAACCAGTCTTCCATCTTTTATACCCTCCGAGATAGACACCGACGAAGTTTGTGTGGCGGCCATCTTGTTTTTCCAAATTTTTCCACTATTTCCATTAATCGTTTACTACTTTCTTCCAAGATTGCGAGTTTCAACGAAATCGGTCGAAAAACAATAGAGTTGCAAAAATCATATAGGCCGCCATCTTGTTTTTCTGAAATATCATAATTTTCCCCTACTCATATCGCGCATCCGAACATATCTCCCATACATCAATGTATCGTTTTCTGTCTCTTTCTAGGAGAATGAGGCATTCAATATTCGCCATACAAAATGTATGGAAAAAAAAATTCCGCCATTTTGGATTTTTTTTCTATTCATCGAGTAGACCTTCGGATCCTGATCATCTCTTGCCAAGAAACCTCACTTCCATCTTTTATACCCTCCGAGCTGGACACCAGCGAAATTTGTATGGCGGCCATCTTTTCTTCGCCATTTTGAATTTTTTTTCAGCTTTTTGGCAATTGGATGACGTCATGAATGACATTTGCTCGAGCACCCCCCACCTATCTTCAATACCTTAAGCGGGCCCTCCACCCGTCTCCGAAACCCTCAATCATCAGCTCTCTCCATAATTTTGGCTTACTAACTTTTTGTTTTCTATACGACACCATCAGTGAAAAAAAAAATTTTCATACAAAATTTTACAGGAGTTTCTTAGTTGAAAATCTCGAAAATCTCCCCAAAACTGGCAACACCGGTTGCATATCTCCATACTGCCAGCCGAGATACACAATCGATTCATACATGTTAACTTTCCAAAATGTTGCCAACTGCCTCAAAAACGCGATCAAAATTTCGAAAAATTAAAAAAAATACAAAATGGCCGCCAACTCGTTTCACAGAAAGATTTTACACGGTTTCATAATTTTCCTATTAACTACAGGATATACCGCTCCCGATGACGTTTCAATCTCTCATCTCGCTCGCACCCAGGCGAACCGATCGCCCCTAAAAAAGACCATGTCGAAAATCACTTTTGCTTTGATAAATTTTAGTGTTGCCAGTCGCCGGCGACAAAAGTACCTAAATGTCATTTGCACGACCAAAACACGTAATCGCTCATACTCGGATTTTGCTAAAAGTGCGTATTTCGATTTTTTACAATTTCCCGAAAATCTTGAAATTTCCCTAAAAATGGGGTAATTTTTTTCCTCCAATCTATACCTCGAGCCTATACGTACAATCGCTTCATAAAAACCGAATCGCTCCGATGTTGCCAACTTTGAGATATTTAACATTTAAAATTGCGTTTTTTCGTACCTCGAACAAATCGGCCGCCATGACAGCCGCCATCTTGAATTTTTAAAAACCACTCCCGTTTTGTCAAAATACAGGATAATCGTGGGCGAAACCAAAAAAAATAATTATCCTCGATTACCCCGTCTCGGATCTGTGGCGCCGCGGTTCGGGGTCGAAAAATCAAAAATTTTAAAACGCTACGGCTCGGCCGCCATTTTGTTTTTCCAATTTTTTCCACATTTTCTGTTAACCATTTACTCCTTTCTTCAAAGTTTGCAAAATTCAACAAAATCGGTTGGAAAACAACGGAGCTGCAAAAATCACGTCGGCCGCCATCTTGTTTTTCCGAAATGTCATAATTTTTCCCCAGAGGGTTCCCGAAACCGAACACAACTCCCCCACATCATTATATCATTTTCCGTCTCCTTCTAGGAGAACAATTATGTCAATGAGTCAGTGAGTCAGTCAGTGGTAATTGAGCTATATATAGTATAATGCGCAAATGTTTTTGTTTGTTTGTTTGTTTGTTTGTTGGTTTTTGGTTTGTCTTTCAATCACGGCACAACGGATCGACATGATTTTTTTTATATGGACTTGGTCAAAGACTGAGAGTGACTAATTTTTACCCCGAAAAATCTTTTTCCATGGGGAAAAACCGAGTGAGAGGAAGGTGGTTAACTTTCGACTATAATTAAAACTAAACTCGTTTTTTATCTGTTACATAAGGTATTCATCTTTTATTACATACAAAAGCATCCATCTTTTATTACATCTATACCAATGAAATATTATCGTTTTGAATTTTATAGTATTTGTTGTTATAGCGGCAATAGAAATACATACACACTAAAAAATGTCAACTCGGTACTTATTACGGTTCACGAGATACAGCCCGCTGACAGACAGGCGCACGGACGGACTGGGTTCCTGGGTTCCTCTTGGCACCCTTCGGGTACAGAACCCTAATAAAGCAAAACCCCTAATGGGGAAGAAAGGTTATCTCTCGGCAGCTAATGAGCGCGCCACCTGGCCGCGGGTGGGGGCGGAGGAGGCGCGGGGGGGCGGGGGGAAGCACCAGCAGCGGGCGCGCACCTGCGCACATTATCTCGGCAGAGTGCACGCACCGTGTACCTACTACGTATGCTTATTCATTCATATGTAATCAAATTAGTGTTAAATATGAGCGTAGGTGGCTTTGGTGATAGAATAAGACGTCGGCCTCCTATCGGGAGGTCGGGGTTCCATCTCGGGGAACGCGCATCGTATCGTACATTTTCCGAGTAATTGACGGAAAATGGTGTTCACAAAGTACTTTTATAGGGGAACGTATTCATACAAGAGATATAAAATTGTTTTGACATCTCAATAAAATAATTTAAAAATCCCGATTAAGTGCGAGTCGAACTCGCAGACGAAGGATTCCGTACCATCGCACAAAAAATTTACAATTAGAATTTTTTAGTGATGTAAACACGAATTCACAGTTTTCGGATTTTTGTGGTTAGTGGGGAAGTTAGTAACTAACACTATCCGAACGTTGCGACCGACATGTCCGTCTCAACTGGCCCTCGTATGTACACACTACACACTCGAGAACTCTACGCACGGGTTGGATAGATGCGATCATACAGTTACATCGTTTTAGCCGCTTTGAAATGACTTAGGGTAGCTCTGTAATTATTTTTCCACTTCCAAAAAGGTTCTGTTGGGTGTTCTGGAACGGCGAAAGGATCCAGAAACCCCAAGTCATCCGACCGCTGTACTACACATCTCCTCCAGTCTGATCTCGTCGCTCATGGCCCCGAAATTAAAGTTATTTCATATGGTGAGGCAGTGATCTTAACAAGGTATTCTGTAAAGTGCAGTTACATTTTTAGAGAATGCTCACTTCCACTGACCGATTACAATAATGCATCCTTTGCTCTCGTACAACTGTGCAAGAGAGAGAGAGAGAGCATCCTGTGTTAGCTCGACTCAATGAGCAAGGTAACGGATTGCCTTTGAAGTTCAAACATGATAATATTAGTCTGGATTGTAGCTGACAGTCGCCAAGACTGTCGCTTCGTCGTTAAATGTTCGTGTCGACGGAGGTCGTGCCGGAGCGTTACTCGCGGTGAGGAAGTGGGCGCGAGCTATGCAAGGGCTCTAGCATACTATTTCATATTTCATTACACCGCTCTTCATTTATGGTCCTGATTTTAATTTCAATTAGCGCGTGCAATTATATAAAATGTAAAATGTGTAAAATTTTGCCACTTTTAGAAGCTCTTTACATCCCTGTACCATTTTTTTATTTGTCGCAGACAAAAGTCGATATCAGGCCAACCATGTGCAGTATTGGTGCAAGGGTTGCAGCGCCACGACATAGGAGACTCACCCCAGTACGCCGTTGTGGTGGAGCGGTGCGGGCGCGGGCGGGTCGGGCGGCGCGTCGGGCGGCGCGGGCGGCGGCTCGGGGCTGAAGATGGCCGCGAAGTGCTCCAGCAGCGCCTCCACCAGCACGTTGTAGAACTTGAGCTCGAGGATGGAGGCCACGGTCTCGCGCTCGGCGCGCAGCAGCGTGGGCCCGAAGCACACGGCGAGGTTGGACGCCGTCATCAGGTTGCGCTCGCTGCGCGCCGCCACCCTGCGCGCGATACATAGCCGCCGAATTACAAACAAAACAAAAGAAACGAAAACGTTTATTCACAAATTATTTAAATGCGCTCAGTCCGAAACATTATTAGCAGCAGATTCGGCACTCTCGCGCTCTTGCTAAGCCGTGGAGGCTGGTGTATCTGAAGGAAGATGTATTACCTGCACAGATGCGCGAGCACGAGGCGCAGCATGTCGCGGTTGCGCGGCGGCAGCGCGTGCACGAGGCCGTGCAGCGCGTGCAGGCGCGCGGCGCGCTCGCTCTTGGCGGCGTGCAGGAAGGCGTGGTGCAGCGCGCGCGTCAGCAGCGGGTCGGGCAGCGCGCGCAGGTAGGCCTTGAGCGCCGACGTCAGCGTCTTGCTCTCCCAGTCGGCGGGCTCCAGCGTCGCGGGCAGGCTGCGCGCGCGCCCCAGCGCCACCAGCCGCGACACCTTGGACGACACGCCCGCCACCCTGCCGCCACACGCACCGGTTACTTCCCTACACCTCGACCAGGGAACACAGGCCGCTCACTCTGGCACAAGTGTATACAAGTCTAAAGAGACGCACTATGATCGTGAGTAGTCAGTGTGTGTGCCTATTCCCTAAAAATGTAAGGATGCATTTATATGACTCACTACAAAACGCCTCAAAACCTTACTATTCTGAGCTCAGTAGTGAGCGCTCAATGGGATGATGATGATACTAAAACCAAAACAGGACACTTTTTTGCAAAAGGGGTTCACCTGTAGAGGCCCTGCTCGTCGAGGCCGCGCGCTTCCAGCGCCGCAATGATGCGGCGCACGAACGTGAAGCCCGCGTCGTCCAGCGGCCACGCCTCCTCGTCGCCCGCGCCGCCGCCCGCCACCGCCGCCACCGCCTGCAAAACACACACACTTTTTAATTTTATTAAAGAGTTTATCTACACTTAAAAGAAATTCCAAAAAATTGAGGAGTTGGCGAACAAAAGGGTATAACATGTTTGCGCGAAAGAAAGTCTTGTCGGATGGTTTCCAAATATTGAGGCGGAACAGATAAAATTGGGGTATCTGGATCATAACTTTGGTGAGCAAGGAATTTGTGGGAACGCCGTGCCCGGCCTGGAAGACAACGACCATGCCTTGTCGATGCGGGCTCCGATCACATGCATACGGCACAGCCTCCACAGGTCGATCGGCCGAGTTCTATGTTCGGATGTCACCCCGGTATAACGTGACCATGGAAGGAATCACATAGCCGCTTGGAGCCTTGAAGCAGCGGTTAACAGTGAATTAGGAGCCACAAGAAGCCGATTTCAATCCGGAAAGCGCAGCGTTGGCCAGAGTGTCCACTAGGAAGTTCCTACGGGACTGCACGCGTATCGCTCACCTGTCGGTGAGGCGCGAGCGCGTCGAGCGCGCGCAGCCAGGCGGCGCGGTCGCGCTCGCCGAGCGCCTGCAGCGTGAGCGGCGCGCGCTCGCGCTCGGCGGGCACGGCCTCCCAGCAGAAGCGCCGCTCCACGTCCTGCGCCGCGCGCGCGCCCGCCAGCGGCACGCTCTCCGCACTGCCAGCCTAGCAAGTTCCTACGGGACTGCACGCGTATCGCTCACCTGTCGGTGCGGCGCGAGCGCGTCGAGCGCGCGCAGCCAGGCGGCTCGGTCGCGCTCGCCGAGCGCCTGCAGCGTGAGCGGCGCGCGCTCGCGCTCGGCGGGCACGGCCTCCCAGCAGAAGCGCCGCTCCACGTCCTGCGCCGCGCGCGCGCCCGCCAGCGGCACGCTCTCCGCACTGCCAGCCTAGCGCCGGACAACGGACTTAACTATAACGCATCCAAACAAAGGGAAATCGTGGCCACCATATTGTGACATCCTAGCTGGCAATACATTTACTTGAAAACGCATATATTCGCTCGCTAAGCAGAGTGCTAGCTGGTCAATCCATTTGTGTTACAAAATACCCATTCAGTTATTAAACTAAAAGTCATATAAAGAAATTTTTGCTAGAATCCAGTTTTGAAAGTTTTAAATGCCTTTATGACAAGATCTGTTGAAACTCAATGCTATAATCTAAACTTTATCCTATCCTATCTTTATATATTTTTTGAAATATTATTATATAAATACTGATGCACAAAAAAAAAAATTTTTTGTAAAAAATGGAAATATAGGCTTTACTTTTTTTTTTAAATCCTAAAATCTTAAAATAAATTAATCTTTTTTTTTTTCTTTTTTGTCAGCCCTAGCACAGACTACGGTCTATTTGGGCTGCAAAATTCCAAACACCAGTTTGTTTTTTATCAAGTGCTTTGGTCTATAACAACTTGTTAAAAATGTTTCTCTTTAGTCTATTATTAAATAAATAAAAATAAATAAAAAAATTATGACGTTGATTTGGTGTTATTTGTACAGCGCTCGAGGAGCGTTACTAGGACTCGAAAATGAAACAGTAGAAATACTTGCCAAAATATAATATGTAAAAATCGGTAATAAATTAAAAATTGCAAAAGAATAAAGATATCGTTTCACATGAATCGTAAATATGAGCAGAATATAGAAAATGCAAATGAGAGTGAGAAGCGAAGCGGTAGTATTTGTGATACGTACGATCTTGACGTTGATCTGGTTGAAGGGCATGAGCGACAGCACGCGCGAGCTCTTCTCGTACGTGGCGTACTGCTTGCTCCACGTCGTGCCGAACGCCTCTGCGACAACACCGTCCCGTTATCCACAACTCAGTCTAAGTGCTACAACTCACGACTAGGGAGAACTTACCATTTATTTAAACTAATTCAAGTTTTAAAAATGTGAGTAAAATGTAACAAAAATGTGAAAGAATCATTAAAATATCTGTTTACACACTTTACCACCTTTAAAGTTGCGGCTGCTAGAACAAGTTCGGTCCAGCGTATATACGGCTGATCCCAGTACGAGCGACTAGTTGCGAACAGTACAACGGCACACGAATAACAACTCCGAGCATACTCCAACATTCGCGCAACTTTTAGCGTTTAGAGTGGTTTATAATGAACACTCATGACACTTTAAACTATTCATTGAACTTCTATTTACATTTAACATAATATTTTTCAATTCAATTTGCTCTTATTACACCGCTGTCAAAATTGTAGACTAAACATGTGCGATAAATATATTAACGAACGTTAGATAGACATAAACATGCGGCAATTTTTTATTATCGCACAAGTGCTTTAATACATTTTAATGTGACCTACATGGCAGCCATACAGAAAATAGTTTTTTTTTTATGTTATAAGTGCATAAAGTAGAAAATTACAGTCAACACGAAAATTTTGATAGTCAAGCCGTGAGCCTGAGCCACAGGCAAAGATTGCAAATAGCGACAAGATGATGAAAAACAGTAAAATATGATCACCAGTATCATATTTTGACGTTTATCAACTTGACAACAGCGGTATAAAACACCTCTTTAAAAAATAGAGGCCTCAAAATATCTACTGCGCTTGTTTAAACTTTCAACACTATTCAAAGTCCTATTGTGGCTCAATTATAATTTTCTACTTTGCGCACTTGCAAATCAAATCCAAGGAGAAAAAATAAATGAAGTTCACCAAGTAACATAAAGCTTACTTTTCTCCATTAGGAACAGGTACCCCGCGCGCGACACGCCGCCCACGCCTTCCTCCGGGCCCTCCACGTCTTTGTTCTACAGAACAAACATACATTATATCACGCTCAGTCGTATTGTAATATCGCATTATCTCACTAGTGCAGTAACGCCGGCTCACCATCTGCCTCACCTCCATCATCTTCTTCATGAGCGACTCGGTCTGCTTGCTGGTCTCCTCGAAGTTGCTCCGAGTCTGCAACCACACTGCTTCATCACAATCCGCCTCGCGCTTAACGGCTCGGTCACACTAGCACTCGTTCACAAATAACAACCCTAGTGAGACAAGAGCCTAAAGCCCCCACACACACACACACACACACACACACACACACACACACACACACACACACACACACACACACACACACACACACACACACACACACACACACTCTTGTCACCATGCACCTCAAATATCAGACCTTTTCACTCATGTCAACGTGGTTTAAGTCAATGGTTGTAATTGATGTGTAAACCATAGCAGCCCAATTCATATCAAGTTCCAATACATCTATTGACACCAATTCCCATCTACATCCAATTAATTCTTTATAGCTTGTAGCTATCTAAAGCTGCGCATTTTAGTCAATACAGTCTAGTATGAGCTCTTATTTCTATCACAATTTGCTTGATGTTAAAATATACATAAAAAATCCACATTATTAGGCCTTAAAGAATTTTAATTTGTATCCCTTACTACTGGGGTAGCCAGTAGTGTTTACCATCGGCTACTATCGTTTAAACATAGAGATTACTTAACAAATTGGATTATTGTACGATCAAAAACGTCGGTTACTAAATAATATTGAAAAACTTTCAATTACGCTCTTCGGCAAAATTTTAAAACCACACAAAGGAAAGCGAAAACAGTTAAAAAAGAAGCAGATCCGATTAGTAATTTAATTGTTATTATAGCACTAGTGCGGGAATGTTGCGGGTCGCGGACCTACTGCCGTGGAGCCTGCGGCGCGCCACCTGCCGGCGTACAACCATACAAATTAAACACGTACAAAACTATTTCCTTACACGCTTGGCCGTCACCGTGGGAATTTTTGTTGACTCAGGAAAGTTAAACACAAAACTTTAAATTGTTACGACCTGCCGTATCAGATAACACCAAACAATAATCTCGTATTTGATTGAGCACGAATCTGACGGTCTTTTCACATCGTTCAAACCATTATTAGATGCATAGTTCTGTGGGCGGTTTTCTAACAAATTAAATAAATAAAAAATATTTATTAAACGTTGGCACAGAAATCAGACAGGGTACTGTTTGGGCATTTCCACAATAGTTGCGGTTTCGACTTGGCATCGTAAAACGCACAACACATCGTGGGAACTCACATGGGAACCCCGCACGAGCTGCACTGTTAGCGTATCGTCGCGGTGGATACTTCTCGGCTTATATCAGTTGAATCGAGACTGGGCTCTTCAGCCTTTTCTAAACCTACACTTGGCGCATGGCGCCACGTCGACCGGGCCTTTAGCCAGTCGACCGGGCTGAGCCAGCAGAGGTACTCCCTCAGGAAAATAGTGTCATGTCTGCAAATCTTTGAATGAAACCTTTGACAGAGTTCCTGCGGTCACCCAATTCGCCTCGGTGATGCTGTAACGGCAAATCAGACCCAAGGGCTATACAGATGTTCACACCAGCGCCCACTCGGCCTCGGTTGTAGTAGTGAGTGTATCGATCAGCGGTAGTTGTGGTACGCACCCTCTGTATGCGCAGCTGCAGGTCCCTCACGAGCGGCTCGGCGTCGGCGTGCACGTCGTGCGCCGTGTGGTGGAAGGTCCACCAGCCGAACACGAAGCCCAGCAGCGTCTCCACCAGCTCGAACTTCTTGCGCTCCTGCACCGCCTGCAGCTGGAACACGTACTCCAGCGACGCCTGGCAGAAGTCGCGCTCCGCCATGTCCATCGCGGCATCCGCCTGTACACCACACCACACTGTGATATATATACCATTTCGACTGCCGAGCGAGAGGTTGGATACCTCTGCGAGTCAACCTCTCGCTCTAATATCTTAGTAGTAATTATGGGATAGCGATGAGTAAGTATTGGGTGCTCTCCATCTACTCTGTATCTGATCTTCAATGTTGCGGATTCAGCCACTCAGCATGAGCGTAGTGCGCACCTACCTCCTGAAACACCGCCTCGGGCTTCTTGGTGGACAGCGACAGCGTGCGCTCCTGGCTCTGGCAGAACTTGGCCGTCTTCTTGTCGAACTTCTTCTTGCCTTCCTGCAACCGAACACACGGCGCTATTATAACTACCGATAGAGTGCCACTACTTCACTAGCTCAGCCCAAAACACCCCGCGCCTGCTGAAGACTGTCGAGCTGTGACTGCTGTCGTCGAGCGCTTTCTTATCACAAATTGTGTCGCGCGAAGAGTACAGTCTTATATCCAGCTCTAGCAACTCGCTACACTTGGAAAAGCAAAGTACCTACGCCCATTAGGATTCATTTTCCGTTCAAAATATTTAAGCATTAAGTAAAAATGTACTGTCGAAATTATTATTATGGCAACGGCACGGAAAGGTTTTGGAAGGGTAATCTGCAGTTTCTTGTCAGATTTTTCTTGGAATTTGCTTTCTTTTAACTAAATAGGTATGCGCTTGACTGCAATCACACCAAATAGTAGGCGAAGATCTACCGTGGAGGCGCTTGCCTACATGGTGCCTATTCACTTTTCTTTTAAAGGTCCCAATATTGAAATGGTTGGGAAATATCGGCCTGTACTCTAGCAGTGCGTATTAGAAATAAGGGAGCGAATCGTCTTGTGCCATTTCGTGGAATCTCGACGATTTAACGATGCCTCACAGTCCGACAGTAACATGGCGAGGTAGAAACTCGAGCTTTCTGAACCAGTGGTGGGTCGACATGTCACAAGAACCACAACAGCAGAGCAATGTTTTGGAAAGTTTGGATATATTTTGGTGGTGTTACCTTGACAGCACCGATGTGGTCCTTCCGGAACCGCTCCAGCGGCTGGATGATCTGCTCGTGCGCACGCCCCAGCTGCAACACACACGGAAGCACATTACACCGGTAGCTCTGTTACACCACGCTTTTTGACGACCTCCCTGGCGCAGTGGTAAGCACTGTGGTTTTATTAGTGGGAGGTCCCGGCGTCGGTTCCCGGCAGGGGTTCGAAATTTTATGATTTCTACTGGTCTGACCTGGCTAGTTACCACTCAACTGGCAAAGTCGTGCCGCCAAGCGATTTAGCGTTCCGGTACGATGTGTGGTATAGGTACTATTGTACCTAAGTAAGTATATCAAATCTTAGAAAAGAGTAATCGCCGAGTTTCTTGCTAGAAAGGCAATCCAAATCAGTGGTAGATGCATTTCATGATTTAAATGTACTTGTAAAAATTTAATTAAACAAAAATATTTTGGATTTTGAATGTATCGTGTAAAATAAGTGTCAAGTGCCAGCGCGTCGCCGTTCCTACTAGAAAACTAGTGTTATCAGAACTCGGCTGGCACACTGTCGTGCGTCTCGACATGTGCAAGCAATGTAAAGGAGGACGAGAAGGACACGCGCGGCATTCCTGCGCGTCGCGCGTGCTGTTGCGACGTCAGCGCGGCGCTAATCGCTGCCTCACGTGCTGTGTGAGGTTCGAATCTACAGAGCGCACTTTGACTTTGCTTGCAGTTAAGTTTCAGCTAAAACGAGACAGGTTTATGTCAGCGGTATAGAGCTGTCTCGTTTTAACTGTGCAAACTGCGCTCTCTAGATCTCGGTGTGTGACACAATCACCGCGGATGCTCGAGTTGTACATAATATTATTCATATGGCCTTATTTGCATACCGATACCAACTATCAGCACTAGTCAATAGCTTCTACGAGTAGTTATAGTTATAGTGATCTCTAACGTTCATGTTTTGGATCCATAATGAAGTCCAACACGATTTCTGTGTTTGAATGCCGAAAATGTTTTGGTCTGTTAAAATCTTTTGATCATATTCCAAAATTTCCGTCAAATTATTAAGTAACAGATTTATTACGTTTTCAGTACAGTTGCTCGTAAAATGCACTTTCAATGCTAATCAGTTAACATGGAATTTTTTTATTGGATAAGTCTTAATAGTTATTTCAAAAAAAGTTTCCTAGCAAAGATTTTTAATATTTATATGATTTTAAAAATGAGCGTTTTAGTAAATACGGCCATTTTTGAAAATTTTAATTAAGTTTTTCGTTTGTAGTTTTTCTCTTTTGTAATAACCTACTCACCGTCCTCGTGTCACAGTGTACTATTGCCATCGATGACTATTACTTACATACGAGTAAGATTGTATTGCGCCATGTTGTTAGTACAATTGCTTTGGCACAATATAGCACGTATGATAATAATAATAGTGTCAATACAAATTTTCCAGTAGGTGAATCTTTGTTCAATTAGTCATACGTTTATCGTGCAGTTACTAATTACGGACAGACCGACACCGCCCACTGCGGCGGCCCGATATCGCAACAGCGCTAAGGTAGGGCGTTCACTATACAGTCACTGTGACATATACATACCTACTATGCATTGAAAATGCGAAGAGCATCGAACAACGCGTCGAGGCTGCGGCGTCACTGGCAGGCGTCAAATTTTAGCACATTTGACGCAGGTAGCCGTATTGTAGCCATACTTTCGTATAATTTTACGTCACCATAGCCTAATATTTGACATATCGTCGATTCAGAATCTAATCGAGCTCCGAGGGTTCCCTCACTTTAGTTGACTCTGTATTTGTACTAAGTATTTGTAACTGTTATGCGTATCCATGCGTATCTAACTTTTAGCGCCAGATAGCAACGTTTTATAAGTGGTAGCAGCACCTCCTACCTGTAACTTTAATATCTGTAACACCCACTTTCACAGACATGGATTTACGTTTATATCGCTGCCTACTCTACCGAAAAATTACTACTAATCTACTGTTTCCATTTAGACATTCTACTAAATAACAACGAAACCATTGACACCTCATTCATCAAAATCGGCCCAGTAGTTTAGACACTACGGTGGTACACACATAATCTGGATACAAACATACATACATAGACTGCTAAAATCATAATCCTTCCTTTTGGCTTTGCCGCAGTCAAGTAAAAAATAAACAAACAATAAAGCAAACTAAGGAGCACATTACTCATATTATAATGCGGTGGTCACACTGCACACGCACTGTTATAGCTAGGTTAGCTAAGCTAAGAGTAGGTGCTAATGACGTCACTGCGGTGACTGGGCGTCACTTGCATGCCTAATTACATGTACTCGAGGGACGCATCGTAGCTTTCACTCTCCCCTACGAGACAAACCGTGCTACAACAACTAGTATAAATATAGTGCGAACGCCCCGCACGCTCGGGCTATCCCGCACCGGGTGAGCGCGGGGGCGGTGCGGGAGCTGTGCGGGCGTCCGCACCCCGATTGCCATCTCCATGTGTCGCACACTATGCATCTGTAAATGGACAAACGCATCGCTGCCTCCTGCGACGTGCTACATCATCTACGTTCTACACTGCCTCGATAATCTACATTGTTATTACAACTTAATGCATAATGTTTAGTCGCAGATTTTGAGACCAGTTTTACAGGATTACGCACCTGAAGGATGGCGATTAAAAAACCCTTTTACTACGCCTTCACCCGTCTGTCCGTCTGTCTGTCAGCCTGCTGGCTGTAACTCATGAATGTTATAGGTTGAAATTTTTTGTGTGTGTATTTCTGTTAGGGCTATAGCAAATAAGTAGCAAAAATTTCAAAATGCAAATTTATAAAAAATTAAAGGTTATATTGTATACCTTGTACGATGGTACGGAACCCTTCGCGTGCGAGCCCGACTCGCACTTGACTGGTTTTTTATTTTTCTTCACATTAAGTACAACTTACAAATCCAATAACTGATTATTTCAATATTGTTCTTCAGATTAAAATCAGATTCTTTTACATAGAAACGCCTTCGATCATAGATTTATAGCGTCCATGAGTAACGCAATGTTTTCAAAATAATGAAACTTTGTCAGTTGCCATGCAAAGTGACTCCTGATAAGGCAGAGCTAGAGTTGCGTCACTTAATTATAGTTCGTCAAGAATCGATACACGATCGATAAATAAAAGTAAAATATATTTATAATCAAGTAATATAAAAGCCGAACACGCGCCGGAACCAGCCCGGCCGCGCCCGGAATTTACATTTGGACGTCCGCGTCTGTGACGAGGTGTGAGCTAGGTCATGGCACATGCCACTTTATCGATGCTATAACGTCCGTTTGTTTTTATTCATTGACAGACTAGCGCTTGGCTGCAATCAAACCTGGTGGCAAGTGGTCATTGGCATGCGCGGTGCGACTCTACGACTGCGGGTCGAGGGTTCTACGTCTAAGGTTGGTTAGTGCATTTCTGGCATATGGAACCGAGTATATTAAGTCAGCGAGAGTAATTATAAGCCTTGGCTGAAAGCCACCAATTGTCTTCTCAAGAAAATAAGTAGTTAGCAATATGACGACACACACGCAACAAACATTGTAAAATCTATACTTAATATAATAAATGCGAAAGTGTGTCTGTCTGTCTGTCTGCTATCTTTTCACGGCTCAACAGTTTAACCGATCCTGACGAAATTTGGTACAGGGTTAGCTTATATCCCGGGGACGGACATAGGCTACTTTTTATCCTGAAAAATCAAACAGTTCCCACGGTATTCCTAAAAACCCATCCGCTTAATCGATTTGTATATTTTGTACCGATATGTAATTTGATAAGCAGCTTGCGTCCCTGAAATTGACATAGGCATTATGTCCCGGAAAATCAAACAGTTCCCACGGGATCTTTAAAAACCTAAATCCACGCGGACGAAGTCGCGGGCATCCTCTAGTTATGTTATAAATTTGTATTGATTATTTTACAAGCTAGATAAATTCTGCCGGATCTGACGAGAAAATATAAATTTTTGTCCCGGAAAATGAGAGTTCCTAGATAGTTTTTAAAAAACGTAAACGCATGTCGCTAATCAAATATAATTGAAAGCTTCTACCTACCTACTACAAAAGTGTTGAAACATTTCAAACTGGTGGAACGTTTTATGGTATTGAAGACTTGAGCTGTGACGGTCGCAGGTGTCGACGCTGCCGGCGCGGCGGCCGCGGCGGCGCGGTGATAGTAAAAGTGGTCGCGGACGCGTCACGGCCGCGCCAAGGTGAGCCGCTTCCCGCGCAGCCTCGCCGCCGGAGCCTCCGCACTCCGCACCGCTCTACTGTAGCGCACCTAACCGCGCCGAACCAAAACGCAGCTTCGTTTTGGTTGTGGCGAGTGCGCTCACCTAGCTTCATCACACAAACTGCGTGCGCGATGGCTTCTGTTTATGTTTCATTTGGAGATTTGAGCTAACATCAATATCCGATAAATTATATCGGAATAAAAACTTTTGGCAGTCGGATTAAGGCTCAGGTTAAAAAGCATTCAAATAGAATAATATATTCCCAAGTATATTATGTTCACACGTCAACGCTTTTTTACGTGTGAACATTTTTGTTCTATTTGGACGTTTTTTTAACGGACGTTAAAAAAGCTCAAAGTGTAAATGAGGCCTTAGTCGCAACAATGTGTACAAATACATAACCCTAGCGACCGAAATCATTAATTGATCCTATCTTCTATACCATACTTAGCAAGTAGTTATTTGATAAATATGTATGCTAGTTTTTGACAAATAGCATTGCTTGTGGACAGATTTCAGATCGGATTATAATTTTCAGCTGTGGGATGGATTAAGTTTTTGAACATCATAATCCGAAGCAGTTAGTCGATAGTGGACGTCGGAGCGACTGCGGTGGGTGTCGACGGAGTATTAACATAACCGGGATCAGAGCTGGTGTATGGCAACAGCTTTCACTGCTCGTTACGACATAGCTACCGACGCGGACACCTGTCGCACGCCGCGTGATGAACGGCGCGCGACGCCGCCGCACGTCGCACGTCGCCATCGAGCTGTCCAGCGTACGACGTCGGAGCGACTGCAGCGGGTGTCGACGGAGTATTAACATAACCGGGATCAGAGCTGGTGTATGGCAACAGCTTTCACTGCTCGTTACGACATAGCTACCGACGCGGACACCTGTCGCACGCCGCGTGATGAACGGCGCGCGACGCCGCCGCACGTCGCACGTCGCCATCGAGCTGTCCAGCGTACGACGTCGGAGCGACTGCAGCGGGTGTCGACGGAGTATTAACATAACCGGGATCAGAGCTGGTGTATGGCAACAGCTTTCACTGCTCGTTACGACATAGCTACCGACGCGGACACCTGTCGCACGCCGCGTGATGAACGGCGCGCGACGCCGCCGCACGTCGCACGTCGCCATCGAGCTGTCCAGCGTACGACGTCGGAGCGACTGCAGCGGGTGTCGACGGAGTATTAACATAACCGGGATCAGAGCTGGTGTATGGCAACAGCTTTCACTGCTCGTTACGACATAGCTACCGACGCGGACACCTGTCGCACGCCGCGTGATGAACGGCGCGCGACGCCGCCGCACGTCGCACGTCGCCATCGAGCTGTCCAGCGTACGACGTCGGAGCGACTGCAGCGGGTGTCGACGGAGTATTAACATAACCGGGATCAGAGCTGGTGTATGGCAACAGCTTTCACTGCTCGTTACGACATAGCTACCGACGCGGACACCTGTCGCACGCCGCGTGATGAACGGCGCGCGACGCCGCCGCACGTCGCACGTCGCCATCGAGCTGTCCAGCGTACGACGTCGGAGCGACTGCAGCGGGTGTCGACGGAGTATTAACATAACCGGGATCAGAGCTGGTGTATGGCAACAGCTTTCACTGCTCGTTACGACATAGCTACCGACGCGGACACCTGTCGCACGCCGCGTGATGAACGGCGCGCGACGCCGCCGCACGTCGCACGTCGCCATCGAGCTGTCCAGCGTACGACGTCGGAGCGACTGCAGCGGGTGTCGACGGAGTATTAACATAACCGGGATCAGAGCTGGTGTATGGCAACAGCTTTCACTGCTCGTTACGACATAGCTACCGACGCGGACACCTGTCGCACGCCGCGTGATGAACGGCGCGCGACGCCGCCGCACGTCGCACGTCGCCATCGAGCTGTCCAGCGTACGACGTCGGAGCGACTGCAGCGGGTGTCGACGGAGTATTAACATAACCGGGATCAGAGCTGGTGTATGGCAACAGCTTTCACTGCTCGTTACGACATAGCTACCGACGCGGACACCTGTCGCACGCCGCGTGATGAACGGCGCGCGACGCCGCCGCACGTCGCACGTCGCCATCGAGCTGTCCAGCGTACGACGTCGGAGCGACTGCAGCGGGTGTCGACGGAGTATTAACATAACCGGGATCAGAGCTGGTGTATGGCAACAGCTTTCACTGCTCGTTACGACATAGCTACCGACGCGGACACCTGTCGCACGCCGCGTGATGAACGGCGCGCGACGCCGCCGCACGTCGCACGTCGCCATCGAGCTGTCCAGCGTACGACGTCGGAGCGACTGCAGCGGGTGTCGACGGAGTATTAACATAACCGGGATCAGAGCTGGTGTATGGCAACAGCTTTCACTGCTCGTTACGACATAGCTACCGACGCGGACACCTGTCGCACGCCGCGTGATGAACGGCGCGCGACGCCGCCGCACGTCGCACGTCGCCATCGAGCTGTCCAGCGTACGACGTCGGAGCGACTGCAGCGGGTGTCGACGGAGTATTAACATAACCGGGATCAGAGCTGGTGTATGGCAACAGCTTTCACTGCTCGTTACGACATAGCTACCGACGCGGACACCTGTCGCACGCCGCGTGATGAACGGCGCGCGACGCCGCCGCACGTCGCACGTCGCCATCGAGCTGTCCAGCGTACGACGTCGGAGCGACTGCAGCGGGTGTCGACGGAGTATTAACATAACCGGGATCAGAGCTGGTGTATGGCAACAGCTTTCACTGCTCGTTACGACATAGCTACCGACGCGGACACCTGTCGCACGCCGCGTGATGAACGGCGTGCGGCGGCGTCGCCATCGAGCTGTCCAGCGTACACACAATCCTGTTTTCTCAAAAACCTCGATATTTGTGACATTTCCGAGAAAACGGAATTTTATCAAAGACCTTAAACTGATTATAGCGATTATACGGTGTTTATCCATTACATAACGCAATGTGCTTTATGTACCTACCTACCGTTAATATACCGACCTTATTCATATAATATTATTCAAAAGTCAAATCATTTACTCAAAATAGGTAACATTGTACCCTTTTTCATAGTCACTTGTTGGATTTGTAAGATAATAATGTAATGGTGATAATAATTAATTTCGTATACTTCGTTAACTTATATTAACGCTAACTTTGTCAATAGGATTCTCGAAAGTAAAAAGTGAAACTTTCTGATATGTATGAGTACTATACCTACAACGGTTTATACGAAACTATCAAAATGTTGGATGTTATTATTAAGTACTTAAATACTAATCAAATACTACGTATATGAATAAAAAAGGTTGAATATGGAAGTTCAATGCAAATACAATATTGCTAACTTTCTTATAGACTTTAGACGTTACGAGTTAGTTCCTAGAAAATCTAGAAATAACCAAATATGAAACATTTACATTTTAGCACCAGTCACACCAACGAGGACATATTGTACATACAAGTAAGTATAGAAAGGGATTTCGGCTTCGTACAGCGTGGTCTCTACATGACTATGAGTGGTTGTATGTGATGATGCAGTCTGATGAAGCAGAGCGCGCTTGTCTACAAGCTGCTCTTGGCTTTAGGTTGCCTTTTATTTTACAAGTGGAGGGAAAACATTCAATATCCTTTATTTCCTCCTGTACGATCTAGAAGTTGGTGTCACTTGCAAGCCAGTCAGTAGACAGTGTGACAGTGTGATACGCCCAGATGGTCCATATGGTGTCCAATGAAGAGTGGCACGGGTATGGTCAGATGCTAAAGGGCATATGAGAAGGGAGGCTGGACAAAGGCAAGACAAAATAGGAGAACAAGTAGAGGATCAACACGAACTAATGTAATACGATTCCGTGCTGCTCTCGCAGAGGGGGAGGGTGAGGACACACCCTGTCGACATGCAGAAGTCAGTAGGGATCTCGCATCCTCCTAGAGCAAAAAGAGGATGTAGTGGAGGGTGCTCACCATTCGGTCCCGCTCGTCCTCGATGGTGCGGATGAGCTGCGCGAAGTGGTGCAGCGAGCGGCCGATGACGCGCTCGTCGTCCGTCATGGACGCGCCGATGCACGCGAACTCGAACTGCTCCATGCTGGCCGCCAGCGCCAGCTGCGCCGCGCCCAGCCCTGCGGACACAACATCGATACATCACCATCAACCGACAGATGTCTACTGCTGTGTGTAGGCACTTTCACAAGCCACAGTCTTACACCGCTGCCATCCAACAACTCACTGCGACTCGTTTGATGTCGTTTGTCCACAGTCGGGCGATCTCCCAACATCTCCGACGGCGCTCTCTGTGTGAGATCACCATTCCAGAAACTAAGGACGCCAACGTCTAACGTTTTATCAAACTATGTTGTGCCCTTTGCCGCTTGAGCTTCGCAACCCGTTTAGCCTTGTTTGCTCTCTCGTGGCGTGCTTCTCTTAGCGATCTCCTCATTTCTGATTTGATCGCGCAGGGAACTTCGAGCATCGCCCACCGAGTGACTGTGAGCTTCTTTATGAGTTATCTACACCAGCACAACATAAAGCATATTGCAAATGAACTATGTTCAACGGTGGACACCCGCAGCCACCCGTGAGCTAGTTTAAAGACATAGTACATCGAAGGAGATGGCTACACTCGACTGGAAACGGCAGGCAGAGCTGCATAACGAAGATTCGTGTAAAGGTCTTCCTTAGAGAAAATCAGTTGCTGTAAGTATTCCGGGTTGAGACAAAGGATTCGTGGACAAATAACTGATACGCAATGCATTTTGCACCTAAACATAATTTCGTCACAAGATGTCTGTGTCGCGCGCACCAAGTCACGTCCCACGAAGCTAGCGATTGCAAGGCGTCGAGATAAGCACGTATCAGCTGAATAACGCGGCGTTGCTGTCACTTTACATTGCGTGGATAGTACGCAACAGGTCGAGATGACGATCGATGGCGCGGCACAGCGCGGGTGACGTGCGGGGTTGCGGCGTCTAGCTGTACTATACGAGCTACTCCACAGCAGATACCTGTGAAGTTATATGCTTCCGTCCAGACCTAGCCTAAGCTGCTAAAACAGACGCTGAAAACATTGCCTGTCCTAACATTGTCGTGGACACCGGCGCGCGGCGCGCAGCTCATAGAGGCATACAAGTACTGCTTCAGTTGGTGTAGCCACATTCACGACAATTAGGGAAGTTCTAACAAAACGCCAAGGCTTCGACGGCGCTGGCATGCGTCAAATGTTAGTACATATATGGACGCAGGTAGCCCGCAATTAGCCCTATTTTTCTATAATTTTACGTCAACATAACCTAGTATTTGACACATCGTCGATTGAGGCTCAAACCGAGGTACCCTCTCTCTACTTCACTCTGGTACAGCGCAATGCGCACTGATGATGACAAACATTAACTAGGAGACCTGTCACCTAACTAATTCCTACCGTAGTTTTTAAATTTTGATTTTGATCATTCAGATAGTGGCGAGTTTGACGGCATTCAGCCGCTATCAGCAGCTAATCAGCGCTTATCAGCGTTAACGTTAATTACCGAAACGCTGGCACAGCATTCACAATCATCATACACGCATTACAATTTTCTTTCGCAGTTTCATTTAAAGCTCTTAATAACTCTAGTTATTTTTAAAACAGCTATTTTCATAATTTTGCAATTATGCAAAAGAAATGAAGTAAATGGCAAACTTCACATCACGGTTAGCTCCGAGTGTGACACTCATTATTACTGTAGGAATTCAACAAACACAATTTTAGACTTAACTAAGCAGTGGCAGCCTAGTGGTTAAAACGTTGGCCTTTTATTGAGGAGGTTGGAGGTTCAATCCCAGACACACATCTTAAACTTATCCAAGTTACTTATATGTATGTTTTAGTGTTAAGCAGTTTACTATCACTTGCTCAAATAGTGAAGACAAACACTGTGACGAAACCTGCAGGTCTAAGAGCTGTCCATAACATTGTCAAAGGTGTGTGAAGTTTGTCAATCAGCATGGTGAACTACTGCCAAACCCTTCTCACTGTGTGAGGAGAGCCATGCTCAGTCATGAGTAACTGAACAATTGTGTTTCATCATCAACAACTTATTGCTGGCTCACTACTGAACAGTAATTGCTAAAAATGCACATTACTCCAAAAAAATACACACAGCTGGTGTCGGGGATCAAGCCCCAGACCTCCCCACCATAAGGCTGACATCTTCACCACTGGGCCTATCAGCACTACAAAAAGGAGTAAGTTGTAATACAACTCAACCCAACTCAACTCAACTACAACTACTCTTCTACAACTCAACTAGTCTTCAACTCAATTTACAAATATGTAGTATTTTAAATCAGTTTCAAATAACACTAGAATGATGAAATAGAATGTCACCTCAGGGCTACTCTACCAGAATCACCACTACCTCCAACCATAGTTAAAATATAAAGAGTATAACGTTTTTATTTTATGCATACTAAGTCTATTACAATGATAATGAGTTATAACTAGTTCACAAACAACTCATTACATGAGTTAACTGGCTTGTTTATACACCATAGTTACTGATACATTAATTGCTTAATATTCTGTATCATATCGCCTACAAGTACAACCTACTTAGTATTCATGCCAAAAGCTTTATAGGTATGTAAGCTACTAAATAATATGATTGTTAGCCATCTCATGAATTATTCAATGGTGATATTCAACTAAGCTCAACAAAGGACACCTACAAGCTTAGTGAAACTCAGCTATAGATGTAACCAATTAGTTTTATCTTTGCAACTTTGCATGAAAAGGTCACTCTATTTTCTCATTTCAGATCTTTCTAGTTATATTGTGTATCTATCTATCTAATTTTTCTATATTTTCATTTTCAATGGAACTACTTATGTGAAAGTCTGTTTGTTTGTTTGGATGAGCATAAGGAACACATGTGGCAAAAATCAAAACTCAAAGTATTTATTTCAAGGTTTCATTCTGCTCAATCCCGTGGGCTATAAGTAGATAAGAACCAAATACTGGATTTCAGTAACAAATTGTGAAAAAATAGGTTTAAAACTCATCATAGATCTCATCATCATAAACTTGTTCACACAATAGTGTTTTGGTGAGCACAACAAAAGCATAACAACATAATGCCAGCTGTACTTTCAATTGCCCTCAAGGTTGTGTGATATTCAAGTGATCAAGGGCACTGGTTGTGTGGTCGCCGTGCGGCGCGCCAGTGTCTTGTTGCTGTCACCGCACAGCTCTTGTATAATTATCAGTTATCAAGGCACGGCAGGAAATACTTGGCTTTGTGTTTTGTTTCACCTACTGCCCACCAAAGTATGCATACTATTGTACATCCGACTGTATGCTAATATATAGTTATTTAAATACAATTATTAATTACTTACATATTTAAAGAAGACTAAAAAATATTTACTTAATTAAAATTATCTATTTTGTGTAAGATATTTTGGAACATAATATTGTGTATCAATCAATTACTTAATCATTTCTAGTCATAAGTAAATAAGATAAAAGTATTACTTTAATCTAATCACTATCTGATTATGAAAAGATAACAACTGAGTACAAATAACAGTTTATGATATGGAAATGTTCCTAATTTATATGATTATAGAAAAGCTTTCATTTTATTAAATACTTAAGTAATAGAACTGAAAATAATATAAAACCAAATTGTTTAATGTTAATGCTAGGTTACGCGACTACACTTCTTTGTGTTCAATACCTGAAGTGTACAAAGTGTCCTCATATCTTGTGACAAATGATCATAAATCATTTGTTATAGTTAGCTGTATTAGTCACAGCAGGCTCTTGCTATACTTTAGTTTTCCTTGACTTCAAAGATAAACAAATCAGAGGTTTCAGAAAAACATAGAAGCAACATGATTTGCCCAATGCTTTAGATTTTCTGGAGTTAAATATTTACTTGTATCAAGATCAGTTATTCTTTGTCAGTTCAAAGTACATGATATAGGCTGTGTGTATAATTGTGCCTCTGAGGCATTTCAGCCAGAAGCTACTGTTTATATTTTAAGTCAGTAAAGGAAAAATTAACTCTATGTATTTGAACGTGGTCATGAATTAATGGTCCACAAGCAAGACAATCTCTTGCTTGACCACTGTCAGGTCTAAGTTGGAGCGTGCTTGTCTATATGTCTTGGATTGAAAATTTTGATCCAACTTGAATCCAATTTGAATCATTAAATGGATAACAATCAGTAAAGTTAGCTTCGATTAGGTGTAAATCACTCACAAAGATTGCGACCTATGCAAAATCACCACAGTATGTGTAAATAAAGAGAAACTGAAAACCTACAAAAGTTATAATTAGGGCCCGCTATGGCGAGATACAGTCCCCAAAGTACTTTTGTCGTCGTAACTATTTGAATCATGACTATATTATGATTGATTTAAGTAGGTAGGTACTTAGTAGTAATAGAAAAACTGAGTGTAGAGTTTCGCGGGAAATGTGTTTGTTGGGTGGGAAGGCAGAGTCGGCTTACGCTTGGCGGCTTGCACGACATCCTTGACCTCCTTGATGAGGCGCTTGATCTGCTGGCTCGTGCGCTCCAGCTCCTTCTCGTGGCGCTGCAGGTTCTCGCGGAAGTGCGGGCTGTCCGCCAGGCACTCCGTGAACTCCAGCGGCTGCAGGCCCACGCCCATGCTGCCGGCCGCTCCGCCCCACGCTCCGACACCAGCCAGCCAGCCAGCGGGCACTTTCACCGAGCCTCGCACATCGCGCGCGACTCCGATGACGCAACGCACGACACACACGACACTGATCACCTACACGATACTACAAACTACACAAAATGAACACCAAAGCAGTGTTGCCAGTGGCAGATAGTCAATTGTAACACGAGACATCTCAAAATGTAACATTTTCACGAGAAAAGTAACATTTCCTTATTTTTCGTGGAAAATAAAAGTAATAAGGTACACAGGTTAATATGGCACTTTATTATACAAAAATTTAAACAGTTTTCTTGTCCCATTAGTTAAGCTTAAAAAGAATCGTAATAATAATTATTGTTGATTGAATAAATTGACTGCTGATCCTGAAAAAGAAAAACAAATCAATGTGTAAAATAATAATATACCAACGGATTTAGAAATGTCTTTGAATAGCTATAACTTATTTTGTTAATCAATTTATAATACAAGTGTAAATTAAAAATTTATATCACCCCAACAAGTGAAGGTTACATTAACTAGAAAAGAGCTGATAACTTTCAAACTCTGAACCGATTTTCTTTGATTATAGCTAAGAACACTCTCCATCAAGCCACCTTTCAAACAAAAAAACTAAATTAAAATCGGTTCATTAGTTTGAGAGCTACGATGCCATACACAGATACACACGTCAAACTTATAACACCCCTCTTTTTGGATCGGGGGTTAAAAAGATTAAAATCGTCTTATATCGGGCGATCTGACAACACAGGACTGTTTGAGTTTGAGAGGCTACGCACTAGGTGGACTTTGTCTGTGTAGCGTTTGATGGCAGGCGCGTGGTGCCTTTTTGGAGTGTTTTTTTTTTTGTTAAAAGTGGCTGCTTTTTGTGTTTCACTGGCGTTTTTGGTGCTAGAACCATGCTGGAACTAACTGGGAAGCGCTCTAAAGGGGCGCCGTGCGTATGTCGGCGAGCGCCGGCACAGACGATGTCCTTACTTATATAGTTTCCCTAACTTAAAAATATCTACAAACTTGACATTGGCTAATCTTTGTAAAGCCAGACGAGAGAATAAAAAAAACGCACTAGGTAGGTACGCAGTGAAGAAAATTACGCGGGAATTTCAAATTCGTTTTGTTAACTGAACAATACTAGGTAGGTACCTAACTACTTACCTTGGTCTCAGCAAAGAGATCGATAGATTCGATAGCAAAACTCAAATTTTAGGTTACGCCGGCCGGTATCTACTCAGCTCGCTCTCATTCCTGTAAAGAAAACCGAAGTTACCTACAACAATAACTAAGTAGTAAATAGCTAAATGAACTTCTGGAAACTGATGTGACTTAATAATAAGATGACAGTCAATACAAAAACGAACTGCTTTCAGTTGCAAATACTATGACTTTGTTTTTGCATTACTGATTCCCTAATTAGTTAACTACTTACTTATTTACTTAAAACTACATTGTATACAACATTTACTTACCAAGCAAGTAGTGTTAGCAACACATATACACAGTCGATAAGGATAACGAACAAACCAATCACTTTCGAATTTTGACGAAATAAAGATACAATTTTTTTTTGTACTTAGATACCTAACTACCTACAATATCACTACCCCGCAACGAAAAACTTTTTTTTTTTCTCTCGACTGGCTTTATACTGATTAGCCAATGTCAAGTTTGTAGTTATTTACAAGCTAGGAAAACTATATGTATAAGAATGGACTTCGTCTGTACCGGCGCCCCTTTAGAGTGCTTCCCAGTCAGTTCCTTGGTCAGTTCCACCACCAATAAACATTAGCAGAACACAAAAACCGGACACTTCTAACAAAAAAACACTCCAAAAAGTTACAACACGCGCGCCAGCAAACGCCACCACAGACGAAGTCCACGAATAACTTTATTAGCCAAAACTTGGCCAAAACAAAGTTGATTCACAGAGAAAAACAAACAAAACACTTTTTTAATCACAGAGTAATTACAAAACAAAGTGAACTTAGACCAATGACTTAGAGAAAGTGAAATAAACTAACAATTATGGGCCAATTACGACAAACGAAAACTGTTTTGGATGTGTTCCGTTTCACGATTATTTTTGGTTTGCTGGGAAAAATTTGAATATTTTTATGAAGTCCTAAAAGTAACGTAAAGTAACATTTTGAGTCGTGTAACATGGAGGAAACATGAGGGGGTCAAAAGTAACGTAAAATGTTACAAAAGTAACATTCTGGCAACGCTGCACCAAAGTTTCGTTTCACAATTGTAACGCCACGCCGCCTCAGCCAATCGCAACGCGCCAACGCCAACCAGACTATCCGAGTCAAGCCAAGCTGGCCAATCACCGCCTGTTACAGCCGATAACCGCCAAGACGGCCAATCATAGCCTACTGCCGCCATGACAGCCAATCAACGCCAGCGCCATTGACAGCCGAACGCAACTCCGCCACCACTGCCGAATGCCTTCGGTGGGGATAACGCCATATAAAGCTATGCGAGCTCACTTTTAGGATTATTGTTCTATCGTACGCATTGTAAGCTGAAACTATGTCCATTTGTGTAAACAAGTGTAAATTATATAAATAGTAACAAAGTAACAATAGTAATAAAGCAATGAGTGATTTGTATTAGTGTGTTTAGTGAAGTGACATAATAAATTTGGGCGATTATACTGATTTGCTCTTTTTATTTAAACCCACTGTTTCATCTCAGAAGTGGGATTAATAAAGAAAGTTATGATGCATAATCGCGCCAATTAACGAGTCGGCAAAGACATGCCATCTACTTTGTTCATCCGCAAGGATGAAACGAATCATCGTGTAAAAATAAAGCGACAATGAAGATCGTCCACTTCTGGGGCCCGGAAGGTCCTTAGAAGAGTTTTGAACCGGAGGTACATTCATCTGCAGCGTGCATGGTTTCTACGCCCGATGGCAACCTACCCTCAACTTCTACGCGTAATAACTGAGGTATGATCCATCCATTATTCCATTTCTAATCCCGTTTTTAATGATATTGATGCATAGTGTAATGAGGTTGATCGTGTTTGTAACCTCTACTGATGAGATGACCGTGAAAGGTTAATATTGCTAACACCCTGTTTGAGGTTATGAAATTAGTATTACAGCACGCGGGTTATGATAGGTGGTCATTATACGCTCGCGGATAGTGAATGGTTTGAGTGATAGCTGAAGATAAATATAACTATAATTTGTGGCATATCTGACCGTCAAATAAAGGTTTAGGTTTAAAGATGTTTAATTCTCATAAAAACAAAAAAGTCATTTACATAAGAACTTAATTCTAAGAAAATAAAGTTTACAATATTCGCCATTTAATTAAGTACTCATTCAGCGCATTTGTTGAAGTAATTCGCATTACTCATAGTGTGAGCAGCTAATTCAGTTTTAAATGGATTGAATGAGTGTACATTTTTTTATGTGTGCAGGTATTTTGATGTACAGTTTAGCTCCTTCATAGGTAAGGGTTTTTCTGCCATAAATTGTTCTAGTTTTGGGTAAGGCAAGGTAACTAGCTCGACGAGTTTTAGTTTTAATTTCTGTAAATGTGATATTTGTGTGTATTGTTTTATTTATAGTTTTCCTAACAAAAATACACGTGTTGTATATATATAACTGATGAAATAATGGCGGTGAATACTAATGCTAAAATTGCAACCGATTGATTTAGTCAACTTTTTATCGAATCAGGTAAAAACCCGTTCAACCATCCACTTTTCACGTTGCATCTCGCCGAGATACCCGCAATTTGAATTCGCAGTTTAATTCTAGAAAACGTACTTAGTGGGTTAGTAGTAGTGCTTTCCAGTATGTGGAAATTATGACCAAGTGCTACCGGTACGAAAAAGTTAACAAGTAATTCAATAAGTTAAATAATAAAAAATAAAAACTCCCGACTGCAGTTTGCGCTGCATATTTTTCGGCTCTTACATTAAATCGTATAAAATCCACCACATTGATTGTTTAAAGAATTTTATATATCCATTGACACACACGCCATCAAGACGAATGACGTATCATTTATCAAAATCGGTTAAAATTGTTGAGTGGTTATGAACTGACACAAATACATACTGATCAGGAATTAATTTAAAAAAAAAAAGATCTAGTATATCGGATGGTAACAATAGTTCTCAGACTACCCGCAAATTTCAACCAGAAGTTTTCAAGAAACAAGCTTTGACGCTATTAGTGTTTTTATTTGCACAAGGCTCAGTTATAGTATAAGGTTCTATAAACCTTTAAGGTTATTTTTTTCGCGTCGTCGGTGATATTCCCGCTGCAGTCATACAGACAACACGGGGTACGTGTGGGGTACCTGTAAATTATTTTTAAGGGTACAATAATATCATTTACGTCAGAATCGGTTGATGAACACTTTCAGTGTGCTCAAATCCAGTTTTGCATAATTATAGCATGGCGATCGCAATTTGAATGTAAAATCGAATTGTTTTATGATGTTCACTTTTGAGTTTCTTGTGAAATTGATTTTCATGTGGTTATATGATTGTTATGTAATATGAATATAGATCTTCATAATTGGGGCAGACGTACTTTATGAATCGACTGGGAGCTACTTGTAGTCAAACAATAATATTGTGTTTATCTTTCTTTTCTCGGAATTTTTGGTGAGTTCGTGAAGTGCAAACGTCATCGCCTACGATGGTCACCACTGATGCTTTGCTGTGTGCTGTGTGCCTGATGCCGAGCGCGTCACTGCGAGGCACCACATCGCGGCGCGCTAACGATGCAGGGTTGCGGCCAATGGGTATCTATAAGCCGCCGCATTGTTGCCTATTTGGGGTGACATAAGCGCTGTTAAGCGTTTATGCTGTATGGTATGACTGTTCTTTTATTTTTACTAAAAGTTAGTGTTTATGAAGTCTGTACGTGTTGTAACTTGTAGTTTAAATCACATTCTTTGAATGATTGAGAGCATAGTAAGTAGATCTTACTCACGGCTTTGGAACTGTCTCGTATAATATACAAGCCAGTGGCACAGCGTATAAAAGAGTAAATACAAATAGGTAGTGTAATGTAGGCAGAATTGGGCACTTGGAGGAAACGTAATAATAACTATTACCAGTTAGATATCCTTATGATTTTGATAATGCTTTTGTCATTTTAGAAAAAAAGTAGTGCTTGTAGGCAGCATGTATGTTACGTACTTTTGCCAACTTTCAATCGAGTCAATTTCATCATTCTACCTTAAGATTGTCGGTCCAATCATAATGTAAGTAGAAAGTTCAAGTGGCACTTTTAATTATAACCATGATATAGCTTTGTGCCGTTCATTGTTAGTCAGGTGGACCGGACGTACCGTAAGAATTTTCACTAAGCCGACTAGACTGACGTTTTACATAATATCTTGAGTTCAGTTGGTGTTAGTATGCCTGCCTGGTTATGTAGCTTACATAGTAGGGAATAGAAAACTGTTATTTGACTGATGATCCTGTATTACCTAAATTCAATCGTGAACTGTTTTCGGAATTACATAGATGCCGAAGTGAAGACAAGTGCCAAGTCTTACTTTCTGCAGCCAAGTCTTACTTTCTGCAGCCAAGTCTTACTTTCTGCAGCCAAGTCTTACTTTCTGCAGCCAAGTCTTACTTTCTGCAGCCAAGTCTTACTTTCTGCAGCCAAGTCTTACTTTCTGCAGCCAGGTCTTACTTTCTGCAGCCAGGTCTTACTTTCTGCAGCCAGGTCTTACTTTCTGCAGCCAAGTCTTACTTTCTGCAGCCAAGTCTTACTTTCTGCAGCCAAGTCTTACTTTCTGCAGCCAGGTCTTACTTTCTGCAGCCAGGTCTTACTTTCTGTAGCCAAGTTTTACTTTCAATAGCCAAGTTTTACTTTCAATAGCCAAGTTTTACTTTCAATAGCCAAGTTTTACTTTCGGTAGCCAATTTTTACTTTCGAAAGCCAAGTTTTACTTTCGATAGGAGTACTTTCATCTCGTTGCTCGTTGAGAGATCTCCCTGCAAGGATTTAAGTGAGATTCCTTTTCAAGTCAGAATAATAGCATTCACAGCTTCACGAGAAGCTATTTACAAGCTATTTTCCTTTCTACAAGCCAGTCTGTTGACGGTTTTTCTTTCAAAAATGTCTCTAAAGTAAAACGTGGAAAAATAGTACAACTGAAAACGATAATAATTTATAAATTAAATAATGTTCTTTTGTTTACGTCTTGGTTTTAAAGTAGATAAGATTGCAGTTTAGATCACAGACCAATGGCATTGGATTAGAATTTTGTAGATTTCATACTGACCACATTTTGTAAAACCATTTTGTAAGACAGCGAAAGGATATCGCTCATCAGTAGTGTAGGTACAATTTGATTATTACAGATGCTTTTGCAAAATTTGTAATTAGCCGAAAACGATCAGTTTCGTAGAATATTATACATAATTTGCCTTATTTGGACATCCTAGTAAACTTATAAAGTGAGCATAAGAATGCTTTTACTAGTAGACATTTTAGAGTTTCCGAGTGTCGACTGATTAATAGTTAGGTATGTTTTGACCTCCATGATACTACCACGAGCCAAGTGCCTAGTCAAGCCAAGCCAAGCACTAACCAGACCATGTTAAACGCGTTGTGCCACAGGTCCTAGCGAAACTGCGAATAAAATGATTGGACAAACTGTTAACTGATATTATTTGGACTACTGACAATACTCTCAATGAATGTGATATCCATAATTTGGTATTTACCTAGGTCACGATGCCATGTTACTATTAATGTAAAATTAGCGAACTCGGGATGGTTATGCGTAACAAGGCAAATGCTCGGTAAAGAATAGCAAGCGATAGGATAAAGCTAACTAGATAATGTAACTGACAAAATTAATATTTCATTTAATTATAACAAAGGAATTTAGTTATTTAGTGGCAAGTTCCCACAAGCATTGCGATAGAAGTAAACACTGATAGCATTTACTCAGGTTCATTTTCGTAACCAAGCTGGTAGGCATTAAGAGAACTCGAAGTGTTAAGGGGTTTCGAGGCTACGAAGCTTGTACATGCCTGAGCAGACTCTTTAAAGCCATATCACAGCGCCTACGGCTCTTATATCCAACAGTGCTAACTGTTCTGATAAATAACTTGAAACCGAAGACCTTGTTGAGCTATTGTCTACCAGAAAGCTAACCAAGCATTTTCCCATTGCGGGAGCAATTCATTGTTTCAGGACGGCCGAATGTAACGCCACGCCGCCTCAGCCAATCGCAACGCGCCAACGCCAACCAGACTATCCGAGTCAAGCCAAGCTGGCCAATCACCGCCTGTTACAGCCGATAACCGCCAAGACGGCCAATCATAGCCTACTGCCGCCATGACAGCCAATCAACGCCAGCGCCATTGACAGCCGAACGCAACTCCGCCACCACTGCCGAATGCCTTCGGTGGGGATAACGCCATATAAAGCTATGCGAGCTCACTTTTAGGATTATTGTTCTATCGTACGCATTGTAAGCTGAAACTATGTCCATTTGTGTAAACAAGTGTAAATTATATAAATAGTAACAAAGTAACAATAGTAATAAAGCAATGAGTGATTTGTATTAGTGTGTTTAGTGAAGTGACATAATAAATTTGGGCGATTATACTGATTTGCTCTTTTTATTTAAACCCACTGTTTCACAATATAAAACACCAATACGAAAATTACGAAAAGATTGATTACTATGCTACTGTCACATTGAAATGCAGTGCACAAAAAATTGAAAATACTCTATGCGGGCTGTCACACGAGTAGGGACGCGCAATGGACTTTGAAACGATATGTCGATAAACATAACCATTAAAAAAAACACATCGATGCATCAATTTTAATGCAAGCTTTTTTATCGGGAATTTAATTTAATTTAAATAATAAGGAACAATATACAAATACATATTCTACATTTAGAATGGAATGGGAAAAAGTAAAACGAATGGATGGGCAGTGAATATTGTTGCCATTATATTAATATGAATGAGCAAAGCTATATAGATTAGTCATTATAGCTTCATTTGTTTGCCTGATAATGAGCACGGTTTTCTTCTCAGAATAAGAAGGGGACCATAGTTTGCCACGCTGACCCAATGCAGATTGGCAGACTTCACACACCTTAGATAAATAATTATTGTCCTAGAGGATTTTAGAGAATTGAAAAATATAGGACAATAATTACTAGTTACCCATAATTATACTAAGTGCGAAAGTGTTTGTTTGTTGCTTTATTGGTTTGTCCTTCAATCACGTCGCAACGCGGCCATGGATCGACGTGATTTTTGTATGGGTACTGTTAAAGACCTGGAAAGTGGCCTAGGCTATTTTTATCCCGGAAAATCAAAGAGAGAGGGAAACTATCCAATTTAAATAAACAATATGCTGTTAAAGAAGTTTTTATATTAATTTATGTCTCACACTGGCCGTCTATTATATTGAAACAGTGGGTTTAAATAAAAAGAGCAAATCAGTATAATCGCACTAATTTATTTTATCACTTCACTCAACACACTAATGATTACTCTCAAATATTTGTTACTAATACAGTTATTTACTTATTACACATTTATTACACAGTTATTACACTTATTTACACAAACCGGCAGTATTTCAGCTTATAATGCGTACGATACAATAATAATCCTAAAAATGAGCTCGCATGGCCTTATATGGCGTTATCCCCACCGAAGGCATTCGGCAGTTGTTGCTGAGTGGCGTTCGGCTGTCAATGGCGCTGGCGTTGGCGTTCAATGGCCGCTAGGCTATGATTGGCCGGCGTTTGGCTCGGCTTGACTCGGATAGTCTGGTTGGCGTTGGCGCGTTGCGATTGTCTGAGGCGGTGTGGCGTTACATTCGGCCGTCCTGAAACAATGAATTGCTCCCGCAATGGGGAAATGCTTGGTTAGCTTTCTGGTAGACAATAGCTCAATAAGGTCTTCGGTTTCAAGTTATTTATCGGAACAGTTAGCACTGTTGGATATAAGAACCGTAGGCGCTGTGATATGGCTTTAAAGAGTCTGCTCAGGCATGTACAAGCTTTGTAGCCTCGAAATCCCTTAACACTGCGGGTTCTCTTAATGCCTACCAGCTTGGTTACGAAAATGAACCTGAGTAAATGCTATCAGTGTTTACTTTTGTCGCAATGCTTGTGGGAACTTGCCACTAAATAACTAAATTCCTTTGTTATAATTAAATGAAATATTAATTTTGTCAGTTACATTATCTAGTTAGCTTTATCCTATCGCTTGCTATCCTTTACCGAGCATTTGCCTTGTTACGCATAACCTCCCCGAGTTTACTAATTTAAATTAATAGCAACATGGCATCGTGACCTAGGTAAATACCAAATTATGGATAGCACATTCTTTGAGAGTATTGTCAGTAGTCCAAATAATATCAAGTAAGCAGTTTGTCCAATCATTTTATTCGCAGTCTCGCTAGGGCCTGTGGCACAACGCGTTTAACATGGTCTGGTTAGTGCTTGGCTTGGCTTGACTAGGCACTTGGCTCGTGGTAGTATCATGGAGGTCAAAACATACCTAACTATTATTCAGTCGACACTCGAAAACTCTAAAATGTCTACTAGTAAAAGCATTCTTATAGTCACTTTATAAGTTTGCTAGGATGTTCAAATAAGCCAAATTATGTATAATATTCTACGAAACTGATCGTTTTCGGCTAGTAACAAATTTTGCAAAAGCATCTGTAATAATCAAATTGTACCTATACTACTGATGAGCGATATCCTTTCGCTGTCTTACAAAATGGTTTTACAAAATGTGGTCAGTATGAATTCTACAAAATTCTAATCCAATGCTATTGGTCTGTGATCTAAACTGCAATCTTATCTACTTTAAAACCAAGACGAAACAAAAGAACATTATTTAATTTATAAATTATTATCGTTTTTCAGTTGTACTATTTTTCCACGTTTTACTTTAGAGACATTTTTGAAAGAAAAACCGTCAACAGACTGGCTTGTAGAAAGGAAGTGAATAGCTTCTCGTGAAGCTGTGAATGCTATTACTCTGACTTGAAAAGGAATCTCACTTAAATGCTTGCAGGGAGATCTCTCAACGAGCAACGAGATGAAAGTACTCCTATCGAAAGTAAAACTTGGCTTTCGAAAGTAAAAATTGGCTACCGAAAGTAAAACTTGGCTATCGAAAGTAAAACTTGGCTACCGAAAGTAAAACTTGGCTACCGAAAGTAAAACTTGGCTACCGAAAGTAAAACTTGGCTACCGAAAGTAAAACTTGGCTACCGAAAGTAAAACTTGGCTACCGAAAGTAAAACTTGGCTACCGAAAGTAAAACTTGGCTACCGAAAGTAAAACTTGGCTACCGAAAGTAAAACTTGGCTACCGAAAGTAAAACTTGGCTCCGAAAGTAAGACCTGGCTGTAGAAAGTAAGACCTCACTACAGAAATTAAGACCTGGCTGCATGAAGTAAGACTTGGCTGCAGAAAGTAAGACCTGGCTGCAGAAAGTAAGACTTGGCGGCAGAAAGTACCTAAGACTTGGCGGCAGAAAGTAAGACTTGGCGACAGAAAGTAAGACTTGGCGACAGAAAGTAAGACTTGGCGGCAGAAAGTAAGACTTGGCGGCAGAAAGTAAGACTTGGCTGCAGAAAGTAAGACCTGGCTGCAGAAAGTAAGACTTGGCTGCAGAAAGTAAGACTTGGCTACTGTCTTCACTTCGGCATCTATGTAATTCCGAAAACAGTTCACGATTGAATTTAGGTAATACAGGATCATCAGTTAAATAACAGTTTTCTATTCCATTCCTATTCCCTACTATGTAAGCTACATAACCAGGCAGGCATACTAACACCAACTGAACTCAAGATATTATGTAAAATGTCAGTCTAGTCGGCTTAGTGAAAATTCTTACGGTACGTCCGGTCCACCTGACTAACAATGAATGGCACAAAGCTAAATCATGGCTATAATTAAAAGTGCCACTTGAACCTTCTACTTACATTATAGGTAAAGGTAGAATGATAAAATAGACTCGATTGAAAGCTTGTTGGCAAAAGTACGTAACGTACATGCTGTCTACAAGCACTACTTTTTTTCTAAAATGACAAAAGCATTATCAAAATCATAAGGATGTCTAACTGGTAATAATTATTATTACGTTTCCTCCAAGTGCCCGATTCTGCCTACATTACACTACCTATTTGTATTTACTCATACGCTGTGCCACTGGCTTGTATATTATACGAGACAGTCCCAAAGCCGTGAGTAAGATCTACTTACTATGCTCTCAATCATTCAAAGAATGTGATTTAAACTACAAGTTACAACACGTACAGACTTCATAAACACTAACTTTTAGTAAAAATAAAAGAACAGTCATACCATACAGCATAAACGCTTAACAGCGCTTATGTGACCCCAAATAGGCGACAATGCGGCGGCTTATAGATACCCATTGGCTGCAACCCTGCATCGTTAGCGCGCCACGAGGAGGTGCCTTGCAGTGACGCGCTCGGCATCAGGCACACAGCGCACAGCAAAGCATCAGTGGTGACCATCGTAGGCGATGACGTTTGCACTTCACGAACTCACCAAAAATTCCGAGAAAAGAAAGATAAGCACAATATTATTGTTTGACTACAAGTAGCTCCCAGTCGATTCATAAAGTACGTCTGCCCCTATTATGAAGATCTATATTCATATTACATAACAATCGTATAACCACATGAAAATCAATTTCACAAGAAACTCAAAAGTGAACATCATAAAATAATTCGATTTTACATTCAAATTGCGATCGCCATGCTATATGCAAAACTGAGTTTGAGCACACTGAAAGTGTTCATCAACCGATTCTGACGTAAATGATATTATTGTACCCTTAAAAATAATTTATAGGTACCCCACACGTACCCCGTGTTGTCTGTATGACTGCAGCGGGAATATCACTGACGACGCGAAAAAAATAACCTTAAAGGTTTATAGAACCTTATACTATGACTGAGCCTTGTGCAAATAAAAACACTAATAGCGTCAAAGCTTGTTTCTTAAAAACTTCTGGTTGAAATTTGCGGGTATCTCGGCGAGATGCAACGTGAAAAGTGGATGGTTGAGCGGGTTTTTACCTAATTCGATAAAAAGTTGACTAAATAAATTGGTTGAAATTTTAGCATTAGTATTTACCGCCTTTATCTCATCAGTTATATACATACAGCACGTGTATTTTTGTTAGGAAAACTGTAAATAAAACAATACACACGAATATCACATTCCCAAAAATTAAAACTAAAACTCGTCGAGCTAGCTACCTTGCCTTACCCAAAACTAGAACAATTTATGGCAGAAAAACCCTTACCTATGAAGGAGCTAAACTGTACAACAAAATACCTGCACACATAAAAAAAATGTACACTCATTCAATCCATTTCAAACTGAATAATTAGCTGCTCACATTATGAGTAATGCGAATTACTTCAGCAAATGCGCTGAATGAGTACTTCATTAAATGGCGAATATTGTAAACTTTATTTTCTCATGTAAATGACCTTTTTTTTTATGAGAATACGTCTTTAAACCTAAACCTTTATTGGACGGTCAGATATGCCACAAATTATAGTTATATTTTTAGCTTCAGCTATCACTCAAACCATTCACTCTATCCGCGAGCGTATAATGACCACCTATCATAACCCGCGTGCCCTAATACTAATTTCATAACCTCAAACAGGGTGTTAGCAATATTAACCTTTCACGGTTATCTCATCAGTAGAGGTTACAAACACGATCAACCTCATTACACTATGCATCAATATCATTAAAAACGGGATTAAAATTTGAAATGGAATAATGGATGGATCATACCTCAGTTATTACGCGTAGAAGTTGAGGGTAGGTTGCCATCGGGCGTAGAAACCATGCACGCTGCAGATGAATGTACCTCCGGTTCAAAACTCTTCTAAGGACCTTCCGGGCCCCAGAAGTGGACGATCTTCATTGTCGCTTGATTTTTACACGGTGATTCGTTTCCCTCTTGCGGAGGAACAAAGTAGCCGGCATGTATTTGCCGAATCGTTAATTGGCGCGATTATGCATCATAACTTTCTTTATTAATCCCACTTCTGAGATGAAACAGTGGGTTTAAATAAAAAGAGCAAATCAGTATAATCGCACTAATTTATTTTATCACTTCACTCAACACACTAATGATTACTCTCAAATATTTGTTACTAATACAGTTATTTACTTATTACACATTTATTACACAGTTATTACACTTATTTACACAAACCGGCAGTATTTCAGCTTATAATGCGTACGATACAATAATAATCCTAAAAATGAGCTCGCATGGCCTTATATGGTGAAACAGTGGGTTTAAATAAAAAGAGCAAATCAGTATAATCGCACTAATTTATTTTTATCACTACTCTCAACACACTAATAATTACTCTCATATATTTGTTACTAATACACTTATTTACTTATTACACATTTATTACACACTTATTACACTTATTTACACAAACCGGCAGTATTTCAGCTTATAATGCGTACGATACAATAATAATCCTAAAAATGAGCTCGCATGGCTTTATATGGCGTTATCCCCACCGAAGGCATTCGGCAGTTGTTGCTGAGTGGCGTTCGGCTGTCAATGGCGCTGGCGTTGGCGTTCAATGGCCGCTAGGCTATGATTGGCCGGCGTTTGGCTCGGCTTGACTCGGATAGTCTGGTTGGCGTTGGCGCGTTGCGATTGGCTGAGGCGGTGTGGCGTTACATTCGGCCGTCCTGAAACAATGAATTGCTCCCGCAATGGGAAAATGCTTGGTTAGCTTTCTGGTAGGCAATAGCTCAATAAGGTCTTCGGTTTCAAGTTATTTATCGGAACAGTTAGCACTGTTGGATATAAGAACCGTAGGCGCTGTGATATGGCTTTAAAGAGTCTGCTCAGGCATGTACAAGCTTTGTAGCCTCGAAATCCCTTAACACTGCGGGTTCTCTTAATGCCTACCAGCTTGGTTACGAAAATGAACCTGAATAAATGCTATCAGTGTTTACTTTTGTCGCAATGCTTGTGGGAACTTGCCACTAAATAACTAAATTCCTTTGTTATAATTAAATGAAATATTAATTTTGTCAGTTACATTATCTAGTTAGCTTTATCCTATCGCTTGTTATCCTTTACCGAGCATTTGCCTTGTTACGCATAACCTCCCCGAGTTTACTAATTTAAATTAATAGCAACATGGCATCGTGACCTAGGTAAATACCAAATTATGGATAGCACATTCTTTGAGAGTATTGTCAGTAGTCCAAATAATATCAAGTAAGCAGTTTGTCCAATCATTTTATTCGCAGTCTCGCTAGGGCCTGTGGCACAACGCGTTTAACATGGTCTGGTTAGTGCTTGGCTTGGCTTGACTAGGCACTTGGCTCGTGGTAGTATCATGGAGGTAGAAACATACCTAACTATTAATCAGTCGACACTCGAAAACTCTAAAATGTCTACTAGTAAAAGCATTCTTATAGTCACTTTATAAGTTTGCTAGGATGTTCAAATAAGCCAAATTATGTATAATATTCTACGAAACTGATCGTTTTCGGCTAGTAACAAATTTTGCAAAAGCATCTGTAATAATCAAATTGTAACTATACTACTGATGAGCGATATCCTTTCGCTGTCTTACAAAATGGTTTTACAAAATGTGGTCAGTATGAATTCTACAAAATCCTAATCCAATGCTATTGGTCTGTGATCTAAACTGCAATCTTATCTACTTTAAAACCAAGACGAAACAAAAGAACATTATTTAATTTATAAATTATTATCGTTTTTCAGTTGTACTATTTTTCCACGTTTTACTTTAGAGACATTTTTGAAAGAAAAACCGTCAACAGACTGGCTTGTAGAAAGGAAGTAGCTTCTCGTGAAGCTGTGAATGCTATTACTCTGACTTGAAAAGGAATCTCACTTAAATCCTTGCAGGGAGATCTCTCAACGAGCAACGAGATGAAAGTACTCCTATCGAAAGTAAAACTTGGCTTTCGAAAGTAAAACTTGGCTACCGAAAGTAAGACCTGGCTGTAGAAAGTAAGACCTCACTACAGAAATTAAGACCTGGCTGCATGAAGTAAGACTTGGCGGCAGAAAGTAAGACTTGGCGGCAGAAAGTAAGACTTGGCGGCAGAAAGTAAGACTTGGCGGCAGAAAGTAAGACTTGGCGGCAGAAAGTAAGACTTGGCGGCAGAAAGTAAGACTTGGCGGCAGAAAGTAAGACTTGGCGGCAGAAAGTAAGACTTGGCGGCAGAAAGTAAGACTTGGCGGCAGAAAGTAAGACTTGGCTACTTACTGTCTTCACTTCGGCATCTATGTAATTCCGAAAACAGTTCACGATTGAATTTAGGTAATACAGGATCATCAGTCAAATAACAGTTTTCTATTCCATTCCTATTCCCTACTATGTAAGCTACATGACCAGGCAGGCATACTAACACCAACTGAACTCAAGATATTATGTAAAACGTCAGTCTATCGGCTTAGTGCAAATTTTTACGGTACGTCCGGTCCACCTGACTAACAATGAACGGCACAAAGCTAAATCATGGTTATAATTAAAAGTGCCACTTGAACTTTCTACTTACATTATGATTGGACCGACAATCTTAAGGTAGAATGATGAAATTGACTCGATTGAAAGCTTGTTGGCAAAAGTACGTAACATACATGCTGCCTACAAGCACTACTTTTTTACTAAAATAACAAAAGCATTATCAAAATCATAATGATATCTAACTGGTAATAGTTATTATTACGTTTCCTCCAAGTGCCCGATTCTGCCTACATTACACTACCTATTTGTATTTACTCTTTTATACGCTGTGCCACTGGCTTGTATATTATACGAGACAGTTCCAAAGCCGTGAGTAAGATCTACTTACTATGCTCTCAATCATTCAAAGAATGTGATTTAAACTACAAGTTACAACACGTACAGACTTCATAAACACTAACTTTTAGTAAAAATAAAAGAACAGTCATACCATACAGCATAAACGCTTAACAGCGCTTATATCACCCCAAATAGGCAACAATGCGGCGGCTTATAGATACCCATTGGCTGCAACCCTGCATCGTTAGCGCGCCACGATGTGGTGCCTCGCAGTGACGCGCTCGGCATCAGGCAGACAGCACACAGCAAAGCATCAGTGGTGACCATCGTAGGCGATGACGTTTGCACTTCACGAACTCACCAAAAATTCCGAGAAAAGAAAGATAAGCACAATATTATTGTTTGACTACAAGTAGCTCCCAGTCGATTCATAAAGTACGTCTGCCCCTATTATGAAGATCTATATTCATATTATATAAAAATCATATAACCACATGAAAATCAATTTCACAAGAAACTCAAAAGTCAACGTCATAAAATAATTCAATTTTATATTCGAATTGCGATCGCCATGCTATATGCAAAACAGCGTTTGAGCACACTGAAACTGTTCAGCAACCGATTCTGACGTAAATGATATTATTGTACCATTAAAAATAATTCATAGGTACCCCCTGTTGTCTGTATGACTGCAGCGGGAATATCGCCGACGACGCGATAAAAATAACCTACATAGAACCTTACACTCTACTTAGACTGACTCTTGTACAAATAAAACACTAATAGCGTCAAAGCTTGTTTTCTTAAAAAAACTACTGGCTGAGATTTGCGGGTAGTCTGAGAACTATTCTTACCATCCGATATACTAGATTTTTTTTTAAATTAATTGCTGCAAAAGTAGGGATTAGGCGTTTAATCAGTATGTATTTGTGTCAGTTCATAACCTCTCAACAACTTTAACCGATTTTGATAAATGATACGTCATTCGTCTTGATGGCGTGTGTGTCAATGGATACGTAAAATTCTTTAAACAATCAATGTGGTGGATTTCATACGATTTAATGTAAGAGCCGAAAAAATATGCAGCGCAAACAGCAGTCGGGAGTTTTTATTTTTTACTATTTAACTTATTGAATTACTTGTTAACTTTTTCGTACCGATAGCACTCTAGAATTAAACTGCGAATTCAAATTGCGGGTATCTCGGCGAGATGCAACGTGAAAAGCGGATGGTTGAGCGGGTTTTTACCTAATTCGATAAAAAGTTGACTAAATAAATTGGTTGAAATCTTAGCATTAGTATTTACCGCCTTTATTTCATCAGTTATATATATATACAGCACGTGTATTTTTGTTAGGAAAACTGTAAATAAAACAATACACACGAATATCACATTTACAAAAATTAAAACTAAAACTCGTCGAGCTAGCTACCTTGCCTTACCCAAAACTAGAACAATTTATGGCAGAAAAATCCTTACCTATGAAGGAGCTAAACTGTACAACAAAATACCTGCACACATAAAAAAAATGTACACTCATTCAATCCATTTAAAACTGAATAATTAGCTGCTCACATTATGAGTAATGCGAATTACTTCAGCAAATGCGCTGAATGAGTACTTCATTAAATGGCGAATATTGTAAACTTTATTTTCTCATGTAAATGACCTTTTTTATGAGAATACGTCTTTAAACCTAAACCTTTATTTGACGGTCAGATATGCCACAAATTATAGTTATATTTTTAGCTTCAGCTATCACTCAAACCATTCACTCTATCCGCGAGCGTATAATGACCACCTATCATAACCCGCGTGCCCTAATACTAATTTCATAACCTCAAACAGGGTGTTAGCAATATTAACCTTTCACGGTCATCTCATCAGTAGAGGTTACAAACACGATCAACCTCATTACACTATGCATCAATATCATTAAAAACGGGATTAAAATTTGAAATGGAATAATGGATGGATCATACCTCAGTTATTACGCGTAGAAGTTGAGGGTAAGTTGCCATCGGGCGTAGAAACCATGCACGCTGCAGATGAATGTACCTCCGGTTCAAAACTCTTCTATGGACCTTCCGGGCCCCAGAAGTGGACGATCTTCATTGTCGCTTGATTTTTACACGGTGATTCGTTTCCCTCTCGCGAAGGAACAAAGTAGCCGGCATGTATTTGCCGAATCGTTAATTGGCGCGATTATGCATCATAACTTTCTTTATTAATCCCACTTCTGAGATGAAACAGTGGGTTTAAATAAAAAGAGCAAATCAGTATAATCGCACTAATTTATTTTTATCACTACTCTCAACACACTAATAATTACTCTCATATATTTGTTACTAATACACTTATTTACTTATTACACATTTATTACACACTTATTACACTTATTTACACAAACCGGCAGTATTTCAGCTTATAATGCGTACGATACAATAATAATCCTAAAAATGAGCTCGCATGGCTTTATATGGCGTTATCCCCACCGAAGGCATTCGGCAGTTGTTGCTGAGTGGCGTTCGGCTGTCAATGGCGCTGGCGTTGGCGTTCAATGGCCGCTAGGCTATGATTGGCCGGCGTTTGGCTCGGCTTGACTCGGATAGTCTGGTTGGCGTTGGCGCGTTGCGATTGGCTGAGGCGGTGTGGCGTTACAATGGCGTTATCCCCACCGAAGGCATTCGGCAGTTGTTGCTGAGTGGCGTTCGGCTGTCAATGGCGCTGGCGTTGGCGTTCAATGGCCGCTAGGCTATGATTGGCCGGCGTTTGGCTCGGCTTGACTCGGATAGTCTGGTTGGCGTTGGCGCGTTGCGATTGTCTGAGGCGGTGTGGCGTTACAATATTCTAATACTGTTTAAATTTGGAATGTTACTCTAACATGTCTTCTAATAAAAATATGTTTTCTCAAAGTATAATATTTATTTAATTGAATTTTATCGATCCTAAAACGGACTCTAATATATGCAACTTCTTCTTCCAGCCCTTATCCCATGCTACGTGGGGTCGGCACAACATGTCTTCCTCTTCCACTCTCTTCTGTCATCCATCAACTTATCATCTACCCCTTTTATACGCATATCCTCTTTCACGCAATCCATCCACCTTTTCTTTGGTCGTCCTCTTCTCTTTTCTCCATCCACATGCATATTTAACATTCTTCTAGTGATATGACTCTCTTCCCTCCGCATTACATGCCCATACCATGCCAGCCTATTACTCCTCATTTTTTCTACCACTGGTGCTACTTTTAAACTTCCCCTTATATATTCATTCCTTATCATATCCATTCTTGTCACACCACACATCCATCTCAACATTCGCATTTCGGTCGCATGTACTCGTCTTTCATCCTTCCCTTTTACCGCCCAACATTCTGAACCATACAATGTGACAGGTCTAACGACAGTTTTGTAAATTTTCCCCTTAAGTTTAAGGGGCATTTTCGGGTCGCATATAACACCTGAGACCTGTCGCCATTTCATCCATCCCGCATTCATTCTATTGTTCACGTCTCGATCAATGCTACCGTCACTTTGGAAGAGCGAACCGAGGTACCGGAAATTGGAGCAGACAGGTAGAGTTACGCCATCCAAAGAGATATCAGAGAAACTGGAGGGGCCACCGAAGTCACAGAACAGATGTTCTGTCTTCGTTCGGCTGATCCTCAGGCCAACACTCTAATATATTGTGCGTACGAAAAGCGGTTTTGCAATCTTTGGGGATTTACGTCAAATTATTGTGAATATCGATATTTCTTTTTGTCCAATGTCTACAACCCTATAATTAAGTCTGCACTAGCGCACTCTCTCTGCAAGTAACAACACTGACATCATAAGGTTTGTGTTACCATTACTCAGACAAATATATTTTCTACAAGCCTGGTAGGTTCATTCTTTTCACAGAATTTTCAGACCCTACCCTTCGAGATCAGGTAAAGCATGCGACAATGCGACAGGTCCATATTGTGGCAATCAGCACGAGGACGCCCCGCTACCCGGTGCGGGGCGTCCCCGCTCCTCATACCGCGATTGCCATGTCGACCTGCCATAAATTATAATTAACCGACTTCTTTTAATAATTTATTTATTCATAAATCTTTACGTTGACCAATGACACCATCGACAAAAAAAATCTATCTTTATTATTTATATGTTAATGAAATTAAAAACAAATCATCTTCGAAATAATTTTATTGAATAAAATGTAATAAATAAAATATCAGATGTGATTCAGAAGTAACCATAAAACAACAATATTATGCAGTTCATGAGAAGATGTTGATTCATCACAGGCCAGTGATGATTTACGTCTTAGTGTTGGTAGTGGAAGTCTTGTCTGGCTCCTCCTCCTCCTCCTCCTCGGAGTCCTCCTCCTCCTCCTCGCTGTCGTCGTCGTCGTCGTCGTCGGACTCCGAGTACGAGTAGTCTGCGCCTTCCATTCCGCCGTCGGCGTTGTATCCTGTTCATAGAGATAGTATATGAACAATGCGCTTGTGTGGGTGATGATCATTGATCAATCAATATTGATGGACTGGTGAAATAGGATTATGCATACAAATGTTTGATGGCTAGTTGTATAGTGTGTACCTGCGTGGCTGTAGTCTCCGGCGTCGTCGTCGTCGTCGCCGGGCTGCGCCGCGCCCTGGCGCCCGTAGCGGTGCGAGCGAGCTGAGGAGCAGGTTGCCAGTTACTAACAATATGATATCGTCATGCTGTCTATATCTTTTGTGCTTCATTCATCATTGCTTTTTATTAGGCATGTTTGTCGTGAAGCGCAAACCTATCGCTTATAGGGGATTATGTAGTCTACTAGTCGCTTGTAAGGGAGCTTGTATGAAATACATAGATGTGACGTAATAAACACTTGACCACACGTTATTTTTAGTTAAATCAACAGTTTAAAATATAGTGAGCGAACTTTAAGCTAGCAGCAGATATAGATTTTACGAATTTTGAAAGATGCTCTATTTAATAATAATTAATCCTACTAATATTATAAACGCGAAAGTTTGTGGGTATGTATGGATGGATGTTTGTTACTCTTTCACACAAAAAACTACTGGACGGATTTGGCAGAAGTTTGGAATGAAAATAGGTTTTACCCTGGATTAACACATAGGCTACTTTTTATCCTGGAAAACCAATGAGTTCCCACGGGATTTTTAAAAACCTATATACCTATAACCACGGGAACGACGTCGCGGACATCAGCTGGTAAGAAATAATATTTTTGTCAGGCAATATTTAAGAAAAGGAACGCAGAGCTGGTTCTCACTGGACATGCTGAGGTCTGCGGTCTGGTGCGTGGCGTAGCCGCAGCGCGGGCAGGGCGGCGCGCCGCGCGAGCCGCGCGCGCCCTTGCGGCGCACGTGCTCCTCGCAGAAGCACGTCTTGCAGCGCAGGCACGAGTACTGGCCCAGCCGGTTGCACGACTGACCTGTAACCAGCAGCATTCTTCACTCAAGCTCCTTTCATTCACTTGATCAAGACATTGATTTAACGTCTTTTTTGAAACTTTTTACAGACGTAAATGTAGACGGCTCTACCGCCAGAGGAAAACATTACCATAGTGACATAAGATAGCAATTTCTTATTTCGTTCGTCTGATGCCTATTTTGTTTATTATAGAGTTGAACCTAAGAGATTTTTTTTATCAATTTGAGTTTGAAGTATTGATGGATGCTACTCACACTTGTAGGTCTCGGACTCCAGCACCTGGCAGGAGGCCTGGTGCTCGAACTGGTCGTCCTCGCACAGGAAGCCCTGGCAGAAGCAGCAGCGGAACACGCGGCCGCCGTGCTCCCATACTCCTGTCAACATGACAACAGCCTAATGTTATTATGGTATTCCTTATTCTCTGTGGAACTGGGGCTTACAGGCTTTTAAATTATTACATAATACAGTCAATTCTGATATCATTCTCCAACACTGAATTTAAAGTAACTACTTCTTTTTATTTTTAATATTGCTAGAAATTAAAACGGACAAAAATGAACTTTAACAACTCAAAATTTGAGTGCTAGTCTACTTTAAACATTATAACTAAGACTGGCACCTGAAGCCACAATGTGTGAAAGTATTTAATTTAAAATCAATTTGTGTGTTTTTTTTCTTATTACATTGATAAAAAAAAGATGTGAATACCCTATTTAGTTGCCATTAGAACCAGTATCAATATAACGCTTGCGGAGTCAACGGTTTGAAGAATGGCAATATAATGTAAACAACAAATGGTAAGGTAAATAAGAAGACCTCGTTCACACTCGAGACAGACGGCGTCGGCCAGCGGGCACGTGCAGGCGTGCGACTGCAGGCACTTGCGGCCGTGGCACACCCACGCCTCGCAGAAGTCGCAGATCGCGCCCTGCAACAAAACACACCATTTGTCTCATATACTACATATAAAATGAATAAATAGTTAGTGCCATAGATTCTTTTATCTCTACTATCTGACACACAATTCTTTGAGTTCATAGAAGTTTTTTATGAATTCATTTCCGCAATCAGCAAGGTTGTCACAATAGTTTTAAACAAATTCTTCAAGTCCTCATATCTCCCATGGCTATCATTGTATAAGGCTCATTAACTGTTTGATTTTCAGTGGATTTGCCAACCTCATTCAGATCACAACTAGTGTCATTTCAGATTTTTTTTAATTACTTATTTTAACCTCCAATTAGTTGTCTCAATCAATTCTACTAGTTGTCACCGCAGTCACAGATGTCAAACAAAAGAATGGCATGTGAATATGCTACACACCACCATGCCAAGTCCAGTGGTGAAGACGCCGGGGTGGCGCACCACACAGTCTCCCGACTTGAGCATGCACTTGATCTTGCCGCACTGCGCACACGCGGGCAGGCGCTGCACCGCCGAGCAGAAGTAGCAGAATGCACGGCTCTTCTGCTTCCTGCACAAACACTCAAACTTATACATCACCTAATATAATCATTGACTTTCAGCCAGCAGTGGTCTGGTTGCTTTCAGGTTTGATGTTTGTTACCTTGTACCACTTCTCAACAAATATAAAACTTATCCAGAATGACAATGGTACTTGGTAATAGATGAATAGAGATAGCTGTCTTAAAAGTAAAACTATTTATGCGAAACAGTCCTATTGCTTACAGAGCCATCTATATCAGCACTTCAGGAAGAGGAGCGAATGAGGTGTATAATGAGACTACAGAATAAATATTATAAGATACTATGCTATCATATTTAAATAATTCCATGCGAGCATATGCGCTGTGGTATGCTGCCTTAGCTCAACTGGCACACCCTTCTGAATAAAAACCGGCATAGATGCCCACATATTACTTATATAGGTTAGTTGCCTTCTTTGCGTCGTCAATGCCCATCCGAAGACGTCGCAGTGTAGCCCTAGCAGAATAAACAATATCTCTTGCACCGGAGCGGTATATTTACTTGAGGCACTTGTCGCACTCCATGGGAAGGTTGCACGGATGCTGCGCTATATCGACGTGTTCTCTCGCATTGCGGATTTCTTTTTGACGCAGCTTTTGTTTTTCGGCTTTCTTACGTTGACCTGTTTTTTTCTTGGGCATCTTGGGTTATCCAAGTTCTAAATCTATTATATGTTTATCAAAAGACGATTTAAAAACTTTAAAATTCAGCAACCACGGACCAGCTGACTTCACATCACCTTCACATTAGAAAATATGCCTAATGCCTATGCCAAAATGGAATGTCAATGTAAGTGTCACTACAATTTTTTTTTTTCTCTCGTCTGTCTTTACAAAGATTAGCCAATGTCAAGTTTACAGTTATTTTTTTGTAACTAGTTAAACTATACAAGTATGGACCCCGTCTGTGCCAACCATGTGCCAGCGCTCGCCGACATACGCACGGCATCCCCTTATAGTAGGTAGTAACAGACGATCGAACTGAACCACGACGCGGTTCGCCGTCGTACCAGTTCGATCGTGTGGCGCACGGTACGCGGTACGCCGCACGTTATTGGTACGACGGCGAACCGCGTCGTGGTTCAGTTCGTGGTTCGGTTCGATCGTCTGTTACTACTTTTAGAGCGCTCTCCAGTCAGTTTTAACAAAAAAAAACACTCCAAAAAGGCAGAGTGCGTATGTCGGCGAGTGCCGGCACAGACGGGGTCCATACTTGTACGTATAGTTTAACTAACTTGTTACAAATAACTACAAACTTGTCATTGGCTAATCTTTGTAAAGCCAGACGAAAGAGAAAAAAAAATCAAATGTATCTTTCAAAACGTCAAAACAATTATTTGTGTTGTTGTTGTGTTGTTGTTTCCTTAATTTTATGTCTTGTTTGTTGTAGGCCATTGTACGCTATATTATATTATAACTCTCTTCGATGTCTTGTTAGAATTTAAACCGTTTGTTGTTTATATCGCGCGCGATTCTCATCTTTTGTAAAGCGGAGTTGAAATTCAATTACAGAATTTAACCAGTAATAGAGGCGAACGGTCGCGGTGCCTGATGCTTCGTCCGCGGTGTTCGTGTTATTGTTAGTTGGTGCGCTCTCTAATAGATCCCTCCCTAGTACCTATATCTCGAGAGGATCAGCTATGATATCGCCTTCGGATCTGGTATGTATTTATTCAATTGTAATTTCTATGTATGAACGATTTACTCACTACATTATTAATTAATATTCAAGATTTAATATTATGAATAAAAATCATTGCATTGAGTATATAAAATAAAGAACAAAGTATTGGCAACTCATTGGCATATAATGGTGTGAATAAGCTTTATGCAGATGTGACAATAAATAGTTCTGCCTGATACCAGCAACTGACCAAAATTTAATAGTGCCAGATTAGTGAGATTCTAGTGTAGTAACAAAGTGTTGAGTTTTTTTGGAAGCTCCACTGTGTCTTCCTTCACTTATATGTAGGCATTACTGGTAAAAATAATAAATCCACAAATAATAATTAGATGAGCAAGATACTTGTAGTCAGGGTGGTGGTATGATGGGTGAACTATACAGCTTGTTGTGGTGTCACAGTTGCAGGACGTTTGACTCGTAGTCAAGTCTCGGAGGGTTTGCATTCTATTTATAAACATGTGATTGCACAAACAATGCATAGCTAACTGTACTCAGTCAATTACAGTATGTAAGCTACTTTTGTATACATGTGCAATAGTTATGTATGTTTTTAAACAATATTATAACAGCGAAGGAAAACATTGTGATGAAACCATCATGCCTGAGAGTTCTCCCAAAGGTGTGTGAAGTCTGCCAATCAGACTCGTGCTCAGTAGTGGGTCAGCAATGGATGACGATGCTTGGTACACAGTGGGTGCAGCTGAAGTCGCTGGGGCGCGGCGCGCGGCTGGTGCCGTTCTACAAGGCGGTGTGCGTGTACTTCGTGGCGGGCGGCGGCGCGCCCTCGCCCTCCGCCGCCGCGCTCAAGTGCGCGCCCGTGCTCTGCCTGCTGCTGTGTGTGCTGCTGGCGACCCGCGCCGCGCCCAGCCACCAGTGAGTACCTCGTAGTGTTCTCGCCGAATTCCACTCCTATCCAGGGGATAGTGCACAAACACACAATATGTATTCTCATAGTCCAATGGGATGGCAATCAACTGATGACGGTGGTGGTGTCCGCAGCGCTGGGTACGCGCGGCGCGTGTGCGCGGGGCTGGCGCTGTCGGCGCTGGGCGACGCGCTGCTGGTGTGGCCGCAGCACTTCGTGGCCGGCATGGCGGCGTTCGCGGCTGCGCACGTAGCCTACATCTGCGCCTTCGGGTTGCGGCCTCGCCGCGCGCTGCTCGGCGCCGCGCTGCTGGGCGGCGCGCTGGCGTACGCTCGGCTGGTGCCGGCGCCGGGCGCGCTGCGGCCGCTCGTGCCCGCCTACGCGCTGCTGCTGAGCGCCATGGCGTGGCGCGGCGCCGCCCGCCCGGGTGCTCAGCGCGCCGGCGCATTGCTGTTCCTGCTCTCTGATGCAATCCTGGGCTACAGCCTGTTCGCCGAGCCCTTGCCGCACGCGCAGGTGCTGGTGATGTCGACGTACTACCTGGGCCAGCTGGGCATCGCACTCAGCGCGTTGGAGCCGCGCGTGCGGCACCAACGCGCCGCGCACTAGCGCCCACACCAACCTACGCCAGATCTTCCTCTGTAGGGCGTTGTTACGAAGCTGTAGTTGTCTTAACGTGGCGGTGAGATGGGCCGAGGGTACGCGAGGTATTCTGCTGCAGTGTATAACATTGAAGGGAAAATACGCCGCGACGTAAATACATTCTGTGGCTGGAGTTCCACTACATTTCTCCCAGTCTTAAACTATTGTAGTCGTAAGATTTATCAGTGGAAGCTCAGGAATCAGGGAGCGGCAGAACACTGCTCGCGATGAATGTGTTCGTTTGTGTAATGGAATTTGATGTTTACAGTCAAAATATATTCTGTCAAAAATATTTTAACTGAAAAAATAGTCAAAGCATATCGAAAGTTTACATAAGTTATAAGAGAAGACTATACATCTATAATACAACCACCATCAAAAAATGCTTGTTTGGTGGCCGACGTGGTGCGTACTACGAGAGATATTGATGTCTGTGATATGCTGTGAGCGAGTTAGATAGCCCCATGTAACCCATATAGCAATATGTCTTCCTCTCGAATGTTTGGTGTGCTGAGAGCGCGTTTTGGCTCGCGAGTGATTGGTCCGCCAGGCACGCACCCTGACGCGACGTGCGGTACGCGACGCAGCCACAAGAGCAGCCGGCGCGCGCTCGTCAAGTGCGAAAACTAAATTAAATCCAGTGCTGCTTTTGACAGGAGAGATAATTTCAACATTAGATATAAATGAGTAGAAAGCAGATACCCATTGTAGTACACCCATTGTAGCACTAAAGACTTTTACATATATATACGAGTAGCTTTGGTTTATAAGTTATATGTAAGTTATAAGTTATACATATTTGTAGTGCCAATAGCATTTTATTGGTTTAAAATATCATATTCTGTGAGCTCAAAAATTTTTTCTTGCAATGTTGTATAAATAGGTACATTGTATTTTTGTTAACAATGTATTTCTCCAATGTACCCCCTAGGTAGGCTTAAGTCCACTCATTGGGACACACGTTCAAGTTTTTAGACTATTTATAAATGCAAATGAATAATTGTAATTCCAAAACGGAATAACTTTAGTATTAGGTACTTAAGTAAGTATATACAATAAGAGAAAAGAATTGACAATGGCGAAACATATCTAGAATAAACACACCTGGTACAACGTATGATTCTATTTTGTAACACTATATTCTGTATAATATTTAATTATTTGTAGGATGTAGCTTGTAAGGCTCGCGACACATTGCCGGAAAATGAGAGCGACGCGGCGCGTCTGTTCTAAAATGTCTGACCAGTAGAGAAGTTAAGCTCATTTTACAATATAATATATTTTTAGAAACGACACGTTTCGGTTCTTGCCGCAATGTGCTTTGAGCCTAACTGTAGTCGACAAAAGACAAAGTAATTTTAAGTATTTGTTACACTTTTGGCTCAGAATTTACAATTGAGGAGCTGACGAACAAAAGGGTATCATAGGAGATGTAAAAAGCGCAGTAAAAGCTGTTAAAACTTTACTGTAATAAAATTTGTTGTAAAAGAATGCAACCCTATGTCTGTATTTTATTATCTGTGTATGAAATGTCAAAGTCAATGTCTATTATAGCATCTATGTTTCCGCCCTCTTGGTTAAAAAGTTACGTGTCCAATTAATTTGTCTCAAAAACAATCTTTGTACTAAATTAGTAAAATTAGTCTCAATAATATTCAGTTTGTGAAGTTAATGTGTTTTATTACTCCAACCACGACCACGTTAAAATCTTTCATGGTAGCAGAGCGTGGTTTGGTTGAGTTGCGGAAAAGTAATAGACACATCGGAACTTTGAGGTTACATGTACTTACAACGTGGCCGGCACGACACCGAAAATGAATAGTTACAGCAATAATAATATGTTCAACATACAGAAATTGACGGGGCGCGACAATTTTGCCACGTGGAAGTTTAGTGTCCGCACATACCTCGAGCACGAAGACTTATGGCACTGTATTGACGCGACGAAACCGTTCGATGCCGACAAAGATATCAAAGCCAGAGCAAAATTGATATTGCTACTAGATCCTCAGAACTATATACATGTGCAAGATTGTAAGACAGCGAGGGAAGTGTGGCTAAGCTTAGAAAAGGCCTTTGATGACAATGGTTTGACACGGAGAGTGGGCCTCTTAAGGGATTTAATTAATACAAATCTGGAATCAAGCAGTAGTGTAGAAGATTATGTAAGTAAAATAATGACTACAGCGCATAAGCTCAGAAACATTGGATTTGAAGTCAACGATGAATGGCTGGGTACCTTAATGTTAGCCGGCCTGCCTGAAATGTATAAACCAATGATTATGGGACTGGAAAATTCAGGTGCTATCATTAGTGCTGACCTTGTTAAAACCAAGCTTATGCAAGAGATAAAGTCATCCGAGCCCAACGGCAACTCTAATGCTTTTTATTCAAATTCAAAGACTTACAAGCCTCCGTTGAAGACAAAGGGACCCAGGTGTTATAATTGTAATAAACAGGGCCATCTAGCCAGATTTTGTACAGCCCCTAAGAAGCAGCATAAACAGCAGAAGAAAGAAGATAATTCAGGTTTTATTGCAGTTTTTTCAGCAACCATCGGTGAGAATAGCAGCAAGTGGTACATAGACTCTGGTGCATCCATGCATATGACGAACAGGAAGGATTGGTTGTACAACGTCACCGAACCACCTATGGACAGCATAACAGCAGCCAACAAGAAGCCGATGGCAGTCAAAGCTATGGGAGATGTAAACATTAGTTTACCCGGTAATAAAAACATTCAGGTGAGAAATGTTCTGTATGTACCTGGTCTGGCAGCTAATTTACTCTCAGTGAGCACTATTGTTAACAATGGGTTTAAAATAACCTTTAATAAAAAAGGCTGTGAAATATATGACTGCAGCGGGAAGTATATATGTTCAGCGACACTTTCAAACAATTTATACAGTCTAAATGTAGAAGAACTCTCTGTCCACCTAACCCCCACAGATGAAGCCGCTAATAATAATTGTATTCTATGGCATACTCGAATGGGTCATCTTAATTTTCCAGATGTAAATAAGCTGCCCGATTGCACCGAAGGTGTGACTCTGGCTCAGAAGAAAAGCAATGTCACTACCATCTGCCCCAGTTGCCTGGAAGGAAAACAGACAAGACAGCCCTTTAGCAATGTTGGTACTAGAGCATCGAAGCCATTAGAACTGATACATTCTGATCTGTGCGGCCCAATGGAGAATCTCTCTTATGGAGGTATGAAATACTTTATAACTTTTATTGATGACTTCACACGAAAGGTGTATGTATACTTCATGAAGGATAAGATGAGTGTGCTTGAGATTTTTAAAGATTTTAAAATGAAGGTGGAAAATGAGATAAACTATAAGATAAAAATAATTCGGACCGATAATGGCAAAGAATACTGTAACAGTTCATTACAAAAGTATTTGTCCAACTGTGGGATAACTCATCAAACGAGTACTCCTTACACTCCTCAGCAAAACGGCCTGGCTGAAAGGATGAACCGTACATTGGTAGAAAGAGCGAGAAGTATGCTCTTCTATGCAAATTTGAATAAACGGTATTGGGCCGAGAGTGTTGCCACAGCTGCATATATTGTGAACCGTTCACCAACACGGTCATTGGGTGATAAAACACCATATGAAATGTGGAGTGGTAAAAAGCCGAACCTGTCTCATGTAAGAATATTTGGTTGTGAGGCCATGGTCCATGTCCCTAAGGAAAGGCGCCTCAAGTGGGACAGCAAGTCACATAAAATGATATTTGTAGGCTATTGTGAGAATTCGAAGGGTTACCGCTTAATGGACCCTAAGACACATAAAGTAATTAAAAGTAGAGATGTTGTATTTTTAGAAAAATTAAATGAATGTCACACTATGCCTCTGTGTGAAAGGGTTAAGTCTGGGAATAATGAGAAGAGCACATGTAGCACAGGTAATGTGTTACAGGATAATCTGTCAGAGAAATCCATAGAGAAACAGGTTCCTAATATTTCAGACTCACCAACTACATCAGTAGAAAAGGATGGTCCAGACTCGAGTGAGTATGAAACAGACACAGGTGACCACGATGAAACGTTTTACCCTTCATCTTCTGTTGGATCAGAGTCCTACAGAAATATCACTTTAAGGCCAAGAAATAGGCCTAACAATGAAAAAGATAAAACTAGCCTTTTGTGTCTTATGACAAACCTGACTGATCCGCAGACTGTCGAAGAGGCCTTATCTTCAGTGAATGCGTCCAAGTGGAAAAAGGCCATGGATGAAGAGTATGAATCGTTGATAGAGAATAATACATGGAGCTTGGCAGATCTTCCAGACAATAAGAAAGCCTTACCATGTAAGTGGGTGTTTAAATCAAAAACTGATCAACAAGGCAATATTATAAAATTTAAAGCTAGACTTGTAATTAAAGGCTATGCTCAAAAATCAGGAATAGATTATGGAGAAATATATTCTCCAGTTGTGAAATATTCTTCAGTACGTTACCTATTCGCTTTAGCAGTTAAACTCAATCTTCATATTGATCAAATGGATGCCGTCTCAGCATTTTTGCAGGGAGAGATTGATGCTGAGATCTACATGACACAGCCACAGCTGTATGAAGAGGGCTCACAGGTATGCCTCTTACATAAGTCGCTATATGGGCTCAAACAGGCCAGCAGGCTGTGGAACATTAAATTGGATAAATCTCTAAAGGATATAGGATTGCAACGTTCACAGACTGATCCCTGCATTTACTATGATTGTGTTAAAAGGATATACATTGCTGTTTATGTGGACGATTTGATTTTGTTCACATCTCAAAAGGAAGACAAAGACATGATAAAGGAAAAATTAAAATTACATTTCAAAATGAAAGATCTCGGTGAAGTGAGTCAATGTATTGGGCTTAATGTTACTAGAGCTGATGGCAAAATAATGTTAGACCAACAAAAATATATAAAAGAAACATTAAATAAGTTTGGGATGTTAGAGTGTAAACCTGTCAGAACACCTATAGAAGTGTCTGCAAAATTTGAAACAATTTCTGAAGGTGAAACCGAAACAGTTTTTCCCTATCAGCAAGCTATTGGCTGTCTACTTTACATTGCTCAAGGAACTCGTCCAGATATATCATATGCAGTGAATACACTGAGTAGATTTAATAAAAATCCCAAATTAGAGCACTGGGTGGCAGTAAAAAGGGTGCTAAGATACTTACAAGGTACCAAGGATTTAAAGCTGACATATTCTAGAGATTGCGAAAACAGAATCTCCGGCTACTGTGATGCTGACTGGGCCAGCGACATCCATGACAGGAAGTCGTGCACTGGCTATGTGTTTATGTTACAGGGAGGTGCTATTTCATGGTGCTCACGGAAACAGCAAACTGTAGCCTTGTCCACCGCCGAGGCTGAATATATGGCCATGGCTTCGGCTGCACAGGAGGCCCTATGGCTGAGGCAGCTACAGAAAGAACTGGGCCAGGCGCAAGAAGGAGCTCTACCAATCTACAGTGATAACCAGAGTGCTATAAGACTAACTACCAGTGATTGTTATTTGCCTCGGACAAAACATATAGATATAAGATTTCATTTTTTGAAGAACCATGTTAATGATAATGCTATAACGTTTTGCTATGTTAAAGGAACCCTAATGATTGCTGATATACTAACAAAAGGGACTTTATGTAATAAACATTTGTTTTGTACTGAAGGTATGGGCTTGCATTCAGGGCGGGTGTTGTAAAAGAATGCAACCCTATGTCTGTATTTTATTATCTGTGTATGAAATGTCAAAGTCAATGTCTATTATAGCATCTATGTTTCCGCCCTCTTGGTTAAAAAGTTACGTGTCCAATTAATTTGTCTCAAAAACAATCTTTGTACTAAATTAGTAAAATTAGTCTCAATAATATTCAGTTTGTGAAGTTAATGTGTTTTATTACTCCAACCACGACCACGTTAAAATCTTTCAAAATTGTACCGTTTTGATCGAAGTCACGAACTTTCAATTTGAGCAATAACTTCAGTGGGCCAAAAATATCCAGATGAAAGAAAAAAATATTTTGATCAGCAGTTTAAATACACCGTATTGTTGGACAGCTTCTCAATCATTGTCACCTGCTGCGGGGCATCCTGCTGGCGTGATAGCCAGGCTTGCGTCGCGGTGGCAATCTAAGGAACTAGGATCTTTTAGATTATTAGTAATTTTAGGATTTAGATAGCAGTATTGAATGTTATTTTGTGTAATATTTTATCCATTGTTATAGTTGGTATATTTACGTACATTTACCCTATCAATAAAAACATTCCGTTTCAACTGGTTTTTAAATTGATAGTTTTGGGAAAATCTACGATATTCAAAATAAACACGTGCGGCGTGCGTTCAACGCTTATTCGAGTTATTGGGCCCGTCAGTATTTTAAATGATGGATTCTTCCAGAGTCCTGAAGATTTTCAATAGTTAAATGCGTAGTAAAATCGCCCAAATGAAATTACTACACTCAATTTAAATTCTGCAAATTAATTAACTTCAACAAAGGAGGTAAATTCCCAAGTTCAGTCTAAATATAGACAAAGCACTCTGTGGTTCAGTCTCATTACTAAAAGGTTACAAATAAAACACAGTTAATTATAATTAATAAGTATATTATATGCAAATATTTACATTTGTATAGCAACAACAATTCAGTGCTCAACATCTCAAGCATTTTTGTAATGTATCGAGGTGTATGTACCGTGTCCCTGAGACGGCTCGCGAGGAGGGGCGCGGGTTGCGGGTTGCGGGAGGGTGACAGCTGACGTATAGTTGTCGCTGTCACCCTCCCGCAACCCGCAACCTGCGCCCTCACGAGCCGTCTCAGTCGAGCGGAATGCGATGTAATGTTATGTATATTATTTCAATACTGCCACTTTTATAAGTTACGCCGATATACCTGCGCAGAAACCTTAATTTTGGATGGCCCGAAAATATCTCAGCCAAATATAGCACGCGTCCGTCTGCTATTGCTTGTTACCTACGGCGCCATGTTTTGTAAGTACGTGAGAGTTATGAGCGAGACAGCACGAGTGTCTGTTGATCTTGTGTTTAAACTCTTAACGTCTTTATTTCATTGGTGTATTCGGTTTTCTGCGTTTGGTTGCGTTTTTCGTACGAGGCGACTAATAAAAGTGGCAGTATTGTACATTCAAGATTTAGGATTTATTATTTCATAACTAATTTAGTTACAGAATCTAAGTTAGATTATAATATAATTATATAACAATTATTGTTTCGTATCACCCGCGTTAGTAAACTTCTGTTTCCACGTCTCTTTAGGCAAGCTTACAATTATTCATTTCAATTTAGACGCACAATATGAATTGATTACTTCTTCTAATTAGTAATTTGTCAATATGATTTTACAATCCAGCCAGTGACTTTACTCATTTAGATAAAATTATTTTAATTCATACTTAATTTTAAAAAATCTATATGTATTTAATAACACTAGCTGACGCCCGCGACTTCGTCCGCGTATACTTAGGTTTTCAAATCCTGTAGGAACTCTTTGATTTTCCGGAATAATAAGTAGTTAATCCTGGGTATAATCTATCTCCATTCCAAATTGCAGCCGAATCCGTTCAGTAGTTTTTGCGTGAAAAAGTAACAAACGTACACACAAAACTTTCGCCTTTATAATATTGGTGTGATAGTAATAATTTTCTCAGATCGATTATTAGTTATGGACCGCACACACGCCGCGTCATTCACTATGACGTCACGTAGTGCGTGCACACCAAACGACCCGAGACAATTTGGGTATATGTGCGACTTTTGCGTTTGCACCAGTTACATGTAATGCTTTGTAGCTAAGACTTGACAACTCTGATCTGAGCGAGTGGTCACTGCTCAGGCGACATTCGCTCATAACAGATAGAATCTGCTATCTGTTTCCACTACAACGATACAACAAACACTCATTCTGCATAGAAGCTTCAGCAGTTCTGAAGATAGGAGATAAATCAAGCACATTGAACGCTCACAAAAATTCGTTCACCGATGACGCTATCTCACCGAGTGAAAGAGAGCGCATAACCGAACGAATGTGTTTGCTTGCTATAGTGTTTCTATTTACCGTGACGGGATGCCTGCTTAGAACTGTTGAGAACACTAAGTGAAAACGCAGCATAAAGTAAATAAATGGTAGTTTGTGGCGAGCCTTAGTCGTTGACACTTGGAAGCCAGCAGCGTTCCACGGTTCCCCCACCAAGTAATAGAGAGTTCACTTCCAATACTTACTTGAAGCAAACACCTACTTATCGCTATCCCACTGTGACCTTACCAATCGGAGCGAAAGATTGGATCTCGGTGGGGTGCGATCTCTCGCTCCAGCGCGGCAGTGGGAGTAGGCTGGCGGTAAGTAGGTGTTGCTTCACGTAGGTATTGCGAGTGATGAGTTCCCTCGCGGTGGCTACTCGCGGCGCAGGTTGTCGAGGCGCGCCTGCAGGATCGCGTCCGCGTCGCTCACCGCGCCGCCCCCGCCGCCGCCGCCGCCGCCGCTGCCGCCCGCCGCGCCGCCGCCGCCCCCCGCGATGGCGGCCGCCGCCGCCGGTGTCTTGCCTGCCCAAACAATGTCACATCATCAACATCAACCAACACTGTACTAACCGCGAGTTTCTTCGCAAAATGAGAAGGGCTGGACCATAATATTCCACACTGGCCCAATGGGGATTGATAGACTTCATACACTTTGGAAAACATTATACAGAACTCTCAGGCATGTAGGTTTCCTCATGATGTTTTCTTCACTGTTAAAGCTAAAAGTGACTTTTATATTGATATTATTGTAATGAGTGTCAGTCAGAGTCACAGCGATATTGTAATGGTTGTTTAGACGAAACTGATTGGGTGTGTGACGTGTGACGTGTGACGTGACGTTACCGGCGACGGAGAGCGAGCCGGTGGCCTGCGGGAGGCCGGACAGCGTGTCGTTGAGCTGCAGCCCCAGCTCGTCCAGGATCTGCGACACGACCGCGTCGCTGCAACACAACATTCAAACATTCTAAATATTTACTAGCCAAAAACAACTTTTTCAATTTTTCCTTGTCCGATGGTACCCACACACTAGATAATCCTGTATCGTGGGTACCTCATTCACATTAAAGATGTAACCGGTAATGTTTGGTTCAACTAGTACAGAATTCACTGTACAACGCTATCCTAACGATAACCATGTTCCAAAAAACTGTCAAAAACATGGCACAGGCCATGTTTTTCTAAAAATTATGAACTGAGTCAAATTCCAGTGCATAATAATCCCAAGAAAATATCTACAATTAAATCTTTAATAGGATTATTGCAATTATGCACATACTTGTGCATAATTGTGGCTGACTGTTAAAATTGGCCATTGTGACCTAATTTAGTCAAGAGAAGTTGCAGTACCTCTCCTCCTCGTCGTCGTCGCCCTCCATGGCCTCGTCGATGGAGTCGTTCATCATCTCCTCCTTCATGTCCATGATCTCCGACTGCTTCTCAAACTCCTGCACACACACACACACATGCTCATAATCTTAATCATGATAGATTCTTGCAAGAAAAGTTTTTGAAGCCTTGGTATAAAGTATAATATGAGTGTTTGGTTTTGCTTGTTGAGAAGGGGAGAGTTGTGTGAAGCGGGTACCTGCAGGATCTTCTGTATCTGCGGCACGTTGAGCTGGCGGTTCATGGAGGCCATGGCGCGCGTGACGCCGCGCATGGCCTGCGCCATGCTGCTCTGCGACTTGAGCGTCTGGATCTTGAGCGACACCGCCTGGATGTTGGCCTTCATCAGCATGAACTTGCGCACGTAGCGCCGCGTGCGCACCAGGTCCTTGGCCATTATCTTCACTGCATCCTGCCATGTCACAAACCCGTGTAGGGGTATGCCATTTCACATCTCAATATTAAAACAAAGGGTATTTTATCAGTTCTGGTTATTGATATGGAGATCATTTTGTTAGATTATTTTAAAAACAGGAGTGACATAGGCACATCAGCCAAAAAGCTAATTGCTGCCAGGACACCAGCAACCCGCTCAAACACAGGATACAGCTAATAAATACTTGGCTGTACCAATTTTGTCTTTGTAACATTTCCACTGTTTACCTATATTCGCAATAAAGAAATTTGATTTGATTTGAAATGACTATTTATTTATAGGAGTGATCACTCCTGTGGTAATGGTGGATGCCCTCTCATGTGTACAAGGATGGCAACATTTATCCAACACAACCCACCATCTGGCCGTCCTTGGCCAGCTTCTTGATGTCAGCAATAACTTTCTTCTCCTGCTGCTCCATCTTCATGCGCTCGCGGTCCAGATCGCGCATGGCCTTGTTGAGCGCGCGCTGGTTCTTGCGCAACATCTCCTCCGGCGTCATCCGGTGCCCAAACAGCCACTCCATTGTGCAGAGTACCTTTACTCCTGCACATCAAACTTTTACTCAATTTTAGCTATACAAACTCATTACATTATTTAACTTACATATAAAAATTAAAAAGAGAAACTGACTAACATATCAACAAAAACGGGTCTAAAATTTTGCACATGTAAAATCCCACTAAAAATGATTTTAAGAAATTCCAATCAAGTTGAATAAGGTACTAATAGAATATATGTTTTTTTAAATAGTATAGTAGGTAACTTAGTATAAAATTATTTACTACTTATCTAAAAACTTCCCTAATTAGTGAGACTGGATTAATTAAAAATCAAAATAAGTATATAATTTTCGATAATTAAGGTGCTAGCGATTAAACTTACCTTAGGATAATCAGAAGCATACAAATGAACACTTGTTTTGGAATGATGATTCACCAGTGAATTAAGAAACTGGGTTTACAAACCAATGTTTATTTTATTCAGATCTTATTAATGCAATCATTTATATAATACTATATTTATGTGTATCAGAGGTGCAAAGACATAATTAACATTGTTTTTAATGTTGAATAGCATTAGAAAATATTAAATTTTAATAATTTTCCAAATTATTAGCTTCGTCCTTACCACTTATTTTACATCAACAAACAACCACAAAACCACAAACAACTGTCATGTCATCAATAAGTCAAACTCAAAGCCAAATTGACCACAGATCACGAATCCGAAATTGACTTTGTCGAACTTCGTACCATAGTCAATGCTTTTTTTTTCTCTGGTCTGGAAGGTCTGGCTTTACTCAGATTAGCCAATGTCAAGTTTGCAGTTATTTACAAGTTAGGGAAAGTCTTTGCTGGCGTTTGTGTTGTTGAAAACACGTGTTAGTGAGGTTTTGCATAATTTTAACTGTTGTGTCAATTTATTAGTTGGTGTCTGGACGTGAGTATTTAGATTAAGTGTTGGTGAAGGGAGAAACCCGAGTATGGAGGTCGATCCTCCGCCTGAACCTCCTGATCCGGGTGAAAATGTAACCGTCATGTCAGACCCCATTGAGAGCCCGCAGTCCATATCTATGGACTCAGAATCAACCCATCGTGGTACTAAACGAGCAATCCCGATAATTGATAACGATCAAGTTCCATCGTCCACTAAAAAAACTGTAATAGGGCCAAGCTCGACAGCCCCTTCAATGCAATCCGTTTACCTCCATCCTTCACTCTCAGACTCCCCAAAAAAATATACAAAAGATGATAAAGGTCCTTTCGTAGTGTACGTATCCCGTGAAGTGTCCGACCCTTCAGCCGGCGCTTCTATGAGAGCGATCAAATTCGGCCAGTTCCTTCACAAGAACAAAATAAGGTCAGTTCTTAACGACGGCGTGAAGAATGTTGGTAGAAACAAAGTTTCAGTTGAATTTGCAAATGGTCAAGCGGCTAATGAATTCTTAGAAAACCCTATACTTACCATATCCAAGCACATTGCATATATACCCACATTTAACATCACTCGCATGGGATTAGTCCGAGGTGTACCTGTAGACTGGCATCTGGACGAGTTTATTGACTCTGTGGAGCTCCCTGTAGGCTGCGGGGAGATCCTTAAAGCCCGACGCTTAAATCGCAAGAACATATTAGACAATGTTATGACCTGGGTTCCAACCCAATCCATTGTTTTAACATTTAGAGGACAAACTCTCCCTCCTAGAATTTTCTCCTATCATACATCTCTTCCCGTGGAAACCTACCGTCTCCCCACCATCCAATGTATAAATTGCTGCCGGTTTGGTCACATAAAAACTCAATGCAGATCAAAACCTCGTTGCTTTAAATGCTCCCAGCCTCATTCAGGTGAAACTTGTGAAGTACTTATTGAGAATGCAACTTGCTTACTCTGCGGTGGTAAACACATGGCTACAAATAAGAGCTGCCCTGAACACTCTCGGCAGCAATCTATAAAACTTGTCATGTCCGATGAAAATTTGTCCTATCAAGATGCCTCCTCCCGCTTCCCTCCCGTTCGCCGCTCATATGCCGATATGGCTAAAGAAATGTTTACCGCTCCTGCATACTCTCCCATTTTTAATCCTGTCAGACCTCGTCCTACACAAGCCCCGTCCAAATCTTACAAACAAACTGTCACCCGCTCCCCTCGCCCCAGACCCCAACCTGCAAAGGGGTACGATAGGCAAGCCCATCAGGACATCATCCACAACTTTCCTTCTTCCACACCTAATGGTTGCGCTCTGAATGCAGAACGTGATCACTCTTATGCTCAACCACCCAATGATAATAATATATCTCTCACCAAATCCCTCACCAATATTCTTGAAAAGATAAACCAAAACCCTCCACCGTCCAACGTTGCTGAAATTATCATCAAAATCGCTTCTGTATTAAATAATGGCCTCCCTGGAAATACTCCAGTGGAATAGCCAAAGTATACGACGGAAAAAACATGAACTCGTTCATCTCCTTAATAAACATAAGCCCGCTGTCGCTGCCATCTCTGAGACATGGCTCCTGCCGGACTCTCGTTTCAGGGTGTCAGGCTTTGCCTGCCTGAGGGATGACAGGGATGACGGATATGCAGGTAGTGCTATTCTTGTTAGGCGCTCCCTTGCATACACTTCTATTTCCCTCCCGCCTCACTCTCATCAGCTCAATGCTGTTGCTGTGAGAGCCCTTGATGTCTCCTTTCTATCACTCTATATTCCACATCCTCATTCCTCTCTTATCCCTGAATTAAAATCTATTCTCTCCTCTCTTCCCCCCCCGGTACTAGTGATGGGTGATTTTAACTCCCATCACACGTCCTGGGGTTCCCATTCCTGTGACGGATTTTCCACTCTCTTGCTGGATGTTTTTGATGAATTAAATATTTGCATTCTTAACGATGGCTCTCCAACAAGAAGAGTGTATCCTTATCAAAATCCTAAAACTGCTGTCGATCTATCTCTTTGCTCTCCCTCTTTGGCTTCTCTTACCTCCTGGAAAACCCTCCCAAGTACCCACGGTAGTGACCACTTCCCTATTTTACTCAACATAGCACAAAAATCCACTCCACAGTATAATCCTAATCCCCTTCTTAAACACAAACTTAACAAGGCCAACTGGTCTGCTTTTGCGGAATCAGTTGACCTTCTTATTGATAACTTATCAGATGAAGACAGTACAGTCCTTTACTACGATAACTTTGTCAAAATTTTGAAATATTCAGCCGACCTCCATATACCACTCAAAACTACTAAACGTGATTTTATGGCATCTCCTCCCTGGTGGGATGAGGAATGCACCAACCTAATAAAAAAACGTAAAGATGCAGAAATTTCCTACACGATGTTAATGTCCCGTGAAAACTTTTTGGAATACCAGCGCACCGATGCCAAAGTCAAGAGATTGGTATCAAAAAAGAAAAAGCGAGGTTGGATTACTTTCTGCGAGTCTCTGGATCCCCGATCCCCATCTACCTTGGTATGGGATAGAATGAAAAGATACCGGCAATCTGTCTCCTCTAGTGACCCAACTTCCAATAACGCATCTGTTTGGTTAGATGCTTTTGCTGACAAACTTGCTCCACCATTTGTTCCATGCGAATATTCCTGTCCTCACCTAACTCCACTTACTTCCTCAGACACTATGGATGCCCCATTCAGTTTCTTGGAGTTGCAGTGTGTTCTCTCGGACCTTAAAGACTCAACTCCAGGGGAAGATGGTATCCCATATTCCTTTATTGTAAAACTTAACAATAAAGCGAAACACTGCTTTCTTAACATGATAAACAGGTTTCTAGAATCAGGAATCATCCCGGGACCTTGGAAAACGCAAGTAATAATCCCCATTAGGAAACCTGGTAAAGATCCTTCTGACCCAAATGCTTACCGCCCGATTGCCCTATCTTCAACTTTGGCCAAAATTATGGAGCACTTGATTAAAAACCGCTTGGAATGGATAATAGAAAGCAGAGGCTTAATTGCCAAGTCTCAATTTGGCTTTAGAAAGGGCCTTGGTACAATGGACAGCCTTGGAGTTCTTTCAACAGACATTCGAATAGCCCTAGCTAAAGGAGAGTACCTTGTGGGTGTATTCCTAGATATTGCAGCAGCATATGATAACGTTCTTCTCCCGGTACTCAGGCAGAAACTGCAACAGCTGAGCATCCCACCGAGATTAACTCAAATAATATGCAATCTTCTCTCATCTAGAACCATTCTGGTGAGAACTAAATCCCTAAATCTTCCCCCCAGAATGGTCTGGAAAGGTCTCCCTCAAGGTTCTGTTCTGAGCCCACTGCTCTACAATATTTACACCTATGATCTTGAAATGTCTGTTGAAAGTTTTTGTAACATCCTGCAATATGCAGATGACATAGCTCTGTACGCCAGCTCCAACTCCATGGACGAAATTTCTACCTGTTTGAACTCTGCTTTGTATTATCTAGGCCAGTGGTTGTCAGATCATGGGCTTACACTGTCAATCGATAAGTGCAAGGCAGTCATCTTCACAAGAAGAAGACAGATTCCAATACCCAATGTTATGTTTGAGGATCAACACATTTCTCTCGCATGCAAAACCAAATTTCTTGGCGTGGTTCTAGACTCCAGGCTGAACGGTGTAGCTCACTCCGACTATGTTACCCGTAAATGTGAAAGCAATATTAATATCCTGCGAGCCTTGTCAGGGGTATGGTGGGGTGCCCACCCTTACACCCAAAAGTTATTATATAACGCCATAATCCGTAGTCATATGGACTATGGATTATTTATTTTAGACCCTATAAATAAGTCGGCTTCAGAAAAATTAAATAAAATTCAATATAAATGCCTAAGGCTCATTCTTGGGGCCATGAAATCTTCTCCCACCAATGTATTGCAAGTTGAATGTGTTGACCCTCCTAGACTTCTACGGGCTCAATATCTCAGTGATCGCTTTATCTGTAAAGTATTACAACTCTCTTCCCATCCTTTATTGGACAAGCTTCATAAGCTTTCCTCCGTCTTAAGGCCAAACCATACCCGTCCATGCCTTTTAAAAAGTTTTGTCAAATATACTCAACTGCCACATCCACTCTACTCTTCTCCCAAACTCCCCTTGTTCTCCTCCTCATTTGCAGGGTTAACATATAACCCACCGATTGCCAGTCTAGGTCTTCATAAAGACACAAGTGAGGCAAATGCAAAATTTAATGAAATACTTCAAAACAACTGGTCCGATTCCTTAGCAATATATACAGATGCCTCCAAGTTATCCAACAATGGTTGTGTTGGTGCTGCCTGCTGGATTCCAAAATACAAGATAGTCCTTCAATACAAATGCCCCCCTGAAACATCGGTATTTACAGGAGAGTCTATTGCTATATTAGAAGCTACCCTTTTTATAGAGTCCCATAACGTACAACAATCAATTATACTGACAGACTCTTTAAGTTGCCTGCAAGCACTTAAAGAAAATCCCTTCCGTAGTAAAGCTCTGATCTCCATCATCTTTAAAATCAAAGAAACTCTATACTCCTGTCATCAAAAAGGTCTCTCTGTTACATTGGCATGGATCCCAAGTCACTCTGGTATAAAAGGTAATGAGAGTGCAGACTCCTATGCAAAGCTCGCCACTGAATCAGGTTCTCTAACATATTTTAAAAATCACTCCCAGGATCTGTGTGCTCTTGCAAAAACTGACCTTATTAATTCTTGGAACACATTGTGGATTGAATCAAAATCGGTTAAAGGTAAATATTATGCTTCTTTGCAATCTGAAATTCCTCGAAGACCGTGGTTCTTTTTTCATCAAAATATGGTTCGTTGGGTTGCTTCAACTATCACCCGGTTACGTATTGGGCACTCTTGCACTCCAGTCCATTTGGCCAAACTGAGAATTAGAGATCACTCTTTGTGCGAATGCGGTTTGGATGAAGGGTCACCCTCCCATATCCTCTTTTCCTGTCCAAGACTTGTATATAAACTTTATGATGTTCTCCCTCCTAAGATCCCTCGTCCCCTAAGTGTTGAATGTCTCTTAATGTTTGTGTTTAGTCCCTATGTAAAATTTTTGTGTAAATATATTAAGTCTAACAAAATAAAATTGTAAATTAATCTATTAAGTTTAAAATATTCTGTATATATTATTGTTTATGTAAGTACATGTACATAATATTTTTTTTTGTGTTGTAGGTTATTTACTAACATCATAACCCATCTAGTCCAGTTACCTACCACAAATCGGACTGGGATTGTCCAGAAAAGACTTGGATGTAAATAAACCGTTCAACCTCCTTTGTGTTTTCTCCAAACAACGCGTCTTTGGCGAAGTGAATTGTGCTGTGTGGCACAACAAAAAGCCACTAAAATAAACAACAACAACAAGTTAGGGAAACTCGGGAAACTATATTATGGTTATGTATGGACCTCACCTGTATCGGTGCTCGCCGACACACGCACAGCGCCCCTTTAGAGCGCTTCTCAGTCAGTTCCACCACCAAAAAACACCAACTAACAGAAAAACCGACCACTTTTAACAAAAAAAAACACTCAAAAAAAAACTTTTGGAAGTCGGTTAAAAAAGCACCGCACGCGCGCAAGCAAACGCCGACACAGACGAAGTCCTAGTCAATGCTTGGCAAGCAGTGTTGCCAGTGGCAGATAGTCAATTGTAACACGAGACATCTCAAAATGTAACATTTTCACGAGAAAAGTAACATTTCCTTATTTTTCGTGGAAAATAAAAGTAATAAGGTACACAGGTTAATATGGCACTTTATTATACAAAAATTTAAACAGTTTTCTTGTCCCATTAGTTAAGCTTAAAAAGAATCGTAATAATAATTGTTGATTGAATAAATTGACTGCTGATCCTCAAAAAGGAAAACAAATCAATATGTAAAATAATAATATACCAACGGATTTAGAAATGTCTTTGAATAGCTATAACTTATTTTGTTAATCAATTTATAATACAAGTGTAAATTAAAAATTTATATCACCCCAACAAGTGAAGGTTACATTAACTAGAAAAGAGCTGATAACTTTCAAACGGCTGAACCGATTTTCTTTGATTATAGCTAAGAACACTCTCCATCAAGCCACCTTTCAAACAAAAAAACTAAATTAAAATCGGTTCATTAGTTTGAGAGCTACGATGCCATACACAGATACATACGTCAAACTTATAACACCCCTCTTTTTGGATCGGGGGTTAAAAAGATTAAAATCGTCTTATATCGGGCGATCTGGCAACACAGGACTGTTTGAGTTTGAGAGGCTACGCACTAGGTGGACTTTCTCTGTGTAGCGTTTGATGGCGCGCGTGTGGTGCCTTTTTAAAGCGTTTTTTTTTTTTTTGTTAAAAGTGGCTGGTTTTTGTGTTTCACTGGCGTTTTTGGTGCTAGAACCATGCTGGAACTAACTGGGAAGCGCTCTAAAGGGGCGCCGTGCGTATGTCGGCGAGCGCCGGCACAGACGATGTCCTTACTTATGTAGTTTCCCTAACTTAAAAATATCTACAAACTTGACATTGGCTAATCTTTGTAAAGCCAGACGAGAGAATAAAAAAAACGCACTAGGTAGGTACGCAGTGAAGAAAATTACGCGGGAATTTCAAATTCGTTTTGTTAACTGAACAATACTAGGTAGGTACCTAACTACTTATCTTGGTCTCAGCAAAGAGATGAATAGATTTGATAGCAAAACTCAAATTTTAGGTTACGCCGGCCGGTATCTACTCAGCTCGTTCTCATTCCTGTAAAGAAAACCGAAGTTACCTACAACAATAACTAAGTAGTAAATAGCTAAATGAACTTCTGGAAACTAATGTGACTTAATAATAAGATGACAGTCAATACAAAAACGAACTGCTTTCAGTTGCAAATACTATGACTTTGTTTTTGCATTACTGATTCCCTAATTAGTTAACTACTTACTTATTTACTTAAAACTACATTGTATACAACATTTACTTAGCAAGCAAGTAGTGTTAGCAACACATATACACAGTCGATAAGGATAACGAACAAACCAATCACTTTCGAATTTTGACGAAATAAAGATACAATTTTTTTTTGTACTTAGATATCTAACTACCTACAATATCACTGCCCCGCAACGAATAACTTTTTTTTTTCTCTCGACTGGCTTTATACTGATTAGCCAATGTCAAGTTTGTAGTTATTTACAAGTTAGGAAAACTATATGTATAAGAATGGACTTCGTCTGTACCGGCGCCCGCCGACATACACGTGGCGCCCCTTTAGAGTGCTTCCCAGTCAGTTCCTTGGTCAGTTCCACCACCAATAAACACTAGCAGAACACAAAGTTCCAATAAACACAAGTCACAACACGCGCGCCAGCAAACGCCACCACAGACGAAGTCCACGAATAACTTTATTAGCCAAAACAAAGTTGAGTCACAGAGAAAAACAAACAGAACACTTTTTTAATCACAGAGTAATTACAAAACAAAGTGAACTTAGACCAATAACTTAGAGAAAGTGAAATAAACTAACAAATGGGCCAATTACGACAAACGAAAACTGTTTTGGATGCGTTCCGTTTCACGATTATTTTTGGTTTGCTGGGAAAAAATTGAATATTTTTATGAAGTCCTAAAAGTAACGTAAAGTAACATTTTGAGTCGTGTAACATGGAGGAAACATGAGGGGGTCAAAAGTAACGTAAAATGTTACAAAAGTAACATTCTGGCAACGCTGTTGGCAAGGTGATAATAGATAAAGATGGACTTCGTCTGTGGTGGCGTTTGCTGGCGCGCGTGTTGTGACTTTTTGGAGTGTTTTTTTTGTTAAAACTGACTGGAAAGCGCTCTAAGGGGGTGCCGTGCGTATGTCGGCGAGCACCGGCACAGACGGGATCCATACTTGTATAATTTAGCTAACTTGTTAACAATACAAACTTGACATTGGCTAATCATTGTAAAAGCCAGACGAGAGAGAAAAAAAAAAAAAAAGATAAAGATTGTCAATGTCAAGCATGTTTGAAAACGCGCGGTTTTCTATTGACATTCCTGTTTTCCATGATCTTTTGATTTGTTTCAGATGGTTTTCAGTTTCATAAATATAAAATAAACTTCCAGTGCTATTAATGAACTGAGTTAAACGAAGCCTAACCCCACAGTTGCTGAAAATGAGTGACGACGACATAACAATCATGGAAGTGGACGAAGCGGAACCTAGGCCGAGTAAGCCGGCGGCCGGGCCGAGCAAGACCTCGTCCACTCTGCCGTGGATAGAGAAGTACCGGCCGCAGACGTTCAACGACATAGTGGGCAACGAAGACACCGTGTCGAGGCTGGCGGTGTTCGCCCGCACGGGCAACGCGCCCAACATCATCATCGCGGGCCCGCCCGGCGTGGGCAAGACCACCACCATATTGTGCTTGGCGCGCGCACTGCTCGGGCCCGCTTTCAAGGATGCCGTTCTTGAGCTGAACGCCTCCAACGACCGCGGGATCGACGTTGTACGGAATAAGATCAAAATGTTTGCACAACAAAAGGTGAGTGATTCCTTTTGCTGATCAAATCAAGGTACCTGTAGATATACACGCTATATTTTTTTGCTAATGGATTTGATCTAATGGATGTAACTCAGGATTTCAGGTTTTGAATAAGTCTTAATTAGTTGGAGCTGTGCGTGGTTTTACTCATAATTATTTATAATTTTATGTGAGCTGGTTTTCTTTCTTTCTGAAATTAAGATATTTTCTCTCAAGCCTATCAGTCTGTAGTATAATCTGTGAAAACTTTCATTAAAATTTGTTAAAGATGATGAGTACAACATGCAATAATTGTGATAATGGCACTTTATACATTTGTCAATAATAATAGTTGCTGTGAATCATCGCCTAACCTCAGACATTGACACAGGCTTAGTGGCTTCCAGGTGACCCTGCCTCCGGGAAGGCACAAGATAGTGATCCTGGACGAGGCGGACAGCATGACGGACGGGGCCCAGCAGGCGCTGCGCCGCACAATGGAGCTGTACTCGAGCACCACACGTTTTGCCCTGGCCGCTAACAACAGCGAGAAGATCATTGAGCCCATACAGTCCCGCTGTGCCGTGCTGCGCTACACCAAGCTCACAGATGCACAGATACTGGCCAAGGTGAGGATATTGAGCAACTTGCGGGAGGCGCATGGAAAGGTGTCACCACCTTCAGACAGATGTTTAACAGTTTGATTTGATGAGGTGATATTGCAGGTGATAGAGGTGTGCGACGCGGAACGCCTCACGTACACGGAAGAGGGGGTGAGCGCGGTGGTGTTCACGGCGCAGGGCGACCTGCGCGCGGCGCTCAACAACCTGCAGGCGGCGGCGCAGGGCGGCGGCCACGTGAGCCCCGAGCGCGTGTTCAAGGTGTGCGACGAGCCGCACCCCATGCTGGTGCGCGGCATGCTGGAGGCGTGTGCGCGCCAGGACATGCACGCCGCCTACAAGGTTTGTGCTAGCTCAACTTAAGCCTGATCTTCAAGCATTTATTGTCCTCACTCCTCATATACATCCAATGTCTGTACACTGTGTTTCTTAAAAGTACATTACAATAATAGTAGTTTATGAAACGGTTGCACAATGCATAATAGAGAGCATAATCTAAATTGTTGCAATTGGCTAAATGGATGGTATTCTTGTTACAAGTGAGCATTTTAAGCCAATGGCGGTGGGAGATAGGCAGCTGGAATGACCAAACTGGTTTGCGGCAGGTGATCGCCAAGCTGGTGAAGCTGGGCTACGCGGCGGAGGACATCGTGAGCAACATCTTCCGCGTGTGTAAGACGCTGGACGTGGCGGAGGAGCTGAAGCTGGGCTTCGTGCGCGAGATCGGCGAGACGCACATGCGCGTGGCGGACGGGCTCGCGTCGCCGCTGCAGCTGGCGGCGCTGCTGGCGCGCATGTGCCGCGCCGCCGCCCACTGAACGCCGTGCTCTAGCTATTCACGAGCGCGCATCAACTTTACATATTGTGGTTAAGTCGGGTACAAACGTATTGTGTGTGCATGCCAGTTGGAGCAATCACTCGCGAACTAACACTGGAAACCTACATATTTACTTGTACTGGTAGGAGTGAAATGCAACTTGCTTAGTTAATGTGTGAAACTTGAGAAAATAGCCAGTTACTGTGACAGAGTTTTTATTTTTGTAGTGAGTAAAATGCGAAATACTCAAAAGTATACTGTCATGGTGTTCTAGAAAACGGTGCTTAAAGTTGTCTTCTAACATTTTGTGTTTATACCATTGATTCTCTTGGTTTTGACTTGATAAAAAGATAGCTCGTTTAATGAACATTCCATAAATGTAATGAATAAATAATTGAAATATCTGAGTGACTGCAGTCTCCATTGCCACACCTATAACCAGCAGCGACGATAACTCATTAGTCAAGTGCGGTTTGCGTGATGCATGAACAAATACAAGTGATAGGAAGTGAAGTGCCTGAACTTTGTGACAAATCATGTTTTTGATAGAATTGTGCAGAGAATGTTAAACATTGTGATTTTGTTGAAAAATAAAACTTTTTTTAAAACAAGAAAGCTTATTTTTATTTGACTCAGAATTCCTTTTTAATGGCTAATGCTCAGTGGTTTGACAAATACAATCAAGTGCAGATTAAATTGATTTAATCACAAGATTCCATAGAATTCTTGTAATGAGATATTTGTTTCCATCAACTCTGGCTGAATAACTAAATTGCTAAACTGGATTGCTAAAGAAAACTACCCATGATTTCTTAAATTCAATTTTTTTATAAAATATAACTTTACAAATTGTGGTTAAATAGTTCTATAAAAGTAAAAATAAACTTATAAGTAATTACATTACATTATCATTTATATAGGTAGGACTGTAAATAAGATGTGTTACTCCACATACAGCGCTGCCCAAACAACTGCGTTTCAGGGTTCATGTAAGAATTTTAGCGAGTTTCTTTCGCTATAACTTCTAAACGCCTAAACAGATACAGACGTATGGGGTATCATTGAAATCCTTACATCATCCCCAATGGCACTGGCTATGATATTTATTGGCAAAAATTTAGTATGGCGTCATTTTCAAATGTGATAAATTTTACTCTTTTGGTAGGGCAGTAGTTTTTTTAATTACAACTTATTTATATATAATATAAAGCAACAGGCATCAGAATAGTTATACTATTCGGCCATGCTGCGGGGGCTGTGGGGCGGAATGTCCGTGTCTCTGGTGCCGGCTATCATCTTGTTGTGCTCGCCCATCAGGCTCTGAAACCATTAAAGGAACAGCTTAGTTTTGAAATGTAAACTTTGAAACTCAATGAAACGACAAAGCCACACTAAAAAGAGACAAATGCACATCTAACAGTGCTCTGCACAAAAGGTTGCACATCAGACTTTGCAAAAAGATAACAGATTTGTAGAGCGTTGTCTCTGTCGTTGAGAGCGACAAAACGCCACATAGGTATGCGTGACAGGGATGAAACGGAAAACAGGGACTCTAAAGTTCGATGTGTACTCTTTCCTGCCGGGTACTGTATAAGAAATATTATTCCTTTCGTATCGTTTGTTGTACCTAATTGAAAACCCTGATACTTCAGAAGTTTAGTTTTCTGAAGGTTTCTCTTCTGCCGCGTGTGAACTGCGCACATGTTTTTTCTTACGCGTAATATGCTGCAGGCCTAGCGTGACCATCGCAAGAACATTGTCGCAATGTTTATGAAGTAGCAAGAGAGTTTTCAGTTTTGTCCACTAACTAAAGCCCGGCAAGCGTTGGACTCGTGCGCCACCTATTACGTACTCTGTCCCAGTATGTAGATGGTACTAATTCAGAAACCTTCCCAACAACAACTGTACATAGTTTCAACTCAATCTGATGAACGATGCGCGAATACAGTAATAATAACAGAAAACATTAACTTTTTATATACCTATAAGATTGAAATATTTCTTGGCTGTAGGGTTAGTTGTGGTAATGAGGAAGTGGAAAAACTAACATACAAACGTATAAACACTCGACCATTTCAATATTTCACTTAGTTATTTACTATGTAAAAATATATAACTCGTCATTGGAATTGGCAATTATTTTCTCAATTTATTCGGTAAAGATCGAGTCCCAGAGCCAGACGCCATACCGCGGTCATTGCACAGCTACAGTATGACGATCGCAATCGCTTCTGATCGGTCCATACTGACTCACTATTGACTAATAATGTGTGTAAATTCAGCCAATCACAACAATCGCGATTGTTTATTGTAATAACGATTGGTGCAGGTTTTCCGGAATCGATCAGAAGAAAATTTGAAATACTTTTCTTGCTAACTCCAGTAACTTTTACCTTAAAGATGCCCACGCACTTGAACTGAACTGCGCGTCGCGTCAGCGCCCCGCACGATATTCTCTCCAGCCGCGACGCGCAGTTCCGCTGCAGTTCAGTTCGAGTGCGTGGGCTCCTTTAATGTCATTCAAGGAATACAGTCTGCATTTCCTGTACGTCGAATTCGGAAAACCTGCATCAATCATTAATACAATAGCCATAGTTGTGATTGGCTGAATTTAAGGTATTCTTGTTGCAACAATGCATTTTAGCTAAAAGTGAGCGAGTGTCAACCAATCAGCTCCAGCGTTCATTCTAGTTGAACGCGACAGTGTTGAACGTGTCCGGTGGACATGTCCTGGTGGAAGTGAAACAGCATGAGAGGTTTACCGGCGGGGGAGCGAGGCGGCACGACGCGTCAGTGCAGGAGCTGCTGCTGCTGCACGGGCACGCCCGCGATCATCTTCTGGTGCTCGTCGCTCAGCGCCTGCGACAACACTCGCTCAACAACACGCGCCTGACAACACACCACACCACACCACACCACACCACACCACACCACACCAAGCCCACTATCCCACACCTATGTTGTGATCGAGGGACGAATCTGCTGGGATGGTTAGTTTGCTCTCTCTACAAAGAAGTGCAGCATTCAATATTGATTGATTACCACTTGTGTTAGGATTTCTTAAGCATTGATAAAACTAATGAAAAGGTTTAGGTGCGGCGGAATATTTGACAGCCTCCCGGGATTTTTTGTTTTAGACAGTAATAAAATATACGTAGATATACCTACATATTGTATAAATATATATATATATATATATATATATATATATATATATATATATATATATATATATATATATATATATATATATATATATATATATATATAAAAGCGATATTTACAGAAAATTCAGCTTTAACGCATGTTGACAAATGACACCCACTCTCACACCGCACACCGCTACACCACTCCCACATGCAAGAAATATTTCAGTACCTATACTAATATAGTTAGCGTTGGACACTAAACACCGCGGAGATCCGCATACGAAATCATATTCTAGACATGGGTATACCATATAAGTAATAATTCTTATTATAACTAAATATTTGTACTTACTTAAATTTTTTATGATAGCCCTTCTATAAATTGCTATATAATCTAGTTGAATTGATTGTACAGTGATCACAAAACAAGTCGTACAATCTGAAGGTGCAACATGGTGGCTTCAAGCGGCTTGATGGCAAGCACGTAAAGGCTCAAGTCAAGCATCCAGCGAACATTGTAAACGGTCACAAGTGATCCTGAGCGCTCAGGTGTGGCGTAGAGCAGTTACCTTGAAGTACTTGACGGTCTTGACGCGCAGCTCCTGCGTGGCGTCCTCGTCGCACACGAACAGCGTCTGCGCGTGCTGCTGGAAGGCGGAGACGGTCCACATGTGGTTGACGCCCTCCTCCACCGCCTTGGCCAGCGCCAGCGCCTTGTGCGCGCCCGTGATGAGGATCATGACCTCGCGCGCGTCCATCACCGTGCCCACGCCCACGGTGAGCGCCTGGCGCGGCACCTTGGCGATGTCGTTGCCGAAGAAGCGCTTGTTGGCCTCCAGCGTGTCGTAGGCCAGCGTCTTGACGCGCGTGCGCGACACCAGCGACGAGCCCGGCTCGTTGAACGCGATGTGGCCGTCCGGCCCGATGCCGCCCACGAACAGGTGCACGCCGCCGGCCGCCGCGATGAGGTCCTCGAAGCGCTGGCACTCGGCGGCCAGGTCGGGCGCGTTGCCGTCCAGCACGTGCGCCTGCGACGGCTCGATGTCGATGTGCTTGAAGAACTCGTTCCACATGTAGTAGTGGTACGACTCCGGGTGCTCGCGCGGCAGACCTGCGACCAGACACGCTGCGTGTCTTAGCAGCTCTTCTCTGACATATCTACCGTACGAACCATTAGAGCCCTAACTTGGCTTAAATGAAATTAATGCTTTTGAATTATTTTAAGTCACGACCAGGCTATAGGCATTCCTTCACAAAAAATACTAAACTATGCTTTTATAACTTTCATCCAGAAAAACTGGTCCTTTCCTTCCAGTTATTTATCTTTGTCGGCATGAAATATATTTTATCGATTATGTGAGAAGAACCTGGTTTATGTTGAGTCGCCGATCAGTCGGAGCTACCTACCGACATACTCGTCCATGTTGAAGGTGGTGACGTGTTTGAAGGAGAGGCGGCCCTCCTTGTGGAACTGGATGAGCTTGCGGTACATGCCCAGCGGCGTCCCACCGGTGGGCAAGCCCAGCACGAAGCGGCGGCCGGGCCCGGGCGCGAACTCCGTGATGCGCTGCAGCACGAAGCGCGCCGCCCAGTCCGCCACCACCGACGCGTCCTCCAGGATGATGAGGCGCATGGCTCCTGCCTCACTTCAAATACCCTGGAACGTTCATCGCTTAAGTCATTTGTGGATAATCTTCAATAGGTGCCTACTTCACCTCCTGCCAAGAGCTCGGCAATTTCATAAACCACCACCACAAGGCGACAATTTCATGAACACCAGGTGACCCGCTTGCTCGATTTTCGCTACTTTTTATAAAAGAAAAAAAAACAATAGATACAAAATTCTTACAATTTTTTTTTTATCTCAATTATCTCAATTTTGCATAGGGAGGTCAATCGCACAGGTCATACACAATAATATCTAGACTGATCCGAGACGTCGAGCTGATTTTTTTCAGGGGTTGCCTGAAAAACAGCGCTGAGGTAGTGTATCCACGTACACTACTACAGCATTATGCTGAGGCGATTCCCTTTTTGGGACAGTTTGGCGCCACAGACACGCATTCTGTTTTTTACTATTATTTAGATTTTATAATTGTTTATTTTTAGATTTAATATAAGTAGATATAAGATTCATTGAAATTCCATGTAATTCGGCTCAGAGGATCACCGTGCCTTTGCAGTACAAGTTTATTATTTATTAGAACTACGAAATAGCGGTGGTCGTCTCGGCCGAAATGCATGGAAAGCTCAGTAAGTTATGTTTTAGATAAATATTTAGGTTTTTAAGTTTAATTTATTAGTTTTTATGTTTTATCTGTTTTCATTCTATTTACTTTGTTTGCGCCTAACTTTATAGTCCCGAATAAAAGTATATTTATTTATTTATTTATAAATTAGTAGAAGGTAGTCTTTTCCCACGTGCATTTAGGTTTTTTAAATCGAGTTCTTATTTCTGGAAATCCATTCAGTGTTGGTCTACGTAGAACCGCTAAAGAGAGTACAGAAGCTACATAGGAACCCGTGCTAAATCCCAAATTCCTACATACGACGAGGGCTAGTTTACAGCCCTTCGTACCTACGTAAGTATCTTTTCTGAACTGATACGTAGGTACCTACCTACTACTTAAGTAACTGCAAGTTGCTACAAACAAATGGCAGATAAGATGTCATCGCCCCGCGTCTGTCTACTTATTACGAATACCTAATCAGCGACCAGCTCTCACGCGAGTTCAGTACGCCCATTTAATACATCGATAATATAAAAAAAACGGGCCAAGTGCGAGTCAGACTCGCGCACTGAAGGTTCCGTACTCGGGTATTTTTTCCAACATTTTGCAAGATAAATCAAAAACTATTATGCATAAAAATAAATAAAAATCTGTTTTAGAATGTACATGTATAACGCTTTCATATGATACCCCACTTGGTATAGTTATCTATCTTTCTTTGAAAATTGAAACATATTTTAATTTTTTTTTATATAATGTGACCACAAATTCGCGGTTTTCAGATTTATTTCTGTACTTGTGCTATAAGACCTACCTACCTGCCAAATTTCATGATTCTAGGTCAAAGGGAATTACCCTATAGGTTTCTTGACAGACAGACAGACAACAAAGTGATCCTATAAGGGTTCCGTTTTTCCTTTTGAGGTACGGAACCCTAAAAATGTGATAAGTTTATTTTTATCACTGGGACTGACCGATTGCATGTATTGTTTTGCCAGGGCGCCCGTCTACTGTGGCCACGGAAAACTGCAATGAGTGGCCTTAGTTGCGAGACCAAACACATTGGCTCGGCCCCGATCATATACCTTCATCAGTTGAGGATAGGCCTATGCCTATCCTCAACTGATGAAGGTGGTCTACCAACAGATTGACCCTTTGGTTGACAACCAGAGACCGTAGGCAAGGCTGCCCTGTATCTATCAATAGGTAGGTAGGTACTTTGTAACGAGGAAATATTTGTTTGGACTAATCATTAGTACAAACAAATCTTATATTAGTTATAGTTAATAACGAATGGATAAATTCTGAAATTACTGAATCGATTTTAATAATTCTTTATGCACAATATGTACCTATCTACTTATATGTATAGGTAGGTAGTATCAGCTAGTAAATTAAAAACTCGCATTTCTGGTTTTCGCCTCTACCTACCTACCTGGTACCTACCCGTATCGGTACTTATGTGTTTAACTATATTTTATAACGAAACAAAAATTCTTACCACGTTACAAGAATATCTTTGTATTCTTTTAAAATAATAATTTCTATTTGAAGGTGAAAGCTGAAATGGGCACAATTTTACATAAATAATGATATTCAGTTCATTCATAGATATACATCTGATAGATTTTATGAGTACTTAGGTATATCTACCAATTTGGATTAAAAAAATAACTAATCAAAGAGCAAGTAAAATAAATCGTTATCAAGGAATACAAATAAAAGTTCAATATTTTTGGAAGTCAACAACCTATTGAGGTCACTAACCTTTAAAACACCGCAGCGCCTCGCGAGTCGCGCTCCGCAAGCAGCTCTCCTGTCGCAGCCTGCAATGTGCTCCTAACTTGCTTGATAACTTACGATAATAAACACTTGCTATTCAAATAAATACAAAGCAGTCGCTTGTAGCAATTGTTTTTGTGCTAATTGATGGTGTAGTCAGTACCTAGTGTCTCATTCAATCTAATATGAATGACGTTGGCGGCGCCGGCTGACTGGCTGACATGAGTTGTGTGACCTTGTGTAAAACTTGTCTCCAATCGGAAAAAACAGTAAACTTGTTGTGCGAAATCTTAACCAATGCGTATTCTTTGCAAGACGAAACATTCGCTCGATTGGTGGATGAAAAAACGAAACTTGAATCGCGTTTTGTTTGACTTTGTCAACACGAATTTTATTTGACGTGCAGCGAATGTTGCCAAGTTACGTACAACTAGCTCATAAACTCGGTTTCGCTCGCATCAGTTTCATATCAAAATGTGGTTAGGTACCTATTAAACTGATTTTGATTGGAACAGTACTTATTGAGTACTAGCCGATGCCCGCGACTTCGCCCGCATGGAGTTAGGTTTTTCGAAATCCCGCGGGAACTCTTTGATTTTCCGGGATAAAAAGTAGCCTATGTGCTAATCCAGAATATTATCTATCTCCATTCTAAATTTCAGCCAAATCTGTCCAGTAGTTTTTGCGTGAAGGAGTAACAAACATACACATACACACACACACACACATACAAACTTTCGCCTTTATAATATTAGTGTGATGACTATTTGTATTATCGGCCTCCTATTCGGGGACCCGGGCATGTACTTTTTGGAGTTGTAGCTGTTTGCGTTCATTAAATATGCGTTAAAAAAATATGCTTGCTTTAACGGTAAAAAAAGAAAGCACCGTGAGGTAATCTGCATGCCCGAGTTCTACGTTCTTAAACGTGTGCAGTGTAAGGTTTGCCAATTCGCACCAGCGTTGTGGACTATTGCTTAAACCCTTCTCATTTTACGACAATAGAGACGCATACTCAGTAGTGGGTCGGTGATGTAAGATCTCGTGCATACTCTCAATAGAATGAGATGATATTTTGGAACTATAATAAATAATTTATTGTCTGTATATGTATTTGATAAGCTTGTGGTTGGGGCGCTGGACTGATTAAGATATAACTTTAGCAGCTCAGTCTAAAATTTTAAACAGACAAATCTAGTTAAGGACAAAAAAAGGAAAAATGATACACCAGAGTCCAATAAATGGTATTTATTTTCTAATGTAATGTAATAATTATTATTAAGAGATTATCTAAAATATCAAATGGACTTAAGCTAGTGTAGCAACGTACCGGCCATCGTCACGAGTCATACTCCTCACGTTCTACGAACACCGCCTCGCCACTAGTACTCCGAACATTGCCTATTACCCACCCATGATACATGAACAATAATAATAATTTAAACATTTATGTAGGTGTCCAAAAAAAGGTGTACTAGTGGCAAAGACTAAACTGTACATGCTTCCATTTGCTACAATATGCAACATTTAAAGGGTGAGCAACACTTTATAAGTAGAAACTTGTAATTTTTCATAACAATCATTTAATCTTCCAAACAAGTAATTTAGAGTTAGGGAGCCTCAAAACATTAGTATCACGCCGTGTTGTCACACCGAACACTTCAACCCTAAGGGTACCTGCCAAATGAAGCGCAGAGCGGACATGTTTCGTCGACCAATCAGATTTTTGCTCATTTTTTAATAATAAATAATATGAGTAGCTTCAGTGGACAAGCACCCTAAGGCTACCAAGGCATGCGCAGGATGTGTGCGAAACCACAAATAGAACCACTCCATTCATAATATCGCTTACCACAAAACAGAGATAAGATGATTTGAGCAGCCTGTGAATAAACAAAACAGTGTAATTACTCTCATCGAAATACTTCTTTCTTTAATGGACGTTTCTCACACATCTGGACCTGTTTCCAAGCCAAACTAACTACATACTTAAAACTGAACTTAAATTGAGTCCAAAGTTCATGATTTCAATCAAAATAGTAGTTTTAGCAGCTTTCATCCAGTCTTTTGCACCTACTGTAAAGTTTAATTTGGTGCAATTACACCGTTTTGTTCGTCAGCTCCTCAATATCTCGCGTCCCCCTGGTGGACGGAACTGAGTGTGAAACCGACATAAGAGTTAAATTAAGTGTTAGATTTTAGAGTAATGAGTTTCTTTTAAGTAATTTTGGTCAATTTATACACTAGCAACATTAAAGTTACCGTCCCTACACGTAACTGTGCTGACGTAGAAGGGCAAAAAATACCGCCATTTGGTTAAAATTGTATTACTTTGGTGCCTCTGTCACACAGTCCTATGCAGGGACGGAAACCTTACACATAATTTATAAACAAATCTACCCAAACATTTTCTGTCTAAAGCCGATCGCACACGAGACGAGCCGCAAGCGCTACATTTTTCAAAACGGGCAATGCATACCGCCTGAGTACATCTGCATCCACATTTCGTTCCTTGTTAACTAACACCATGTAAATCCAAATAAACTTTACAAAAGATCGAAAAAACTGACTGTTTTCAAGTTTAGATTGTTTGACGGATACCTGCTGATACTTTTTATTCCTTAGAGTTTCTATTGAATATTTTTTGTTACTGATTGGCAGAAACAACGCGTCTTTCGATTTTCTAGCAAATTGCATCAAAATTTCAAACCCGCCAAAAATAACTTACGTGGTGTTAGAACTTAAACGACGATTTCACTTCTCCACGAAGTTTGAGTAAATATAATATAAATATGTAAATAAAGTTCGCCGCGTGCGGCGCGTCGCTGTAGTGTGCGATCAGCATAAATAAATGACACCAGCAGGTAACTCAGTCTCGATGGCGCAACGAAGTATACTTTATACACAAATGTATCACCATAAACAACACTAACAATAATTTATTGTGATGTGCAGATTTGCTTGTCGAGGAGCCTGTGAGGGCCAGACCTTCGTCGTTTTAGAAAAGCTGAAGATCAGCGACTATGAAGTTTGGATCATGGTGGATTTGGCAGATTACAGGTAACAAAGGATACATCTTTGTTTCGACCAAAATCTTTCGTCAAAATATAATAATTATGTAGGTAGCATATTTTTCATAATTTTCCGAACAGTATTGGAATATGCATTGCCAGACACTTAGTATCGTGGCAACCCCTTGCCAGACATCTTATAACTTTAACAATTTATTAAAGAGTAAGGGTGTCTGGCAGGGGGTCTACCAAAGGTATGTCTAAATTAACGTAGGTCTGGTCATAATGGGCTCTTAGGCTGAGATCTATAGAGCATACTTTGGCATTGCTCAAACTTAAGCTTCAGTTAAAACGAGACAGATTTATGTCAGCGATATGGCTCTGTCTCGTTTTAAGTCTTAAATGAGAGCAAAGTCAAAGCTCACTCTATACATCTCAGGCTTCATCCATTGGTTTCTTGTAAGCTTTAATTTGTTATTTCATACTTTTTAAGTAATTTAAGGTCAAAAACATATCTAAAATACGCCTGAATCCTAAATGTTTGTCTGATTCATCTCGTCTATTACACATGTAGGTACTTAAAAATAAACTTAACATAAACGCGTATGATTTGTGCATCTTTTATTATAATTCTACTTCTATATAGATATAGCGATAGTTATATAAAATAAAGTCAAATATTATGTAATCAAGATGAAAAATAAATCAATGTGCAACTTCTTTATCACAGTAGGAAAAAAATAGATTTCGCTCGACATTATGCAACCAAATATCTGGGTCCAGCGCTCGCAACTACACATATGATACATATATTTTAAAATGAACTTTTTGCTATTGAAAATAGCGATATAGATTTGGATACAGAAACATTGTTCACCAGAGCTGAGAGAGTGCACTGCACCGTGTTGACACTTACTTCTGTCACTTGTAGCAATCACTACCCATAGTATAAATACAAAAGTGTGCTTGTTTGTTGGTTTGTCCTTCAATCACGCGGCAACAAAGCAACGGATAAACACAGTCTTTCGCATGGATATAGTTAGAGAACCTGGTGAGTGACCTTCCTGTATGAAAAGTAGCCTACTTTTTATACAGGAAAATAAGTTTCCACGGGATTTTTAAAACCTAAATCCAAGTGGACGAAGTCGCGGGCATCAGATAGTGGAACAATATAATTCAACGAAAACATCCCACGTGCCAATATTAACAAAATGCTACGCTACAATAGAATGGGACTCTATTTAAACAATATATTAATATGCTGATCGTACATTACAGCACTCACATACAACGTATTCTTCGATACGGAAAATACGAATGACTTGACATTCGCATCTTTGTTTTATGACGTCATTTACAGTCAGTAGCGAAAACCGCTCAGCGCGTGCTGTAGTGTACGATGCGCTTTATAGTACATATAACAATCACAACATCCAGTAGCATAAGCTACACCACCTTCTAAAGGTCATCGCTGACTGACAACGCACTCCTCCAGTACTTAGAATTCCCTTTCCCTTTTCCACAACAGATTTTTTAAGCTAGGCTTAAGGATAGGCATGCGCTTGACTGCAATCACACCATAAGTGACGATGCAGTCAAGAGTCGAGCCTGCCTAGATTCTCCGAACAGACAGGACTTTCAAAAGAAGAGAGATCACTCTTTTTTTTTAGTCCCCGATATTGTAAGCTGGCGGGGAAAACAGAAGAGCGTATTAGAAACGAGAGTTGATAGTATGGAAATGTCATTTTATACAAAATTCGGAAAAAAAGGTGTCTGCAAAGCTCATACTCATCAGTAAGTAAAAAGCGAAAGAAAAAGAAAAGTGAAATGGAACTATTTTGTCGGGTAGAATGTTTTTTAATCACCCAAGTTTCTAATGTGAAGCTCGCGTATTTGGCTTTTAAAGCTCCGTGAGCTTGGTGCGTCGTAAGTCAGCGACGACCTTTATTCTCAAAGTCATAACATATAACTTAAAGGAACCTTTATCCTACCACATAACATATAGGAGATTTAAAAACATGTTCTAGTTTATCCACTATATTTAGTGTCCGTTGTCACTATCCAGTGTGAACACCACATTGTATGCCCCTATTCAAATGTTTTTCTGCTACTTTCATACAAGCAAACAGATTTAATCGTCTACTACGGACAAGGACAGCGCTATGCGTGAATCTAGCGGGACAAGGACAAGTTTTACACAATAATACACGAGCGGGGGAGTGAGTGTCGTTACACTGAACAGATCGTCCGTGTAATTAAGAACCGGTCGATTGCGAGTTGGACTCAAACACGAAGGGTTCCGTACCAGTACAAGAAATGTATCACAGTTATCAGATGTTTTCCTTTACTCGTGCTATACGACATAGCCTGCCTGCCAGATGTTACGACTAGTTCAACGGGAAGTATCAAATACCAAAAGCCTATAGGTTTTGATTCCCTTAACCAGTCTTGACAGATGGATAGATAGACAAACAGACAATGATCTTATAAGGGTTCCTGTATCTCTGGAGATATGGAACCCCTAAAACTGACAGATCTCGATTAGAATGTGGGAGTGAGAGTGGTTTGTGTAGCGCGGCTAGTGGGCGTGGGGCCACGCGTGGGGCGCGGGTCAGTCGCGGCGGGCGCGCTTGGCGGGCGGCTCGCCCTCGCCGCGCCACGCCGCGTACTCGGGCAGCAGCTTGGCGAGCTGCGCGTCGAAGAACTCCTCCAGCTTGCGCGCGTCCTGGTGGATCTGCGACTCCGCCTGCAAACACGACCACACAATTTTTTTTAAATTGCACGATAGGCTTTACGACAATGATGAGGTCTAGGGTAGGGCGCGCTTGCCTCGATGCTCATACCTACCTATTATTAAAAGTGGAGGAGAAAACTAATTTTATTTTATTTCATTTTATTTTATTTTATTCGACTAACCTACAACTTTTATACATAAAATATTTACAAAAATACAATTGTTTATAACTAAAAAGATACATAGTATAAACGTTAATAAAAGTCTAGTACAGAAGATTTAGGTACAATGATATTTTAAAAGGTTACTAATGCACGAAGGACGTTCAATATCCTAGTGGTTCAAATTAGAAACGAGGAGGCAAAGCGCTTCGTACGTGCCGGTGGAATTGCGACTACATACGGGTGCAGACGTTGACGATGCCTTGCTCCTTGACGGAGGGATCAGGCTTGGCATCACACTTGCGAGCCTGACTGTAGCTAAACGTAAAAAAAAGTGTAGTTACCGGGTTGTATCGGTAGGCGTTGCGGAAGAGCAGGCGCACGTCGGCCACGAACTGCGCCACGTGCGTGTAGCGGCCCTCCGCGCGCGGCTGCAGCTTCAGCCGGATCATGTCCAGGCACATCGGCCGCGAGATCTGACACCACACCAAACTGACTGACAAAGTGTAGTTACCGGGTTGTATCGGTAGGCGTTGCGGAAGAGCAGGCGCACGTCGGCCACGAACTGCGCCACGTGCGTGTAGCGGCCCTCCGCGCGCGGCTGCAGCTTCAGCCGGATCATGTCCAGGCACATCGGCCGCGAGATCTGACACCACACCAAACTGACTGACAAAGTGTAGTTACCGGGTTGTATCGGTAGGCGTTGCGGAAGAGCAGGCGCACGTCGGCCACGAACTGCGCCACGTGCGTGTAGCGGCCCTCCGCGCGCGGCTGCAGCTTCAGCCGGATCATGTCCAGGCACATCGGCCGCGAGATCTGACACCACACCAAACTGACTGACAAAGTGTAGTTACCGGGTTGTATCGGTAGGCGTTGCGGAAGAGCAGGCGCACGTCGGCCACGAACTGCGCCACGTGCGTGTAGCGGCCCTCCGCGCGCGGCTGCAGCTTCAGCCGGATCATGTCCAGGCACATCGGCCGCGAGATCTGACACCACACCAAACTGACTGACAAAGTGTAGTTACCGGGTTGTATCGGTAGGCGTTGCGGAAGAGCAGGCGCACGTCGGCCACGAACTGCGCCACGTGCGTGTAGCGGCCCTCCGCGCGCGGCTGCAGCTTCAGCCGGATCATGTCCAGGCACATCGGCCGCGAGATCTGACACCACACCAAACTGACTGACAAAGTGTAGTTACCGGGTTGTATCGGTAGGCGTTGCGGAAGAGCAGGCGCACGTCGGCCACGAACTGCGCCACGTGCGTGTAGCGGCCCTCCGCGCGCGGCTGCAGCTTCAGCCGGATCATGTCCAGGCACATCGGCCGCGAGATCTGACACCACACCAAACTGACTGACAAAGTGTAGTTACCGGGTTGTATCGGTAGGCGTTGCGGAAGAGCAGGCGCACGTCGGCCACGAACTGCGCCACGTGCGTGTAGCGGCCCTCCGCGCGCGGCTGCAGCTTCAGCCGGATCATGTCCAGGCACATCGGCCGCGAGATCTGACACCACACCAAACTGACTGACAAAGTGTAGTTACCGGGTTGTATCGGTAGGCGTTGCGGAAGAGCAGGCGCACGTCGGCCACGAACTGCGCCACGTGCGTGTAGCGGCCCTCCGCGCGCGGCTGCAGCTTCAGCCGGATCATGTCCAGGCACATCGGCCGCGAGATCTGACACCACACCAAACTGACTGACAAAGTGTAGTTACCGGGTTGTATCGGTAGGCGTTGCGGAAGAGCAGGCGCACGTCGGCCACGAACTGCGCCACGTGCGTGTAGCGGCCCTCCGCGCGCGGCTGCAGCTTCAGCCGGATCATGTCCAGGCACATCGGCCGCGAGATCTGACACCACACCAAACTGACTGACAAAGTGTAGTTACCGGGTTGTATCGGTAGGCGTTGCGGAAGAGCAGGCGCACGTCGGCCACGAACTGCGCCACGTGCGTGTAGCGGCCCTCCGCGCGCGGCTGCAGCTTCAGCCGGATCATGTCCAGGCACATCGGCCGCGAGATCTGACACCACACCAAACTGACTGACAAAGTGTAGTTACCGGGTTGTATCGGTAGGCGTTGCGGAAGAGCAGGCGCACGTCGGCCACGAACTGCGCCACGTGCGTGTAGCGGCCCTCCGCGCGCGGCTGCAGCTTCAGCCGGATCATGTCCAGGCACATCGGCCGCGAGATCTGACACCACACCAAACTGACTGACAAAGTGTAGTTACCGGGTTGTATCGGTAGGCGTTGCGGAAGAGCAGGCGCACGTCGGCCACGAACTGCGCCACGTGCGTGTAGCGGCCCTCCGCGCGCGGCTGCAGCTTCAGCCGGATCATGTCCAGGCACATCGGCCGCGAGATCTGAGGGACCACGACACTGTTAAACGCTGTGAAACGTGTGTTATTTTTCCATCTATCAGTCAGTAATTCATCATCGCCAACACGCGAATTCGACGGCTACCACGTAATTTTCTAGCTAAACTAGATGGCACTAGTTGAACTAGAACCTGAATTTATTATACGTTCTTATTGTTGCATAGATTACTATGTTCGTGTCATGACATGCATATACCGGTTACACAAAATATGCTACTCAAAATCTGATACATAAGTCTTGTCTGTCTTTGAATCTGCTTGGATCTACTTTCTGAGTCGGTCAGTAGAATGTGTCCGTCATCGACGACCGACGCCTTGGCTTAATCTGCTGAAGTGTGCAAGGCCAAGACTGACTTAGTCCAACTTGGTGTTTGATGGTCCGACTCGTAGTAAAGATGACAGTTACTGTAGGTATACAGGTGTAGTCGGTCTCAGTCGCGCACTCGCGAGACGACGGCGCGCGGTCACCTTGGAGTGGTAGTGGCGGTTGTGCTGCGGCACGGGCTCGCGGAAGGGCAGCGACAGCTCGTACTGGCAGTACAGCTCCAGCGTGAGGCGCTCCACCACGCGCCGCGTCCTGCCCTCCACCTCCCCCGCCGCGCTCTCGTCCTCCGGCTCCTCCGCGAAGTTGACGCACAGCAGGCACTGCCACGACTCCGTCTCCCTGCGACCAAACAACCAATAATGTCCAACCACGAATAAAATTATGGATTAGCGCTTGGGTGTAATCAAACTTGCTGACAACATACGATGATGCAGCCTAAGATGACGATTAGATGGTCGGTTCGGGGCCGCTAGAAGGGGATTGGAGGAGACAGTTGGTAGGTTCGTTAGGTTTGTCTAGTCGCGTCGGACAGACACTAGACACACACCTAGATGAATGCGTGTAATACGTGAGAATTACAATCATCGTAATTGAGTTATGTCGTTTGATAACACGAGACGATACCCTCTGCGGGGTACTGTACGAGTCTCGACCGAATTAGCAATTACCGAGTAACAACCTCGTTTAGTTCAAAAGGCTGGCTGCTCATCCTTTGAAAATCATTTGTTCAACAGCTTCGCCTCGGACTTCCAATATTACCGGGCTGGGCTGGAGTGTAACGTAGTATGTTTGTCGTGTTGATGACTCACTCGGGCAGCTTCTCGATGGTGGGGATGTGGCAGTACTGGTGGAACACCTTGGGGCACTTGTCGCAGCACATCAGCTCGCCGCCGTCCATGCACACGGCGCACCAGTCCTCGTTGGGGTCCCCGCTCGCCGCGCCGCCCGCCTTGCCTGCGCACACCGTCACCTCGTCATAACCAACCCATCGCCGGCCCACTACTGACAATTACAACAGTGTGGCAGTGAGCTCCCACCTCCCAAATAGAAAAGCAACGTCCTGACCACTATCACCACTTCGCTGGCCTGATTTTTGTTTTAAATATAATTACAATTTAATAGGTGAGTGGGTCCCATGTACATGGTAAAGAAATGAAATTTCAAATTAAAATTGAAATTCGCCAACTTCAATGTGATAACAGACGTGATATTCGCTGTCGGCAGCCCGGTACTGTTTACTTTAATATAATTAAAGGCCGACTGCTGTTTACAACATCGTAAAGAGCCAGACATAGCAATAGTAGGGAGTCCTATTGCCTAGGAGCAGTGTCTCACCGGGCCTCGGGTCGGCGTCCGTGGAGGAGTGCACGATGGCCGGCGAGGGCGCGTCCTGCGCCGGCGCCTGCTGCTCGGCCACCACCTGCACGCCGTTGGAGTCCAGCTTGGCGATCGTGGCCATCAGGTCCTGCACCGACTCCGCGCACACCTTGTCCAGCTCCGACGCCGTGCCGCCGCCCAGCCCCTGCGGCGCAACCATCACACGTGATCGTCAATACGCCTTCAATCATTTTGTTTGGCGTAAATGTCGGAAGAAGAGTTACTACATACTTGATAATAGATGTCGCTATTAGATCCATCACGCAAACACGACAGAGTCTTGATTCATAGCCACATGAATGAAATATATTTAGTTGCTAAATATCGGTGGTTAACACAGTTTTTGTTTAACTGTACTGATTCTAAATAAATTTCGTTTTTCCATTACGACTTTATGAGGTACAGAAACCTAAGGGGGGTCAACTCACGTTGAGGCTGGGGCTGGGTGTTTTGGGGTTGGTGGAGGTGACGGCGGAGGACGCGCGCGCTCGTCCCAGCGTGATCTTATAGTCCACGCCCACGCCCAGCGCTGCACTGCCCATGGCCTCCGCACCTGACAAATTGATTGAACACTTTGATGCTGAAAATTACACTGTAAAAATTCATTTCCCTACTTTACTGTGAGTCTGTAATGTCATGTTCGTTACCGTTGGAGAGCGCGTGCTGCGGAATGTGCCACTTGGCGGCGGCGACCTGCTGCGGCGGCGGCTGGTGCGGCTGGTGCTGGTGCGGCGCGTGCGGCTGGTGCAGCGCGTGCGGCGCGTGCGCGAGGTGCGCGTGGTGCAGCGGCGCGTGGTGCGGCGGCGCGGGGGACGGGGTGCGCGGGCCGCCGCTGCGCCGCCCGCTCGCGGCCGCGGCGTTCGCGTTGTTGACGTACGCGTTGCTCGCGTAGGCGCCCATCACTGCAGAGGGCACAAGTAATAACACATTACTATCCAGGCCGGAAATAAAGCTGTTTATTTAAACTCAGGCTTGATCAAAAAAATTAACTACGCAAAAATTGTTTTCACAAGAAGTTTTAATGGTTACTGAGACAGTTTTCCCGTATTTTCTATTGTTTGATATTGGACGTTTCTTTGTCTTCCCTTGATTTTCTTGTATTTTGATGTAGATTGAAGGTTCACAACAAACTTGAATTTCTTCACTACTTTGGGTTTTGTATTTAAAACACTGAGGTAGATAGCATTAATGATCCAAGGATGAATTTACAAGAAAATAATAAAAAATGATGACGCGACGTATCGCTGTGTTTGATCTTGTGTTCAGTTCAATATGGCTGCTCCCTTCGTGTACGTTCGGGCGCTGTCGTATCTCTTCGTTGGTTCGCGCGCCAACATCTATATTTTTGAATTTTCTCATATTTCCCAGTTAAAAACACACTATATTTACAAGCTCTATGATACATCGGTCGGGCAGCTGACACCCGCTCTCGTACACGCGTAGCTGGTCGTACATTACGCGCACTCACTCTGCTGGTAGGCCTGCTGCATGGCGGGCAGCGCGGCGTGCGGCGCGGCGGCGCGGCGCGCTCCGCTCGCGTTGAGCAGACCGCGCAGGTTCATCTCGTTCATGCCTGTAATAATATACTATGCATATTGCCCTCATTCATGACTATCAATAACATCTGAAATAGTATTTTATTATTTAGATCTATTATTGTAGGTTTTTCTCAATGGTTCTGGTCCTCGGAACCGGATCGTACCGTGCAGATGATGCGGGTGGGTGGTGGAGGTGACGTGCGGGTGCCGCAGCGGCGTGTGTGCGCGCGCGCGCGGCAGCGCGTAGCCCGCGCCCACCGAGCCGCCCGCGCCCGACACCGCCGCCACGTACGACTGCGGACATACAGACACCGATACAAACACACAGACATACAGACAGATATGGAGACGCGACTACGCATTTACGCTTTTGTAACTAATCCAAACTTGGATGTTCTACAAATAAATGTAACGATATTTCTTGGCCTAACGACACAAAATGAGTACAGGATATGAATCACAGCTACAGTCGATGTTAAATTCAAAGTAACTAACACGATGTAACAAAGGCGCGCGAACTTCTGCTCTCGACTTTGACTTCTAGAAAGAAACAGAATTTTAAATCATAATAATCTGTCGTATTAACTAGTTGAAACAGTTTGATAAATATGACGGCTCCGAAACAGTTGGTTCGTGTGGCGGCCATTATATTCCCGCACGGCTAGCCATTATTGCTCAAGGGTGGTAAAAGTCTACTTTATAGTTTTAATAGTTTTGAAGTAAGAGTCACTTTATTAGTAAATGATTGCACAAATGCATTTCGAATTCCGTTAGTTTTACTATTTGGTACAATATTCAGGTCATTTTCCCGAAAACAACAATGCTACAACCACGTCACAAAATACACACTAAATATAAGCAAATAATAGCTCTAAATTAAAAATTAAATTTTATGTACCTGGTATCGTGCCAAAGTCTAAGACATGAAAAGTAATAAAGTGAATTAGATATAGTGCATACATTCTATGATGATATGATCTCAGGCGGCATTTTGCTATCCGTGTCAACTGTCATGTCTACAACAAACACGGTTCACGTTTGTATTAAGCAGTAAACTCGTAGTTCGCCGACAGCGACATGGAGAGATAAGATGGCGCGTGAGATCTCAGAATGTATCTGTGATACACATGTGCCTATACATAATATATACTTAAATACATTTTGTTGATTTTAAAGAGAATTTAAGAGACAGGTGCACATTACATATTAGATCATAATATTATAAGGTTGGGTGTTGTAGCTATATACACCAGCAAGTTTAGGGCAATCGTATGTGCTATTGTGCAAAGACGTTTGCGTTTCGCGTGTTGCTAACAGCTTTATTTTCTAGTCTGAAGCTTAGTGGTGGTATGCCATTACGCCACTTTACAATATGAACTTCTGTTCACCAAATGCCGCACGGGAGGGCTGACGGTCGACGTACGAGTTCAGTCACCATTAGTCCGGCAGCGCTTTACAAACCGTTTTAGCTAAACGTGTATAGCAGCTTAATTGACGTTTCAAATACTGTCTTACAGTTAGCTATGAAAACACTTGAAAGCTTTAAAATGAAATCGTAGGCCGCGCGCCATCTACATTTGAAGCTCAAGCTAGGTTTCATTGCGAACATTTACAAGAAAGCAAGTTAATAAAAACGTATAGAAACATAAGTTTAACTAATAACTAAATTAATGTTTCAGACAGTTTTTATATAGTTTATATAAAATAAAAAAAACACATTACACACTTGTTTGAATTTATAAGTTCAATATTCACCTGATGCATGGCAACCTGCTGCAGCGCCACCACGGCGGAGTGCGGCGGCGCGGCGGCGTGGTAGGGGCCCAGCGCGTTGGCGGGCGCGCCGCCCGCTGCGGCGTTGGCGGCGGCGGCGGCGTTGGCGGCGGCCGCGTTGGCCGCGGCGTTTGGCCCCGGACTGCCGGCCGCGCCGCCGTCCACCTTGCCGTCCACCACGATTGCTCCGATGTTGGACAGCACTGCAACGAGCCACACACATTATTAGTACGGAATCTGTTAACCAAGTTTAACACGTTTTGAAGTAAAACTTCGTGTATACTTGAGAATGTCAGCATGGCTGTGTCACAATATGAACTCACCGCGCACGAGGTCAGGCAACTTGTCGAGCGCGAGCGAAATACGCACAGGGATTTCCGGGTTGGGGATGTCCGCCCGTCGACTCTTGATGCGCTGCAGGTGAGCCGATACTGTGCGCTTGCTGTGCAGGATGGCCGTGTCACTGCCCTGGGAAAACACATCTTTATAACAAAAAGTTAATCACTAAAATGTGGTCCTTCGAATCGGATCAGATATTTTGAAACAATTCGGCTAGGTTTATGAGTCAGTTTGGAACAGCTGAAGTTTCAGACGATCTCGCCACGCCGCGAGCGATTGGAGCGCGTCCTTCTCCTCGCTCACCTGCACCACTTGCCACGCGTGCTGATCACGAACTCTAACGGCAGGAGGAATGGTGGTCACCTGTTCCAGCGCCGTGTTGACGAAGTCCACGCAGTGGTCGGTGATGGCCGCGAGCTGCTCGAGCGCGTCCTTCTTCTCGCTCAGCGTGCGCTGCTTGGCGTCGCACACCTCGTTGAGCCGCAGCACCAGCTGCTTGCCGCGAGTGTTGATCGCGTTCGTCAATCTGCAACCGGTACACGTGCAGCTTAACTGAAGCTCTTGCAGATTATAGAATACAATGGTGGAAACCCACCTATTGGCTACTTTGTGAAGATGTTACACATCTATTTTTCCGACTACCCTCCATTAAACTTCGGGTCGTAACTCCTAAATCCTGATACTGGACATTACTGTACTAAGCTATGGGGATTGAGGACTTGCTAATTATTATCAATGCTTTTTTGTTACCATTCCACTGAAAATCTACTGAGCCGATTTTAATGCAGTTTTTCACATTAAGTATTTATTCTTCTTCTTTTACCCTTCTGATAAGATTCTTACCGGAAGGGACTCAGAAGGGAACTGTAGCAATCGTGCTGTTAATTTTTCACCATAATCCTATTTTCTTGAAAATGAATCTTTTAAATGTTTTGATAACTAAATTAGAAAAGATCGTTGTGTGGGTCGGCGGCACTCACTTGACGACGGTCTGCGTGATCTCGTGCACGAGCGCCTTCTTCTTCTCCGCGATGAGGTGCTGGCGGTCGCGGATCACCTTCATGGCGGAGCCCAGCAGCACGCGCTTGTAGCTCACCTCCGACAGCAGCGCCGCCACGCTGCCGCGCGCCTGCGCACACGCACACACGTCATGTACTCACTTGACGACGGTCTGCGTGATCTCGTGCACGAGCGCCTTCTTCTTCTCCGCGATGAGGTGCTGGCGGTCGCGGATCACCTTCATGGCGGAGCCCAGCAGCACGCGCTTGTAGCTCACCTCCGACAGCAGCGCCGCCACGCTGCCGCGCGCCTGCGCACACGCACACACGTCATGTACTCACTTGACGACGGTCTGCGTGATCTCGTGCACGAGCGCCTTCTTCTTCTCCGCGATGAGGTGCTGGCGGTCGCGGATCACCTTCATGGCGGAGCCCAGCAGCACGCGCTTGTAGCTCACCTCCGACAGCAGCGCCGCCACGCTGCCGCGCGCCTGCGCACACGCACACACGTCATGTACTCACTTGACGACGGTCTGCGTGATCTCGTGCACGAGCGCCTTCTTCTTCTCCGCGATGAGGTGCTGGCGGTCGCGGATCACCTTCATGGCGGAGCCCAGCAGCACGCGCTTGTAGCTCACCTCCGACAGCAGCGCCGCCACGCTGCCGCGCGCCTGCGCACACGCACACACGTCATGTACTCACTTGACGACGGTCTGCGTGATCTCGTGCACGAGCGCCTTCTTCTTCTCCGCGATGAGGTGCTGGCGGTCGCGGATCACCTTCATGGCGGAGCCCAGCAGCACGCGCTTGTAGCTCACCTCCGACAGCAGCGCCGCCACGCTGCCGCGCGCCTGCATATACGTAGCTAATTGAATGCCGACAAAAAAATCAAGCGCCGGGACACGCTCCACAGAAGCGATGCATTTTTCGGTGGAAATCATTTAGATCGGACTGGACCAGACCGATCGTTTCGTCCGATCCGATCTAGTCGTGTCCGATTCGTCTGGTGTGCTCCAGTCCAGCCGTAAGACAGACAGTTCGTCAATATGAAAAAGTCAAGTAAGATAAAAAGTTGCTATCTTGTGTGTTTTGGGGAAGTTAACGCGTCCGTTAACGTCACTTTTTATTTTATTCCCTGACAGCGGATGATAAGCTGCTAAAAAAAGCTTTGCTTCAAAATGTGTGGCGACACCAATACAAGCACTAGATGGCGATACACGAACCACATAAGGAACTACAGATATTGCGAGGTGCAACGAAGCGTAACTAGATGTCGCCACCCGATCCTAGATCACGCCAACAGAGTTTTCAATACACAGTGTCCTATACATGTACCAAGATACAACAAACAAAGAGGGCCATCGCCCTGACCAGTTACCCTGGGACCCGTAAGGGTCCGCGTGGAGGACTACACAAACGAAGCAGCCGAGAGCAAAATATTACCTCCTTGCCAATGAGTATATACACAGTTGATTTTTTGGGTTTTGGTACACAACCATTTATTTTTGGTTTCCCTGAGTAGATATATTAAGTATATACCTGTGCAGCCATCTCGGTGCTGAACTGGTACTTGTGGTCGCGGTGGTGCTGCAGCTGGCAGTCGCGGCACGTCAGCCGGTCGCACGTCTCGCAGAACAGCGCCAGCCTCTCCTGAACAAACAAACAACCATCCTTACTACAACACTTTGGACTTTCGCTATCTTGACTCTGTGAAATGAGGGTACCTGCGGATGGTCCCTGCAGAACATATCGTTGGAGCAGCGCGCGCCGCCCTGCGCCGCCTGCAGCTCCGACATCGCGTCGTCTTTGGACTTTATAGTGTGGTCTTTCGTTATCTTGAGCCTGCAACAAGCAACCATCATCATAAAATGAACCTATCGCCACCCCAATATCGCTATGAAGTCCCATATCCATGAAGCTTGGTATTTTAAAAATAAACCATCATGTTCTCAAGTCATGACTGGCCCATACAGAGGACAGGTCTCCTCTCAGAATGAAAATGGCTTAGGCCATAGTAGGTACACCTCTCTGGCCAAGTGTAGATTGGCAGAATTCACACGCCGCCGAGAGAACGATATGGTGAACCCCGAGGCATGCAGGTTTCCTCACAATGTTTTCTTTTATTATTAGTTAATTCAATCATTCCTTTTTTTTAATTATCTAAATGATTGCCTAGAGTGAAGGTGCGCGCGCGAGTATGGGTGTGCGTACCTCTGGTGCGCGTGTACGCAGTTGTCACAGATGAACTCTGCGCAGTCGACGCAGTAGCTGGTGGCGGGCTCCGTGTCCTCGCAGCTGTTGCACTGCTGCTCGCCCGCCGCGCCTGCCGGAGGTGAGTATGGGTGTGCGTACCTCTGGTGCGCGTGTACGCAGTTGTCACAGATGAACTCTGCGCAGTCGACGCAGTAGCTGGTGGCGGGCTCCGTGTCCTCGCAGCTGTTGCACTGCTGCTCGCCCGCCGCGCCTGCCGGAGGTGAGTATGGGTGTGCGTACCTCTGGTGCGCGTGTACGCAGTTGTCACAGATGAACTCTGCGCAGTCGACGCAGTAGCTGGTGGCGGGCTCCGTGTCCTCGCAGCTGTTGCACTGCTGCTCGCCCGCCGCGCCTGCCGGAGGTGAGTATGGGTGTGCGTACCTCTGGTGCGCGTGTACGCAGTTGTCACAGATGAACTCTGCGCAGTCGACGCAGTAGCTGGTGGCGGGCTCCGTGTCCTCGCAGCTGTTGCACTGCTGCTCGCCCGCCGCGCCTGCCGGAGGTGAGTATGGGTGTGCGTACCTCTGGTGCGCGTGTACGCAGTTGTCACAGATGAACTCTGCGCAGTCGACGCAGTAGCTGGTGGCGGGCTCCGTGTCCTCGCAGCTGTTGCACTGCTGCTCGCCCGCCGCGCCTGCCGGAGGTGAGTATGGGTGTGCGTACCTCTGGTGCGCGTGTACGCAGTTGTCACAGATGAACTCTGCGCAGTCGACGCAGTAGCTGGTGGCGGGCTCCGTGTCCTCGCAGCTGTTGCACTGCTGCTCGCCCGCCGCGCCTGCCGGAGGTGAGTATGGGTGTGCGTACCTCTGGTGCGCGTGTACGCAGTTGTCACAGATGAACTCTGCGCAGTCGACGCAGTAGCTGGTGGCGGGCTCCGTGTCCTCGCAGCTGTTGCACTGCTGCTCGCCCGCCGCGCCTGCCGGAGGTGAGTATGGGTGTGCGTACCTCTGGTGCGCGTGTACGCAGTTGTCACAGATGAACTCTGCGCAGTCGACGCAGTAGCTGGTGGCGGGCTCCGTGTCCTCGCAGCTGTTGCACTGCTGCTCGCCCGCCGCGCCTGCCGGAGGTGAGTATGGGTGTGCGTACCTCTGGTGCGCGTGTACGCAGTTGTCACAGATGAACTCTGCGCAGTCGACGCAGTAGCTGGTGGCGGGCTCCGTGTCCTCGCAGCTGTTGCACTGCTGCTCGCCCGCCGCGCCTGCCGGAGGTGAGTATGGGTGTGCGTACCTCTGGTGCGCGTGTACGCAGTTGTCACAGATGAACTCTGCGCAGTCGACGCAGTAGCTGGTGGCGGGCTCCGTGTCCTCGCAGCTGTTGCACTGCTGCTCGCCCGCCGCGCCTGCCGGAGGTGAGTATGGGTGTGCGTACCTCTGGTGCGCGTGTACGCAGTTGTCACAGATGAACTCTGCGCAGTCGACGCAGTAGCTGGTGGCGGGCTCCGTGTCCTCGCAGCTGTTGCACTGCTGCTCGCCCGCCGCGCCTGCCGGAGGTGAGCATGGGTGTGCGTACCTCTGGTGCGCGTGTACGCAGTTGTCACAGATGAACTCTGCGCAGTCGACGCAGTAGCTGGTGGCGGGCTCCGTGTCCTCGCAGCTGTTGCACTGCTGCTCGCCCGCCGCGCCTGCCGGAGGTGAGTATGGGTGTGCGTACCTCTGGTGCGCGTGTACGCAGTTGTCACAGATGAACTCTGCGCAGTCGACGCAGTAGCTGGTGGCGGGCTCCGTGTCCTCGCAGCTGTTGCACTGCTGCTCGCCCGCCGCGCCTGCCGGAGGTGAGTATGGGTGTGCGTACCTCTGGTGCGCGTGTACGCAGTTGTCACAGATGAACTCTGCGCAGTCGACGCAGTAGCTGGTGGCGGGCTCCGTGTCCTCGCAGCTGTTGCACTGCTGCTCGCCCGCCGCGCCTGCCGAGGTGAGTATGGGTGTGCGTACCTCTGGTGCGCGTGTACGCAGTTGTCACAGATGAACTCTGCGCAGTCGACGCAGTAGCTGGTGGCGGGCTCCGTGTCCTCGCAGCTGTTGCACTGCTGCTCGCCCGCCGCGCCTGCCGGACGTTGTCCAACATATTCATATAAACAAAACAAATCACTGACAACAATAAAGTTTTTTCACAATACCGTGACACCAAAATAATGGAAGCAACTACATGTGGTATTGGGTTTTGGCTTGTAGGAGCAAGCCAAAATACAGTATGGATACTGTTGTTTGGTTTTATTATAAGACTTGGAAAAGGTAGATTTAAATATAATTTCAAAGAACACTTTTTGAATGTCATAGTTCATATTACCATTACTGCCAGCCTGCTCCATGGCCATCTTCTCGAGCACGAAGCGCTGGTCGATCATGTTGCTGGGCTGGCACTGCAGGCGGCACGCTGCGCACGTTATCGTCACGCAATTCGCACCTGCCCGACAAGTGGAACTCTATACAACCCTGTACTCAGGAACCTTATGATCTTTTCCCTGTTTCACCGTTCTACCACAGAATAGCAAAAAAGCGTGAGCATTGGCACTCTTAAAAGGTTGACATTAAAGTCTATCTCGCAATAAAAAAAATACTTGAGAGTATCCAAATAATAGGGGTTAAAGTATGAAATAATATTATTGTCTTTGGCATTTTGCCTTGCAACTGTCATAAATGACCACTGAATAAAGTTCTTAGGTATCTCAAGAGACTTGTGCAGTGTTAAGCCTTAAGAAAGGCCAAATTTTGCACTAATAAATTCTACATACTAACTAGGTGTTGAGGTTTACTTTTATGAGAGACTTCAGTGAGGTCCCATATGACGTCCCTTAGAAAGAGAGGAGTATGAGTTTAATGAAACTGCCATACCCCTCCTGAGTTAGTTTGCTTCAATCTAAGACTGCATCGTCACTTATCACCAGGTCAGGTTACAGTCAAGGTTTAACTTGTAATTGAATTAAAACTACTAATTAATAGTTATTTAACCTGAATGCCACAAGTTTTATGTTGAATCAAATTGAAATGCATTTTCCGGTTGGAAGGCATGCGGATAACTTCCCACATCAACAATACGGATTACTCAATACTAATATTACAAATGCGAAAGATGTTGTCTCTGATTGCTTAACTGATTTTGGAAAAATTTGGCACAGGGATAAGTGGCATTTTGGGGATGGACAAAGGGTACTTTTAATATCCGTTAATCCATGCGGAGTAATTTATGGGCATCTACTTCTTCTTCTGTCCTGGGTCTCTTGAAACACTGAAGTGCCTCCCCGCCAGAGCACTCCGAGGCCTGCTGCTAATGTTCATAGCTTATCACTTATTCTACATCAGCTGAATTGGCACGCATCATCTAGTCAACAATACCTAGGAAGTCTCGACTGGGCGCGAGCTTCTCCTCGATCTTGAGCTTGATGCAGGGCTCGCAGGCGGAGTGCAGGCACTCCATGAGCTTGGGCGTGCCGTCGGCCTGCGCCAGCGCGCCCGCGCAGAACACGCAGCGCAGCGCCAGCAGCGAGGCGCGCGTGGGCGACGCCAGCGAGTCGGCGCCCTCCTCCGTCTTGCCGACCGGCGCCGTGGGCGTGGCCGACCCGCTCGGGCCCGCGCCGTCGCTGGTGCCGCTCACCTGTACACAAAGGCCGCAAGTCGTTTAGCACCTTAGTGATCATATTCGCGTGGTAGAGTTAGTACAGTCAAAGGCTGTAAGTCATTTATTTAGCACCTTTTTTTTTATATAAATAACAAAGATAAGTCATCTATGTGACTTGAGTAAACAAAAAGTAAATTGTAAACTATCTATGTAAAGGATTGTTTAAATGATAAGAAAGCTTGGGAATGAGTTGCCAAACAGCTTTATTAGTTCTAATAAGTATAAGTGGTGATAATAAAAAAGAATACCTGGCTGCAGGCTGAGCTTGTTATGGTCTCTTCTCAGACCTGGGCGCCTTTGGAACCCTCATAACTTTAGTTTTAAGTTTATGTAATTAATTATCACCACACAGTGCACACAATCATAATGCTCCCCTATAGAAAAGGATAGCACTAGCTTTAGTTATAATTTAGTTTAGTTTGTGTACTACAGAGTTAGCCACATTTGTCTACTTTAATCTATTTAGGCATAAGCATTAAAAGGATTTCATTTGTCTGATTATGATTTATAGATAAAACTGGTCGGAGTGGGAGTCGCACAGGAAGGGTTGCCTCTAATGCCACGCCTCTATGTAGGGCTCTGCAAGTTAATAACTGCAGTCTGCACCATCTATGTATATGTAATTTAGTGAATTAAATTTTTCATGAACACATTTTAATTTTTTTTGTGTGATGTAACCACAAATTCACGGTTTTCGGATATTTCCCTTTATTTGTCCCATAAGACCTATCTACCTACCAAATTTCATGATTCTAGGTCATAGCAAAGTACCCTATAGGTTTTCTTGACAGACACGACGGACGGACAGATGGACGGATGAAAGGACAGATGGACAGCCAGACAGTCCTGGCAGGTGTACAATAAAAATACCTGTGAAGACTTTGTGGCAAGAATGTATCAGTCATCACTGAAGGTAGTAGTTTCAATTTTAGCCATACAACTCTTTTGCATAGTAAAATAATGAATAAAATTGTGTACTGAGATATAATAACTTGTATGCTATTCTGAGAACTTTGTAATTTGAACTAAAAATGGAATTATGAATCTTTGAGTGCCATTATTTTCATATGGTGATTCAAATCTTGAAGAAACCAACATTCAGAGTAAACACAATAGGTACAATAGAAATGTAAGAAACTGTAATGTGAAACAAATAAGAGCAAGGGAGTTGACTCAGCTGCACCTGGTTTTGTTTACAAACAATCATTTGTTACATACTTTCAACTTTATTGTACTTAATATATCCATTCAAGCATGAGGAGCTCTATTTCGAATAATACACTACTTTTAGTGAATAGTAAAAAAATGTTATACTTAATTTTACCACAGTAAAATGTGTAAACTCTCACGGGTGCCTTGAAATCACTAATACTTTCACAACTTTCATAGTGTCCACACAATAGCGCAGTAAAGCTGGCTTTATTGATAACAATACATATGTATCAATTATTGATACTATTAAATTATTAATTCTGCACTAAAAATAAAACATATACTTGTTGTGTACATAATTTCTAATGAGTTTCTAACTTTTTTTTTGCTTTTGTTTTTAAACAAAAGATGGGCATACGTTGTTTCGCGAGGCGGAGCCATCGGTGAGCTCGTCGGGCGCCTCCTCCTTGATGGTGACTCCGAGCAGCGGCCCGAGGTCCATCAGGGCTCGATCAATGTCCTCTCCGCACCCGCCTCCGACAGGAAACCCTGCGTTCTCCATCGCAATGTCAAACACTACACTTTCCAAATTATTTCACTCGCTTGAGTCTCATTTTCACCGAGGAAAAGTTAGTCCAGAACTTTCACTCGCAGGCCTCGACGCTCGCGCACGTCAACATCACTAATTGAGCACTTACGGAGTGAGAGATGAGGCTATTCGAAAGCGATTTCTAGTACCTTTGCTCACACTCGACGCGCAACCGAATCGATTCACTAGCGGAAAATATAATTGCATTGAATCCTCCGCACCACGAATATACAAGAAATTCCATTGGTTTTATATATTAGAGTCAATTTCACAAGTATTTATCGTAACGTGCGTCCTTTTTACATTTTCCTTAGCGACGAACTATAGAGAAGATAGAGTTTTATGTCATTTAAAGATTTATCATTATTTTTTATTAGTCTAGTCTAGTTCATTGGTCTAGTCTGACAGAGAATGATAAACAATAATCCCTTTCAGACGGTGGAACATATTGGGACTAGATTGGAACTATTGAAATTCATTGTGATTTACGACTTCATTTTATGCCGCACTGCTTAAGGTATACAATGCATTAAGCCGTGCGATCAGTTACTCGTTTTAAATAACTCTCATAAATGTCTGAAGGTGATATTAGAAGATTCACTTTCGTGAATGCTCGCTCGAGTAATTGTTCTTTTCAATTTCACTCTAAGCCTCTAAGATCACACGACACAGAAATGAACGTTCATTATTTGTATTATTCTAAGGAGTGTAGAGGTAAAGCAGGTAGAGCACGATCTCAGCGGAAAAAATTGAAAAAGTGACCAGCTATAAACAGTGAAAAAACCGGCCAAGTGTGAGTCAGACTCGCGCACCGAGGGTTTCGTACTCGAGTATTTTTTTCAACATTTTGGACGATAAATCATAAACCATTATGTATAAAAAATAATAAAAATCTGTTTTACAATGTACAGGTAAAGCCCTTTCATATAATACCCCACATGGTATAGTTATCTTACTTTGAAAATTGAAACACATTTTAATTTTTTTTAATTATGTAAATAACTACCTACAATTTCATAGTTTTCAGATTTATTCCTTTACTTGTGCCTTAGAGTGAAAGCTTCCAGTATGTCCATACTTAGTTACCTACCTACTTGCCTAGTACGTAGTTATTTCTCTATTTAAAATTTGCCCTTTAGCTAAACTAGTGCAACACTTATTTAGCACTTTTCATTGGACAATTTTTTACACCTGCCTGGGGGCAGGTAGACATGACTTGTTTGGGTTGAGTCCGATTCTTCTCGTGTGTTGCACCCTCAACAAATATGACCAGAGACAATTTTTTTTGCTCTAACTACACTGATATTTAGTGTCAAATGAGTTGGTGACAATTTGACAGCGTGACAACTGGAACACCGAACACGTCAAAATTCTCGAAAATGGCTGACTCGGGGCCGAGTAAAAGCGATATTGAAGCGATATTTTTACGGCTACGTTCCATCCCTGCGAACAAAGTGTGTATTATTTAATGGAATGGGTGCAAAGGAATCGATGTTTATTGATTGTTTCACGTAAGTCGGTGTGTGCAGGTATGTTTCGACTGCAACGCGAAGAACCCTACGTGGTCGTCGGTGACGTACGGAGTGTTCATCTGCCTGGACTGCTCGGCCGTGCACCGCAGCCTCGGCGTGCACCTCACGTTCGTGCGCTCCACGCAGCTGGACACCAACTGGACCTGGAAGCAGCTGCGCAACATGCAGCTCGGCGGCAATGTCAATGCGGTATGATGAAAATATTTTGTGCACATTTGGTGATTTGCTCCTGTAAATTAACATGATCTTGTTTTAGGACTTCCTAAATGTACTGGGGGATAGAAGTAATAAAATGCTGACATTACACTCGGAATGAGAAAGGCGCAGTCCATAGTCCGCCACACTGGCCAAGTACGGACTGGTAGACTTCACATAGCTTTAAAAACAATATGAACAGTTCTCAGTCATGCAAGTTCCCTCACGATTTTTTCGTTCACTGTTAAAGCAAGTGACATTTAATTGCTTAAAACACAACTGAAAAGTAAGAGGTGCATGCCTGGGTTGGAACCCCTGTTGTTCCAAATAGGATGTGGATGACTTAACCACTAGGATATTATGGCTCTTCTTTTTCATTCTGAGATGACTGGATGCAATAGTGGGTCTGCGATGGGAAAATAATGATGATGATGTTATGCTTGGTACCACAGACTCAGTTCTTCCGCACTCATGGCCTGGTGACGGAGGATGCGCGGCAGAAGTACAGCTCCCGTGTGGCGCAGCTGTACAGAGATAAGCTGAGTGCAATGTCTGAACAGGCTATGAAGACTTATGGGACTAAGGTTAGGACTCATTCTGTGCATTTTTACTGATCTTTATTATTTAAACTCATTTTTCCATTTTGATAATGAAATATAATTTTAACTGTTGTAAAATTGGAAGTGTTGTGTGCACAGTTGGTGATATTGACTGAGTTTGTCAGTCAATCTTTGTTTCACACACTGACTACAGTTTCAATACATAGACACATGCGTTCCACTGTCATCTAGATCTTTTCATCTGACACAAACTGTACATCTGGTGACAGAAGGGCTGGCTTGTTTTTGTGCAAAAGATCAGCCTGTCTAGCAATGCAGCAAATATCTTTGGCATGCCACGTGGCATGATTTGTACAGTAATTAGATAAAACTAGCTTCAAGTTTTGTTGTAACATTCATAATTAAAAAAAATACAAGAATAAATTAAAAGAGTAAAAAGAATACATGAAGCTAAAATTGGTGGAGTGTTCTACCACAAGGTTATATGTTGCAGTTGCACCTGGAGCCGGCGCCTGCGGACGTGAAGGAGCCCAAGGAGCAGGAGGTAGACTGGTTTGCGGAGCACGGCAAGCCCACTAACACTCATGACTCACAGGTAACCCCACTGCCACTAACCACTATGGCAGCCACCATTCATTCACTAGTTGCAAAGCCAAGCCCAGCATATTATACATACATCATGTAAATTAGTTGATGTAATTATACTATAAATATAGCTCAATTACCACTGACTCACTCATTGACATAATTGTTCTCCTAGAAGGAGACGGAAAATGATATAATGATGTAGGGGAGTTGTGTTCGGTTTCGGGAACCTTCTGGGGAAAAATTATGACATTTCGGAAAAACAAGATGGCGGCCGTCGTCATTTTTGCAGCTCCTTTGTTTTTTAAGGGACTCCGTTCAAACTCGCAACTATTAAAGAATGTAGTAAACGGTTACCAGAAAATGTGAAAAAAATTGGAAAAACAAGATGGCGGCCGAGCCGTAGCGTTTTCAAAATTTTCATTTTTCGACCCCGAACCGCGGCGCCACAGATCCGAAACGGGGTAATCGAGGATAATTATTTTTCTTGGTTTCTCCCACGATTATCCTGTATTTTGACAGAACGGGAGTGGTTTTTAAAAATTCAAGATGGCGGCTGTCATGGCGGCCGTTTTGTTAGAGGTACGAAAAAACGCAATTTTAAAAGTCAAATATCTCAAAGTTGGCAACATCGGAGCGATTCGGCTTCTATGAAGCGGTTGTACGTATAGGCTCGAGGTATAGATCGGTGGGAAAAAATTACCCCATTTTTAGGGAAATTTCAAGATTTTCGGGAAATTGTAAAAAATCGAAATACGCACTTTTAGCAAAATCCGAGTATGAGTGATTACGTGTTTTGCTCGTACAAATGACATTTGGGTATTTTTGTCACCGGAGACTGGCAACACTGGAATTTATCAAAGTAAAAGTGATTTTCGACACGGTCTTTTTCACGGTATCCCCTTTCGCGTGGGTGCGAGCGAGAGGAAAGATTGAAACGTCATCGGGCGCGGTATATCCTGTAGTTAATAGGAAAATTATGAAACCGTGTAAAATCTTTCTGTGAAACGAGTTGGCGGCCATTTTGTATTTTTTTTAATTTTTCGAAATTTTGATCACGTTTTTGAGGCAGTTGGCAACATTTTGGAAAGTCGACATGTATGAATCGATTGTGTGACTCAACCGGCAGTATCGAAATATGTAAACAGTGTTGCCACATTTGGGGAGATTTTCGAGATTTTCCCCAAAAACTCCTCCTGTAAAATTTTGTATGAAATTATTTTTTTTCACTGATGGTTTCGTATAGAAAACAAAAAAAAAATCGAGGAAAAATTTGGAAATAGCTGATGATCGAGGATGTCGGAGACGGGTGAAGGGTCCGCTCAAGGTATTGAAGATAGGTAGGGGGTGCTCGACCAAATGTCATTCATGACGTCATCCAATTGCCAAAAAGCTGAAAAAAAATTCAAAATGGCGAAGAAAAGATGGCCGCCATACAAATTTCGCCGGCGTCCAGCTCGGAGGGTATAAAAGATGGAGGTGCGGTTTTGTGGCAAAAGAGGATCAAGATCCAAAGGTCTACTCGATGAATAGAAAAAAAATTCAAAATGGCGGAATTTATTTTCCCATACATTTTGTATGGCGAATATTGAATGTCTCATTCTCCTAGAAAGAGACGGAAAACGATACGATAATGTAGGGGAGATGTGTTCGGGTGGGAGAGGCGAGTAGGGAAAAATTATGACATTTCAGAAAAACAAGATGGCGACCGACATGATTTTTGCAACTCTTTTGTTTTCCAACCGATTTCGTTGAAACTCGCAATCTTTGAAGAAAGTAGTAAACGATTAACAGAAAAAGTGGAAAATTTTGGAAAAACAAGATGGCCGCCGTACAAATTTCGTCGGTGTCTATCTCGGAGGCTATAAAAGATGGAAGAATGGTTTCTTGGCAAAAGATGATCAGGGTCCGAAGGTCTACTCGGTGGAACAAACTCTGCATGCTCGCGGACCACTTTAGTGGTCCGCGCACCCACGCACCCTACTAACTTATTATCCTAATATACAAAAAATAATATGGATATCGTTTTCAGGGTTTCCAGGGTGCTGATTTTGATAATGACATTTATTTTCAAATCCAAGATGGCGGACTTACATTTTCTACAAAAAATAGAAATGCCTGTCATTTTATGGGGTTTTTCGGGGTGAATTATCTTAATAAATCAATTTGGTTTTATATAATAAAAGTTAACCTTACCACGTCACGTGAGCTGCTTTAGCAGCTCGCGCACCGAGCAAAAACTAGTTATACTATATATAGCTCGATTACCACTCACTCACTGACTCATTGACATAATTGTTCTCCTAGAAAGAGAAGGAAAATGATATAATAATGTAAGGGAGTTGTGTTTGGGTGGGGGAATCGACTGGGGAAAAATTATGACATTTCGGAAAAACAAGATGGCGGCCGACGTGATTTTTGCAGCTCCGTTGTTTTCCAACCGATTTTGTTGAATTTTGCAAACTTTGAAGAAAGTAGCAAACGATTAACAGAAAATGTGGAAAAAATTGGAAAAACAAGATGGCGGCCGAGCCGTAGCGTTTTCAAAATTTTCATTTTTCGACCCCGAACCGCGGCGCCACAGATCCGAGATGGGGTAGTCGAGGATAATTATTTTTTTGGTTTCGCCCACAATTATTCTGTATTTTGACAGAATGGGAGTGATTTTTAAAAATTCAAGATGGCGGCTGTCATGGCGGCCGTTATGTTAGAGGTATGAAAAAACGCAATTTTAAAAGTTAAATATCTCAAAGTTGGCAACATCGGAGCGATTCAGCTTCTATCAAGCGATTGTACGTATAGGCTCGAGGTATAGATTGGAGGAAAAAAATTACCCCATTTTTTGGGGAAATTTCAAGATTTTCGGGAAATTGTAAAAAAACGAAATACGGGCTTTTTGAAAAATCCGAGTATGAGCGATTACGTGTTTTGCTCGTACAAATGACATTTGGGTATTTTTATTGCCGGAGACTGGCAACACTGGAATTTATCAAAGTAAAAGTGATTTTCGACACGGTCTTTTTCACGGTATCCCCTTTCGCGTGGGTGCGAGCGAGAGGAAAGATTGAAACGTCATCGGGCGCGGTATATCCTGTAGTTAATAGGAAAATTATGAAACCGTGTAAAATCTTTCTGTGAAACGAGTTGGCGGCCATTTTGTATTTTTTTTTATTTTTCGAAATTTTGACCACGTTTTTGAGGCAGTTGGCAACATTTTGGAAAGTCAGTATGTATGAATCGATTGTGTATCTCGGCTTGCAGTATGGAGATATGCAACCGGTGTTGCCACTTTAGGGGAGATTTTCGAGATTTTCAACTAAAAAACTCCTGTAAAATTTTGTATAAAATTTTTTTTTTTCACTGATGGTGTCAGATAGAAAACAAAAACTTAGTAAGCCAAAATTATGGAGAGAGCTGATGATTGAGGGTTTCGGAGACGGGTGGAGGGCCCGCTTAAGGTATTGAAGATAGGTGGGGGGTGCTCGAGCAAATGTCATTCATGACGTCATCCAATTGCCAAAAAGCTGAAAAAAAATTCAAAATGGCGAAGAAAAGATGGCCGCCATACAAATTTCGCCGGTGTCCAGCTCGGAGGGTATAAAAGATGGAAGTGTGGTTTCTTGGCAAGAGATGATCAGGGTCCGAAGGTCTACTCGATGAATAGAAAAAAAAATCAAAATGGCGGAATTTATTTTTCCATACATTTTGTATGGCGATTATGAATGTCTCATTCTCCTAGAAAGAGACGGAAAACGATACATTGATGTATGGGAGATATGTTCGGATGCGCGATATGAGTAGGGGAAAATTATGACATTTCAGAAAAACAAGATGGCGGCCGACGTGATTTTTGCAACTCTTTTGTTTTCCACCCAATTTCGTTGAAACTCGCAATCTTTCAAGAATGTACTAAACGATTAATAGAAAAAGTGGAAAATTTTGGAAAAACAAGATGGCCGCCGTACAAATTCGTCGGTGTCTATCTCGGAGGCTATAAAAGATGGAAGAGTGGTTTCTTGGCAAAAGATGATCAGGGTCCGAAGGTCTACTCAGTGGAACAAACTCTGCATGCTCGCGGACCACTTTAGTGGTCCGCGCACCCACGCACCCTACTTTATTAACCTCAACTACCCCGTTTTTACAAAAAATGATATGGATGTCGTTTTCAGAGTTTTCCAGGGTGCTGATTTTGATAACGACATTTATTTTGAAATCCAAGATGGCGGGCGTGCACTTTTTAAGAAAAAAATTGATATAGGTGTCGTTTTATGGGGTTTTCGGGGTAATTTGTGTATCTTAATAAAAAAAATCGGTTTAATACAACTCATAAACCTAACCACGTCACGTGAGCTGCTTTAGCAGCTCGCGCACCGAGCAAAACACTAGTTTATAATATAATATTATGGACTGTTGTCATTACTTACTTGTGCATAATTATTGCTGTGACATGATGTTTTGTGTGTAGTTTTTTTTTTTAAATAAATTGATTAATTTGGTTGAAATATAATCATAAAATAATATTTTGGAGTGACTCACTATGTGTTTTTTATTGTATAATTTGTTTTTTTTTTTCATGTGTTTCTAATAATAATTTAAATGCCTAGACTGACCGATGATTTTCGATGACCGATTAAATTTTCTGGTGTGTTATTTAAAGTTGAAATGTCACAAAAGATGTGTAAGATTTGCAGTGGCAGTGTAGCCAGCAGCCATGCTGCTGCAAGTTGCAGCACAAGCTGCTCGCGAATGATTTATCAGCCCGAGGCACATCTGTTACACTGTTTCTTTTTTATTATTATTATAAACCAGTGTTTTTATTCCTTGGTTTGTCTTTTGATTACGCTGCAATGGATTAACGTGATTATTTTCATGGATTTAGTTAAAAACCTGGTCAGGCAGAAATTTTGTTTTCTATAAAAGAAAATGTATTTATTTGTTGTTGGTGTCACAGATAAAAACAAAGTATACAAATATAAATATATTGCCTTGAAGATATTCAGTCTAAATGGGACCAAACTTCCCTGGCGCAGCTATGCTCTTATTAGTGGGAGGTTCCGGGTTCCATTCCCGGCAGGGGTTTAGAAATTTATAATTTCTAAATCTATGGTCTGTTCTGGAGGCAGGCTTCGGCCGTGGCTAGTTGCCACCCTACCAACAAAGCTGTGTCTCCAAGCGATTTAGCATTCTGATATGATGCTGTGTAGAAACCAAAAACTGCTGTACCCCTTCCAGGTTAGCTCATATTCATCTTAGATTGCATCATCACATACCATCAGGTGAGATTGCAGTCAAGGGCTAACTTGTATCTGAAAAAAGAAGGAAATATGGACAGTCTATAGGCCATTCCACACCTACCAGATTGGAGATTTCACACAATGTTTCGTTTTTCGAAGAACATCTGCCTTTGCTACAAAGATGAAGGTTGCTAAAGGTAGTGGTCCACCCTTGTTACGTTACTGTAGTGTTGTGGAGTTGTGTAGAGGCCGGATGCGTGTATTGCAGACGGCGCGGGGCGGCGGCGAGAGCCTGAGCTCGGAGGCGCGGCTGTGGGGCGCGCCCGGCGACGCCGCGCCCGCCCGCGCCGCTGGCCGCGTCGCCAACAGGCGACCAGGGGTCAGTACTACATTCCTTAGTTTACCCTTAAAGGACGACAAGCATGTAGCGTGACAGATGCAGTAAAAGTATTCATATCTGACAGCAGACTTTTCATTGGAAGTCCTCAGAAACAGCTCCAATTTTGAAGATTTTTTTTTAATTTTTGTTTTTTTATTATTATTTAAAATCAGAAACAAGCACAAGGGAGAATTTTCTTAATGCTTAAATTTTCAAAAAATAATGATCCATCATTATTTTTTGAAAATTGATTATCGTGATGGATAGGGATCGTGGAAGTTATCCAGTTCCCACAAGGTTTCTCAAAACCTACATAACTTATGTGTAATTTGTTTGCAACAGACGGGCGCGCGGCGCGGGCTGGGCGCCACCAAGGTGGCCGCCAACTTCGACGACATCGAGCGGGAAGCCATCATGGCCGAGAAACTCAAGATGGAGGTAACTAATCCATGCTGTTTGTTATTTAATCATTTCAAATATTGTAATAAGGGACTATGAAGTTATTAAAATACAAAATTTATCGTGGTATGTACCCCGTTATCTATAATATTGAAGCCTCAATAGTTCAACGGTTATAGGTGCGGACTGAAATCTGAAAGGTCGGTGGTTCAAACCCCACCCATTGCACTATTGTCGTACCCACTCCTAGCACAAGCTTTACGCTTAGTTGAGGGCAAAGGGGAATGTTAGTTATGATCCACATGGCTAATATTCTCTTTTTTTTTTTTTTAAATATATGAAATGTCGTTAAACCACGAAATAAGCTTAAAATTATTATTTTCCATATTGCATATTCTAAAGTCTTGTTCTGCATAAATGAATGGATGTTCCCGGTTCAGACGAAGGAGACCCAGAACAAAACAAGTATAGAGTCAGTGGAACAGGAGGTGGCCTCCCTGCGGCTGGCGTACCGCCCGCCCGACCGCGAGAACTCCGAGCGCCTGGGCATCGCCGCCGGCAACCGCTCCAACGCCGCGTGAGTATATCCAGCCTGTAAACAAAACAAGTATAGAGTCAGTGGAACAGGAGGTGGCCTCCCTGCGGCTGGCGTACCGCCCGCCCGACCGCGAGAACTCCGAGCGCCTGGGCATCGCCGCCGGCAACCGCTCCAACGCCGCGTGAGTATATCCAGCCTGTTTTATATTTGCGACAGAGTTACCTTACATCCTGCGGGCGAACATAGGCTACTTTTCAAAAACTTAAATGAATGTTTTTACAAATGATAGCGTTATACTATACCCTTCCCTGTGTAGAGCAGTGATAGCTTATAATAGTAGTTAAGACCTTATAGTAGTAGTTAAGCCTTGTATTTAGGCGCTTGATCCATGATTGAGACTTCCATCTTTTCTGAGTTATATGCCTTTTAAGCACTTAATTAGCAGTATAGCTTTAACAGTGAAGAAAATCATCGTGAGGAAACTTGCATGCTATCCATTGTTGGGTATCCTACCCATGCGCATAGTGAGTTGATCCTGATGATCATGTACACTATCGTTTCGTTGTGTTGCGCATAGAGCGGGAGTGAATGTGACTGTTACAGGGGCGTGTCCCACTCGGCGGCCTCGGACATGACTGTCATCGAGCAGGAGGGCGCGCCGCCGCCCAAGCACCTGGACGACCTGGACGACTTCAACAACGTGCTCGTCATGATCAGGTGAGTCCGCATGGCATCGTCAAGCTCTCCACCCGTACGCAGTTGTCCACGGATACGTACGAAGCGATTTGCCTCCTCGTTTTCAATTCCAACTGCTAGGATCCCTTCCAGCATCAGTTTTCCCCTCCACTTCTTAAAGTCAAGAGTGAATAGGCTTACTAGGCTGCATCATCACCTGCTGTCAGGTATGGTATGCCGTATGATGATGAGCCAGGCGCTAGCTGACACAATTAACATGCTCAGTCCCTAACATGCTCACATTTGAGAATGCCCATACCAGACTCGGCTGGGTATATTCTTTTTACCATCAATTTACACAATTTCATTTAAACTTATTTCGTCTTCTTGAAGTGCCAGCAACCAATAGGAATATACCTTGGATGTTGCTGCGAGGAAAAGAGATCGGGTACTCTTCCCGTGCCATTGGCGTAAATTTTTGAGCCACAATGTTCTTCTAAGTCTGAACTTATTAGAAGTATTAAAACTGATAAGGCAACTCATTCCCAAGCCGTCTTATCATTACTGTTTAACGCTTAACACTTGTGCAGAAACGAGCCATACAGCAATAACCGCGGACTGGACTCGCTGCTCAACGACACGCCGCGCAAGCTCGACAGCTCGTGGGAGAACATCGAGCCCGAGCCCGCGCGCGCCGTGCGCACCATGTTCGACGACAAGCCCACGCCCACGCGCACGCCCACGCCCACGCGCAGCAGCGCCACGCCGCGCAACCGACCCAAGAAACACGAGGAGGAGGATGACTCCGCTGTCAAGAAGTTCGGTTCAGCCAAATCTATCAGTTCTGCGCAGTTCTTCGGCGATCAGGTGAGCTTCATTGAATATAATGATTTATTTTAATAAGTAAGGCGCTGCAGGTTGAACAACTTTCATACAATTATGACAAATTCATTGTAGTATGGTTGTCTATTACAGGTGCACTTATGAATGAATGAATGCTTTCAATTTAGTTGGAGGGGAAAGGGGAGTATAAGTCCTGATTAACATGGCCAATATTCTTTTAAACAAAACAAATATGTTCCCACAGGATCGCGGCTGGGACCGCGGCGGCGGCGGCGGCAGTATGGGCGGCGGCGGCAGCGGTGGCATGGGCGGCGGCGGGGGCGGCAGCGGCGAGCTGTCGCGGTTCGCGGGCAGCAGCAGCATATCCTCCGCCGAGCTGTTCGGCGGCGACAGCAGACCCGCCAAGCCCCCCGCCTTCAGCGTCTCTGCGCCCGACCTTGACGACGTGAGCATCTTAGCTTATTCACACATATTAGTGAACTCACAGTTCCGGCACCGTACCCTCACAGTTCAAAGTGAAATCATTTATTCAAAGTGTCTATGTCAAAAAAAATTGTAAATCGGTACAGAAACTTCGAAAAAATCCGTGTATATACAAAAAAGATATGGGCCGAATTGAGAATCACCTGCTTTTTGGAAGTCGGTTAAAAAGAAATTATTTTTCAGTAATTATTAAATAGAGGGTCTTCTAAAATACGTAAAATCCACGCTTTATGTTAGTTTTAAGTGTAATAACTGAAAAATTATCGATTAAATTAAAAAAAGCATATTGTGACGACACGGCTTTTTATTAATTTTTATGCATAATAGTTTTTGATTGATCGTGCAAAATGTCAGGAAAAATACGTGAGTACGGGACCCTCGGTGCGCGAGTCTGACTAATTGATGTTTATGCATGCAGGTGCGCGAGTCGGTGCGCGCGGGCGTGACGCGCGTGGCGGGGCGGCTGTCGTCGCTCGCCAACGGCGTCGTGTCGTCCATCCAGGAGCGCTACGGCTACTGACCGCGCGTGCAGCCCGCCGCCCCCCGCGCCCCCCGCGCCAATTCTGTTGTACACAATCCCCAAACTAAACTGACTGTACAAAGAACTAAAAGCTTAATTTGCTATATCCGCTAAGCCAGGCAAACCAACACCGAAGCATCCTCATGTAAACCTTACAATGCCTATTTGCAAACAATGCAATTATGCATTTACGTGGAGTGGTTTGTCGGACTTAGCGGATTATAGCAAATTAGGCTTTTGATTCCTTGCATATCATGGACTTCCGCAAAATAACATCTGCTTATATACAACTTTTAAACTGACTGTGTTCTTTTTTATTCCATTACAAGTTAGCCCTTGACTGCTCACCTGGTGATAAGTGATGATGCAGTCTAATGGAAACAGGCTAGTATGGCAGTTTTTTTAAACCCATACTTTTCAGTTTCTAACGTTAAATCGCTTGGCGGCACGACTTTGCCGGTAGGGTGGTAAGACCAGAGACGATGTAGAAAATGTGATTTGTGTACAGCAGAACTAGCACCAATGTAAGGCCAGGGATAAATCTATTGTTCTGAACCTTACTTACCAAACTTTCGTTTGGTGTTGAATTCGTTTGTTTAACAAACGGTTGGTGATAATAAAAAAAATCATTAAGCTGCCATACTACCACTTATAAGTCGCACCGGTAAAATTCGTTTGCGCAGTAAAGCGCAACTTACGCCGACTAAAACCGAATGAACACCACTGAAATACAGACCTTATTGCTTGACGTTAAGACTTGAAACACAAGAACAACAGATTTTTCCCTGGCCCTATTGATATTCATGCTGTTCGCGCGAATCTTCTATTATAGCCAATTTAAGACAAATTACAAAGTAGCACTAACTCACTAAAATTGTGTAGGTATTTTTTTTATTCAAATACAAGTTAACCCTTGACTGCATTCTCACCTGATGGGAAGTGACGATGCAGTCTAAGATGAAAGCGGGCAAACCAGGAAGTGGTATGGCTGTTATCATTAACCCATACTCCTTTGGTTTCTCCGCGGCATCGTACCGGAACGTTAAACCGCGTATACTTTAGTTTTTAAATCTTTTTGCTTAAAACATAAACAGATCGCAGAAGCCTCACACATTTTTTTTTTAAATCGAGAAGCTACTTGGCTACCTTTTAAGTAAACTAAGGAAAATTACAGTATTGTGGATTTTCAGTCAGTTTAGAGTATTGTGAGTGTTGTAAATATAAATGTTATCTAAACGCAATAAATGGAAGTTTAGCGCGATGTACGCAGTATATCTACGAATATGCTTAGACAATAACTTATTTTTAATTATATCTATCCAATTTCAAAGACTTGGTAAATAATATTACTTGTGATTTTCAACTTTCATTTGTCATATCTTGTAAAAAATAACTTTTAATAATAGTTTTTCACGCACACTCAAGTAACGATTGCAAATAATACTAATTTTCTTTTTTATACTGAAATATAATATGCAGATAGATGGCCATACTAGGTATTTATTGTATTACTTGCTAACGCCTAAAATGCATATTGTAAAGTTTCAATCAAAAAGTATTGTAACATTGTAAAAAACAAAACATATTTAATGTTATTCAATAATAATATAATGAGCACGCAATAAAAATATAACATATAAAAACTATTTATTACAAAGTTCATATTATTATTATAACTGCCTAAATACATAAAATTTAAAAAAAGTTTGTTGTACAGTGTTGAATAAAACAAGTTATTCTAACGCAATATCTATTAAATTTAAAAAAACTTTAACTTTTTTTTTTCATTATTATAGTTATGTTGATTTATTTATGTCCTTTACAGAATATTTTTCACTTAAAGCATAATAATTTCAGTTGACCTTGTGTAACTTATGTAAGTTGTACGCCTTATCAATATGTACTACATTAGCAGTTGATGCCATTGTTGTAACACGTGTTACAGTTATTGTATTCTCGTGTTTATTTAATCAGTAACATTCGAAACACAACATACTGGTAATTGGTATTATACCTTTATTGGCATTTATGTTGCAATCGAAATAGATACTTATACATGTCTAACCTATTGCCAACATTCTAGGGACCTGCCGGCACCATTAAGGGGCAAGCGATGGGTCTGCCCGCGAAATTCTTTAGTTGGTTTTTCGCTTATGGCATTCTAGTTGCGACAATGGCCGTATCATTTCCACGTGTTTATATAAAAACCTTTACTCGATGGTACTAGTATCGACTAATTTGTGAGTTACAGTCGATACGAGAGCTAATTTCTTAAACTGGACTCTTTCAAGTAAAGATTTTTATATAAATGGTGGGGATGATACTGTTACTGTCGCAAACAGAATGCCTTAAGACTACTTTGTCGTATTTACAAATTGCAAAAAACCAAATAAAATTTGAATTTTCGCAATTTGTTTACTAATACGACAAAGTAGGCTTATGGCATTTTAATTGCGCCAATGGCAATATCATCTCCACAGGTTTATATAAAAATCTTTGCTTAAAAGTGTTCAGTTTAAGAAATTAGAATATCGACTAATTAGTGAGTAACTCACATCAAACTCATTATTTTGACGTCGTGCGCGACCGACATTATTTTGTAGGTGGGGTTTAGCTATAATGTTTATTTTTGATATAACTTATAAGTTGTTGGTACGGTTAGCTGTGAGATGGACAACTAGGCTTAGGTGTAAGTAGGTAGGCAATATTAGAATCTATTTCGTTTTCATATAATCTCTTCTTTGTTATGCTTATGTATTAGGGTACACATAGGGTAACATACTTCTTACGCTGACTTGTGTTACTTTCAGCCGATGGTAAAATTATGTACTCATGTTTACATTTTTATTTTTAGTAATCATTATTACTAGCAGGGTGAATAAGTTTACCAAATTCCAATAATAATAGTATAATTAGGTAGTTCGTATTTTTTCTTTCGTATGTAATTTTATGTTTTCTATTATCAAAATGGTGTAAAGGCTGGTTTATATGTAAACAGTGCCTGGAGACCACGACAGCCTGGCACGATCGGCCCCCGCATATAAGGTCCGGTATTCTAAGCAGAGATGGGCGGAGATGTTTAGCGGACCAATTAGATTATTGATAGATGATGTCATGTTGTGCCATGTGGGTGCGAAAACTCATTTTAAGCTAACAGATAACAGCTAGTACAACTAATTTTGTTTATGTTCTTACACAAGAGGAGTAAATTGGTTTTTTCTTTCTAATATTTTTTTCACGTCATCTATCAATAATCTGTTTGGTCTGCTGAACATCTCCGCTTCTCTACACCGAGTAGTAGATAACGGGCCTTGTTAATTGGCCTCATGATATTAGCTCGAATAGAACGCCTTATAACAGCAGTCGGCGGCGACAGTGACTATCAAGCTACTGTCTCTATCTAAACTTGCCCTAAACTGTATAATAATAATGAAGACTTCATATCAGTTTTCTAAAGATATTTGGATTAATGAACAGTGCAAAGGTTTGCGACCCCTGCATTGCTTTGTGTATATTTCTACTTGTTGTATGTAAGATAATATAAATACTTTTGGCATTTGTTTAGTTATTTAATTATTGCAATTCAACAGTTTGTAAAGAAATTAAACTATAGATTTTTTAGATAATGATTATTGATAAAAATATACAAAACTATATTTGTTGTATTTGTTTTATTTCATAACCCTAAAATTAATTGATATTTACGGACTTTGAACTAAGTCCATTACAAATCGGTGTTAATTCGATTTTACCAAATCCCTGAACTAATCTTATAGGTCTAATAAAAGTAGTACTAGCCATCGCCACAGGAAATATCACGAAAAGGATACCAGTTCTTTAGACCTTTCAGTTTAGTTAGTCATGATCGTGTCATCGCTGGCTCACTACTGAGAACGGGTCTCTTAGTATGAGAATGGTTTGGCCGTAGTCCACTACGCTGGCCAAGTGCTGATTGGCAGACTTATTACCTACTAAGAGTCATGACAGCTTAGTGATTAAACGTCCACCTCCTAATCTCCTAATCTCCTAAACCCCCGAGGTTCGATGCCGGGCATACCTACTTCTAACTTTTCAAAGTTCATGCAAATGAAGCAATTAAATATAACTTGCTTTACATAATGGTGAAGGAAGACCTCGTGAGGAAACCTGCATGCCTGAGAGCTTTCCATAAGCCCAATCGCCAAGGCCATCGAGATACCATGGTCGCGGCAGCCATCGTGATACCATGGTCGCGGCGGCCATCGTGATACCATGGCCGCGGCGACCTGGTGCGCGTGCTGTATGGCGATTTCATACTATTGTATGTATCTCGATGGCCGCTAGTGCGCTATTGGGCTTATGTTCTCAACGGTGTGAAAAGACTACCAATCCACACTTGACCAGCGTGACGGATTCTGTGAGGAGACCTGTACTCAGTAGTAGACCGGCGACATGATGATTGTAAATGTGAAAGTATCGTCTGTTTATTTTTCACGGCTTTTTACATCCCATATAGGATAAAAAGTACTTATACGAGCCTTAAGGGTAAAAACGTACTTATACAACTTTTTATTGTGAAAAAAATCAAACAATCATTTTAAAAACTACAAATTAATATTTATTATTAAGTAAAAATAATACATATTTTTATTTGAGCACTTTAGTAGCAACAATACAAACGTTCTCCAGCGACACGCCGGCGGGCACGTAGCGCAGCAGGCGCGCGCGGAAGCCGCACCGCTCGAGATGCAGCGCCCGGCCCCAGTCCAGTAGCGCCTTGGCGCGTCGACCGATCGCCTGCCGCTGCTCTTGGCTGAGGTTCAACTTTTTACTTCCCAACTCATTTTCAGTTAAATGGCTGACTATTTTTTGGCTATTAATTTCTTTAGGGTTGTCGCTTTCATGTAATTTTTTTGTATTATTTATTTGTGCACTATGTTCAGGGCTGTGATTTACGTTTATTTCGCGATCTGGTTCAAGATTTTCTTGATTACTGTTTTCTTTAGGGTCGTCACTTTCACCCAATTTCCTGGTGTTTTGTATGAGGTTTGTATTTTTTATAGAGTTGTCATCTTGTAATTCCATTCTGTCTTGATTCGTGGTGTCGAAGTCGAGTGGTTCCGTATTCTTTTGGTCAGGGTTATCAGTATGTTGGGTATTTTTATCTTGGTTGCGTCGATCGCGGCTTCGGCCGTCGCCACAGGTTGCCCATGATACTATGCCCAGCAAAGTATTGAAATCACCTGCGTCTATTCCAAGTTCCTGAAAACAATTGAAGATTATAATTAAACTAGCTTGTGCCAGCGACTTCGTTGGTTTCCCTTCAAACGTTGAATTTTCATAAATGTCTTCTTAGTGGATGTCTATCACCATCCTTTCAGCTCAATCTGTTCAGTAGTTTGAGCTATGCGTTGATAGATCAGTCAGGCACCTTTTACTTTTATGTATTTAGATAGGTTTTTTTATTCAGTAACAAGTTAGCCCTTGACTGCAATCTCACGTGGTGGTAATATCAATCTAAGATGAAAGCGAGCTAACCTGGAAAGTGTAAAGCAGTTAATATTATAGTTTTGGCTGTAATTAGACAGATTAGTTAGTTTTGGTTATCTAGTAGGCAGGGTAACACACCTGCAAATGTGCATTAGCGGGGTAGACGGCTCGCTCGCAGCGATGGTGGCAGCACGAGGCCAGCGCCACGCCGCGAACCTTCGCCACCACGCCAGGCGAAGTTATGCAGCGAAGCGCCAAATCTATAATAATATCATTTATTTATCTGTAAGTATTAAGTGTGAAGGCACGCTTCATCAAAAGCAGAATGATGATCATTTAGATTGAAATTGAACACTGAACTAGGATAAACCGGATTAGTCAGGACCAAGCTTTCGTGGGCGCATTAATGATATTCTCGCACTATGAGACAACATGAAACTATCCTCAATAATCATTATGGTAACCCTCACTTATGGTACATGAGACCAATGTCTCCATTGTGATTAGACATCGCTTACTAACCCTACCTAAGTCACCTCCACAACACCTTTATAGCGACTCCCAGACTGACCATCCAACCTAGCTGCTACATCCTCAACCAACAGAAACCACATTAGGTTACAATAACAATTCTAAAACACATAGCATTGAATTTTGCATTAATTTGTTGTTATAGCAGCAATACAACAAGTACTAGTACACAATATAAGTCTCTACCATTTTACAGTTCATGAGATATAGCCTGCTGACAAACATAGGGACGTACAGATGGACTGATATTGGAGGCTTACTACGGATTACAGAACCCTAAAAATGTACCTGTAGCAACTCCACACAGGTGTTTAGCGTATCCCACGACGCCGCGGCAAGCTCGCACGGCGGGCACCCGCTCCAGCAGCAAGTGTGCCAGGTCTGCTCTGATGCGATGCACGTTCCAGTCACCCTCATCCGTCTTGTCCTTGTCATCCAAATTATTCAATTTTTCACTAAATTCATCAATATTACGATTTCTTTTTAAATCATTATCCGTTATTTTGTCATTATTATCTGAGTTACTCATATTGTCACTCATTTCATTATTACTAGGATTACTTTCTAAACCACTATCCATCATTTTATATTTATCATCTAAATTATTAAATTCTTCACCAAATTCATTACTGTTAAGCCTTTTATAAGGGTTCCTTTTCAAATGGAATATTTTGTCATTAAGTTGGCTAGAATGTGCGTTTTTGGTAAGTTTGAGCTTGTTGTCCCTCTTGTGCCTCAAGGAGGCTCGGTCAACCAGCAACACTTGGCTGTCAGCGGCCTGGCACCACGCATACCACGCGTAGTAAGACAGGTGACCTGGAATGTAACATTTCATTTTATATCTGGTTTATGACTGTGCTGTATGGGGATCAGTTCACAAAAAAGCCAGAGTTTAAATACCTACCTTTCCCAGCTCCCAGCTCCACATAAGCTGTGTTGTTAGCCACTAACCCTTCATCCTCCACTACATGCAACAGGCTGGAGGCCTGGCGCAGATGCCTCAGGGAGCTCTCCGTGCGCCCCGCCTCATTGAACTCTGGTAACACTGCACTGTGGATCGGTTGCTCGGCCAGAGTGGTAATTTTGTCTTTTAAATATGCTGCAAATAATAATAATTTATTATGATCATTGAAAAATCAACATTCAAACTTGCTTGTTCAAGGGTTACAGCGCTCACCACTTTACCAGGGAGATCGTTCATCAAAATGTTTTTTTTTTTTCAGTTGCTGCAGACAATTTTATTTATTTGTAGCAAGGAAATCTTGTTTTTCCTTATTTATTAGGAAATACACAATACATTTTTAATTACTAGTCTACAAAATTAACGGTACCCTTCTACTTACTGTCATACAGTGCATTGACTTTGTGTATAACTTGCAAGATCCTCTTCAGTGGTATTTTAGAGAGTGGCAGGCGAGGACAGTCCTCCACTGCTGCAGGAACATTTACATTGTGTATGATGTAGTCGGGTTGCTCTTGTTGCCGTGCATTGCATATGCTGAGGTGCTTCTCCAACTTGCTTGTATAGCAGGTGCTGGGGATGTAACATGTATGGTAATACATTACTGCCCGTATGATACAGGGACGGTTGCATTATAAATTATCATTAAAACTATTAACTATTATGTCTAGGTTGTCCTTCAACAGATTGGACGAAATTGATTAAATATAAAATCTTTGAGTAACTTACTGTTTTGGGTCATTGGGGCACGGTATTCGCGTATCGTCCTGAAAGGTTAAAGCATATGTTTACTACTTTGCACTTTGCACTTGTTTGACTTTGGGATTCGATATGCTATGACTCTTTGTCTTTATTAAACTGACATTTTTGTGATACATTTCCATTGTATATTTCTAAAAAATGATGATGATGGTACCTGTCCGTCGCCAGTTTTCGGTTGGGGTTCATGCTCACCGCAGTACTGTTTCCCTGGTTTGACGGTCATGCGGCATAAACGCTTTTTTCTCATAACGAAATACTGGCATTGTGGACTAATGTAACTGTTTTCCACTATTTTAGCTGAATTATTCATTTTATTATTGATTTTAATGCAGTTTATTGGCGAAAAATATTTTTGTTTACAATTTTCGGTACTGCCAAGTGCCACATGTCAATCTCAATAAAATTGTCATTTGTCAAAGTCATTGTTATTTTTTTTTTAAGGTCTGGCTCTGGATTCTAGTAATTTGAACTCGCGAAGTCCTTAGCATGCAAAAATCAGTTGCTACGCTGTGACGTGATCGAAGAACAAACCAAATAACCAACAAACAAACACATTTTCGCATTTATGATACATTACTAAGTGTTTTTAATAACATTTTCGATGCAGGCAATATTGTATAAAACGTCAACAAAGTTTTGAGGTTAGGCGTCGCATCATTTTGGTTTTCATTGTTTTTTTTAGTAGATTATGTAGTGTTAGCGATATAAAATGAGTTCACCGACCAAAGAAACCGAGGAGCCGTCTTCGAGCCAAGCGGCGCCTGAAAATGCTGCGGATGACATTGGCGACGCGGACGCTGCGGAGCAAAGGCCGCCTGCCAAGCGGCCAATAACTAATACTGTTATCGAGATATCCGATACAGACAGCGACGACTCGGACGTGTGTGCCGTCAACTCGTACCAGGCCTCCGCGGACGAGGTGAAGAGGATCCGAAGAGGTCAGTATCCTGTTTTGTATCGACGTCGGTTTCAGTACGATGTTGATGTTTTGCGCGGGAACACGACGCTTTTTTGAATTGCTGAGCAAATCAAACTATATTTAAACTAAAACACATATCAATTACCATTGTTTCTTAAGAATAACCTACCGGTGAAGCCTTAAACTTGAGTGATATAGCATAGAAATTGAGGTTTATTAACTTTTCATACTTCATTCTTATTAGTACTTCAATCTATAAGACTGGATATCTAATTAACATATACCTACATTTATAAGTTGATATTGAAATCAAAAGGTAATCACTACCCATATTATTATAAATGCAAAAGTGTGTGTTGTTTGGTTAACCCTGCAATCATGTTACAATAGAGCAATGGATTGACATGATTTTTTGTAAAGATACAGTTAAGGATGTGAAGAGTGGCATAGGCTAATTTTGTCCCAGAAAATAAAAGAGTTCTGGCAGGATTTTAAAAACCTAAACCCATGCAGACCTTCATGGGCATCAGCTAGTTTGTTATGTAAATCAATTGTGATTTTAATGTGTTTTATTTGTGTCACAGAGTATTCCTCTACATCATCATCATCAGACTACAGTTCAGACTCAGAGTCTCCCTGGGAGGATGACTCCGTAGTGATAGAAGACAAAGTAACAGGGAAGGCAGTGAGGGCACAGCTTAACCCCAGAGCAAATAGGATGGATGATCCAAAGTTAAATAATAATTTGAAGGTATACAACTTTTTAAATTAATGTACAATCTTGTATGGTATTCCATCATTTTCCAAGTTATATCCCTGAAAATCAATATTTAGGCTTTCAGTTAAAATAAAAAATATGTTATAGATTTTTATGACAAACTTAATTTCGCACACAATATCTTTCCTTACAGTCACAAGAAGTAATAGAAAGAGTAAAAGGTTACTGGGAAGAAGAGAAAGACCACATATGTGATGAAGTCACGCTCACGTGTCAGCCTTTCCGTCTGTGTCGACTGCACGACTTGCTGGAGAATTCAGAAATCATCAACAACATAGTGGATGACATGAACACTTTAGACTGGTCGCGGAAGAAAATGGATCTGTATGAGTTCCATCAGACAACGGATTTAGCTAATTTGACATGGCAGCGTAGTATTAGGGGAATATATGAATTATTGAAGACTGAAGTTATGAGTTTGGTGAGTTGAAATATTTATTAATTGGTTAAAAATTGTGGCAGTCTTCACATACACTAATTGACACTACATGAACTTATTCAAATGGTTATGCAGCCATCGCATGCTGTGCAATGAATTAAAAAAAAAATACACAGGAATTTTAAATATAATGCAGTGAGCATTATATTTAAAATTCCTGTGTAAATTTTTTGTTTTCCCCCGATATGTCTAATACACCACAGGGAGAATTATCCACTGTCACAGAATATTCCATCTATTGGCTGGCTGATTTATTTATACATTTGCCAAACACAAACATTTGCCAAATCCCGAGTAGTGTGGCCAGTTTGTTAACAAAAAAAAAAATGTTGCCATTGTTGCATTCAACATGTCATCAACTGAAACAAATGAAACGTTTTTGTTGTATCTGTAGTACCTAGGCATGTCCTAGCCAAGCGCGCTTCAATTTAGGCATCACCATTGCTTTTGTACCACCACCAGTGCAAAGGCACGATCTTATAAAATGACATGATGGTTCAAGGTGTCACAAGTGACGGGGCTGGAGCTGACGTCGGTGTCGGCGTCGTGTTCGCTGTACGGGCCGGGAGACCACCTGCTGGTGCACGACGACCGCCTCGGCGACCGCCGCGTCGCCTTCATCCTGTACCTGGCGCCGTGGACGCCGCGCGCGCCGGCGCCGCCGCCGCTGTTGCACAACGGCGCCGGGGACGTGCCACATAAGGACGAAGACGAGGTTTGTGTTTTGTTTATTGCATCAGCACCGTGTTCGCTGTACGGGCCGGGAGACCACCTGCTGGTGCACGACGACCGCCTCGGCGACCGCCGCGTCGCCTTCATCCTGTACCTGGCGCCGTGGACGCCGCGCGCGCCGGCGCCGCCGCCGCTGTTGCACAACGGCGCCGGGGACGTGCCACATAAGGACGAAGACGAGGTTTGTGTTGTGTTTATTGCATCAGCACCGTGATCGCTGTATGGTCCGGGTGACCACCTGCTGGTGCACACTTTGCGCCACTAGCCTTTCTATGGACAAAAACACACGGGACTGGAAAAAAGGAAGGATGTGAGTTTGAACAAGAAAATAAAAGTATTTAAGGTTATATGTTTGTCCACAGGTCCGGGAGACGACAGGTAGCGGGTGGTCGCCCAACATGGGCGGCGCGCTGGAGCTGTTCGAGTGCGACGCGGAGGGCTGCCCCACGCAAGTGACGCTGCGGGCCTACCCCGCCAACAACACGTTGGCGTTCTTCACCGTCGGACCCACCTCTTTCCATCAGGTCAGGGGCCGCAGAATGTGTCTGATGAAAGCTGAGAGTTATCTTTAGCCTTTTGAGAAACTTGTAACAGTATGGAAAATGCCACTTGTTGTTTAATCGCCTGGTCTGATCATTTTAATCATTTAATTTAAACAATGGGGTGATTTTTGCATGGTTAAAAACCTGGTTCTCGATCGTAAGCTAGTGAAGGGCATATGTGAAAGTAGTTTCTATTGGCACAGGTGGGCGAAGTCCTAAGTTTAGAGCTGCCGCGGCTGTCCATCAACGGCTGGTTCCACGGGCCCGCGCCGCAGCCCGCGTCGCACGAGGCCGCCCCGCCGACGTCTCTGCAGCCGCACAATCAAGTGGTGAGTGAAGCAGTAGTTTCTATTGGCACAGGTGGGCGAAGTCCTAAAGTTTAGAGCTGCCGCGGCTGTCCATCAACGGCTGGTTCCACGGGCCCGCGCCGCAGCCCGCGCCGCACGAGGCCGCCCCGCCGACGTCTCTGCAGCCGCACAATCAAGTGGTGAGTGAAGCAGTAGTATCTATTGGCACAGGTGGGCGAAGTCCTAAAGTTTAGAGCTGCCGCGACTGTCCATCAACGGCTGGTTCCACGGGCCCGCGCCGCAGCCCGCGCCGCACGAGGCCGCCCCGCCGACGTCTCTGCAGCCGCACAATCAAGTGGTGAGTGAAGCAGTAGTATCTATTGGCACAGGTGGGCGAAGTCCTAAAGTTTAGAGCTGCCGCGGCTGTCCATCAACGGCTGGTTCCACGAGTCCGCGCCCCTTGATTTTGAAATTCCCCTTTTTAGAAATGGTACGGCACAACAGCTGTTCTCTTTTGCGGCCACTATAAATACAGAGACGGGAGTAAGGTTCGAGTTTCGTGCTTGCAGGTGTTACTGAACCAGTGGGTGGAAGCGACGTACCTGAGCCCTCGGGTGCGCGCGCAGGTGCAGGCGCAAATGGAGCGCGCGAGCGAGGTGTGTCTGCGGGACGTGTTGCTGCCCGCGCGCACCGCGCAGCTGCTGCAGGCCTTGGAGGAACCTGGTAAGTGCTCACAACTCTACGACTGCCTGTTGGCTTCTAACGAGGACTCTTCAATGGTTAGCAGCAAACAGACGAAATATTGTATACATATTTAATTGTAAAAGCTCTTTCTAAGTTTGACCATGCCTTGTTCGGTTATGTCTTCAGAAGTGATATGGGAGCGCTGCGGGCCCGCGCAACAACGGCGCTACGAGCGCGTATCGCCGGCATGGATCTCGGAGGGGAGCGAGGTGGAGGGCGCGGTGGCGGGCGAGGCGAGTGACGACGAGCAGCCGGTGCGCGGGCTGGTGCGCGTGTTCAGCAGCACGGCCTTCCTGCGGCTGCTGGCGGACTGCACCGACCTGCCGCTGGCGGCGTACCGGCGCCTCGAGGTGCAGCGGTGGCACGCCGGGGACTTCACCGTGAGTGTGCGCGGTGGCGGGCGAGGCGAGTGACGACGAGCAGCCGATTCACGTATAAACTGATAACTTAATTTGTTTACAGCTGCTACCCCCGCGGGAGCACTACCAGCAGCCGCGGCTGGAAGCCGTGCTGTACCTCGGCGTGCCGGAGCACCCCATCTGCGGGGGGCAGACCATGTACGTGGCGCCCGAGGAGGGCGAGGGCGCGGGCGACGCGGAGGGCGCGCTGGTCACGCTGCCGCCCGCGCACAACGCGCTCAACCTCGTGTACTGCGACGCGGGCGCCGCCGCCTTCACCAAGTACCTCAGCAAGATGACCATGACGCCGCGGGAGCACTTCTACATCGTCACCTGCACCTACACCGAGTGAACGCTGACACTCACTGTGAATGTGACCAAACACTACAGCCCCGCAGTGGCCTTCCCCACTTTGTAAAAACAATTGCGCTTATGTTCCTGACGGCGATGACAGATAGATTATTTGACGACGGAACTCCTCAACGGTCAATGTCCGCCACGAAATTTTGTACACGCGTTCAATGCAGTTAGCTAAACATGATTCCTTTAGTCAGGATGGTTTTCTCATCAGGGAACACACTGACAAATACATTTACCTCCTGATGATGCGTTGGTTTGGAGTTTATACAAAACTATGGATTACTTTAAATTTTTTCTTATTAAAGCATTTTAATAAGAGCTTCCCGGGATCAAACCTTCGACCTCTCGAATGGAAGTCCGAAGTGTTAACCACTAGGTTATCCCTACCCTGCACCCATGGAGTCATGCAAGTACCCATTTTTCAACTTTACCCTATGGTAATAACTTTGCCTTTCATAGTTTGTATTTGTAAATGTAATTAAATAATAAAGTTAAGTGATTGTTTCGCAAAAGACGATTAAACCCGGATTACGAGTAACTATGAGAATTGAAGGAGTTTAAGGAGAACTGTACATAGTTATTATTAACTGTATGTTGATTTCATACATCTCCAAGATATTGTTTTATTTTTAAGAAATGGATTAGTTAAATTTTATTACAGTAAGTGATAAAGCTGGCAAAACTGTCGATGATATATTATTCGCTTAGAAGTTTCCAATTAAGTAACAGAGATAATTTACAATTTAAAAAAATTATGATTTTACCAAATTTTTGTAAGAGTGAAAGTGATTGCGGTGTTTGAAGATATTTCTAGTATTAGTGAATGATTTAACGTGATTTTGTTTTAATTAATTAATTGAAAATTTCTAAGTGATCAGACAATAACGCGTACGAATTAAATGGAAATGGGCCAAATCACAAACAAAAAAAAAAAAAATCCGGCGCAAATAAATTGTCTCGTCATTTAGAGCAAAAATAATAATAGCGATACGCGAATGGTTTTATTGACCCTTGGAAAACTATTTTTGATGGTTATTTTGAATCCACCATCTCGGAAAACCGGAAAGTGCAGATTTTTCTTGACAGACAGACAACGAAGTGATCCTATAAGGGTTCCTTTTTGCCTTTTGAGGTACCCTAAAAATATGTTAGCCACTAAAATCAAAGAAAGTAATAATTTCGATAATTAAAATTATTTTTACTGTGATAATTGTGAGATACTTTTATTTTGCGCCAGGGCTAGTTTTTTTTTGCATGGGATTTGGTAAATCTCCTTTGTTTTTGACATCCTAGTGTGAGCTCATTTACACGCTTTAGTGGAAGGGAAGGAGAATATCAATAATGTCTGAATGGCATGGCTAATATTGCACCTAAGACAAACAATGCAAAACAAAGTAGTTATTTAGAGTTAAACCTATTTTTTATTTATTGATTTCGAATACACTAACGTAATATAGTTGTTTGAAGATACCAACGTTTTATTTACTACCCGCTTTTATTGATTAACCAATCACATATTAAAATAATTACATGATTTGATGGTTAGAAATCTGCGCATTATTACAAATCAGGAAAGTCTCCTCATGGCCTTCATAGATGGGGGACTTTTGCCCGTAGGGGACAAAAATCCCCGAAGCGTAGATATATTATGTCCCCCGAGAACTTGCCACGGACTCAACGCGCACGGTGGATTTGTTCGCCGAAAGTTTAGTGAAGCGCGCGCTATGGAAGCTAATATTCTGAGATTAATTAAGATCTAAAAGAATAGAAGGCATTTCCAATGAGAATACTGATACTATCCCCTTATTTTAGATCGCGGACTAGGCTGAAACCTATAGAGCGTACTTTGACTTTGCTCAACTTCAGTTTCAGTTAAAACGAGACGGTTTTATGTCAGCAGTATAGCGCTGTCTCGTTTTAACAGTGTCTTAAGTCTAAGTAAAGTCAAACTGTGCTCTATAATAGATCTCAACCTAAAATCCGCTGTGTGCGTTGGCGCGTCTTGAAGCGTTAGTTCTTGTTTTTTCAAGGACTTTCCCATACTTTTGTGCCCTCGTACTACGGGTGTCACGGTAATCATCATTTTTTGGTACATACACACATCGGCCCTAATCTCAGTTTGCCGGCATGTTACGGTCATTATCTAACAGCTTGTATAACATAGGTACCTACCTACGAGTATGTGTTAAATGTACACTGTGCAATACAAATAAGTAATTACATGTTAATAATATTTTTTATACAATAGTGTGGTTAAGTTAATTAAATTATGAAATAGAAATGATTGACATACCGTTTGACTGAGACGGCTCAAGCGTTAGGATGCGGGTTACGGGGGAACGAGGAGGTTGACGTAAAACCGCGCCCCGCACCCTATCTCACGAACCGTCTCAGTCAAGCGCTACGCCGATACACAGGATGCTAGGACGCTAGCAAAAACGAACACATGTAATACTACTGATGATTAGTGATTACTGATTATTGACCAAAAACGCAAAAACGCTGTATTTTTAAAAAGTTTGCACATAAAACATCTGACGCTAGAGGTCAAGGAACATTGCGTTAATAGGTGCCGCGTGGTAAGTGCTGCATCGTAGATGGGACACTGACCCTAAGTTTTGCACGCTATACATTGCGAGTATTTAGCAATTTAGTATTTTTCTGTACTAAATTACTAAAACTACAAATACCTACCTAAGGTTATTGGTATTTGATTGTGTTTAGATAGTATAACAAATAACAATGCTAAGTTTTCGCTAGCGTTCTGCTACAGGGTGTAATCACCCTGTATGAACAATGAGGAGAATGAATAGCTTAGCGTAATTCGGTATGATAGTGTGCGTTAGGACATAGACTAAACTGAATAGAAAAAACTTATTTTACGCACGCGGTTTGTTTTTAAATGACTTCTTAAATTGTATGCAACTTTGAATTACAAAGTCTTCTTAATTATAGAGGTCTATATTAAAAAGACTTTGTAGTTGAAAGTTGCGCGGCGCGTCTCGCGGGCCAATCATACGTGTCGTAATTTATGAGAGCATTTATACAGAAACGTATGTTAGCAACTACTTGATGAGGCTGTCAGAATGGTTTTTATATCACGAGTCACATCTGTAGACGTATATCAAGTGTATCACTATACTTGTATAACACGTATTTGTGTACGTGCGTTTGGTTCGTCATCTAGCAGCTAGCAGTGCACGCGGCGGTCGCCACCCCGTACTCTGCCGCGACTAACGTCGTTTTCCCCGGGTGCGGTGGTAGAGTTACGCGCGTTTTGTTAGTTTCAAGGGCTGAATATTTTAAGTAATAATTCATGATTTATCATCATCATAGACACATGGACGTCCATATCTAGACATCTCTTGTCGGGACTTCCACACGCTTGTGCCGCCGCCATCTAGCGGCTCTCCTAGTACTCGTAATGTCTATGAAAGCATACTCCACTGCAAACACAGCGGCTGCTTTGCGAGATTTCCGAAGAAGACTGTCAAAAGTCACCGGTGTTTGATGCTCAAGCGCTTTGTCTTCATAAACGGGCCTTCACTGAACCATAAATGTTTGTCTTTGTACCTAGGTGCGCTCGCTCACCGCTCACCGCCGCCTCTCCGTAAGGGTGATCTCCCACCGCGACTGCAGCGATACAGCCGCGAAAAGGAGGCGGTACAGCAGCGATGCGTTGCCGGCCGGTGATCCTGTATCGCAACCGCGCGATTCCGGATACCCTGCATCGATCTTTATTACAATCGCAATTGTTGTGATTGGCTGAATTTATGATCTTCTTGTTGCAACAACGCATTGTACTAAATAGCGAGTGAGCGTCAACCAATCAGAGATTAAATTGCAATCGTCACACTGTAGCTGCCATTCTACATAATAGAGCAGCACCCTGAACGGAGAAAACGTGCAATGCGCGACGCGCCGCGCAACGTGCCGCGTTTCTTTGAACGAGCCCTAGCCCCTAAATCATTACGATTCGCCCACGGATCAGTAGTACCATGCGTTTCGCCACAGGGGTGGTTTGTTCTGCACTTTTGTTTTGTGTTCACTAATGATTTATGATTTGCTACCAAAAAGTAGCGAACTTTAATTTTGTACATATTATCGTAACTGAATTCTTAAATAAATAATAAGAAAGCGATGTTTTGTTTTATTTTGTAACCGTATTTTTAAATGTCACCATCATCATGATCAACCCATTTCCACCCCTCTGCTGAGTCCGGGTCTCCTCTCAGAATGAGATGAGGTTTGGCCTTAGTTCGTCACGCCAGCCAAGTGCGGATTGGCAGACTTCACACACTTGAGAACATGGCGAACTCTCAGGCATGCAGGTTTCCTCACCATGTTTTCCTTCACCGTCAAATCAATTAGTGATATTTAATTGCTTAAAACGCACATACCTCTAAGTTAAAAGTGCGTGCCTGGGATTGACCCCCCAACCTCCGGAATGGAGGCGGACATGTTAACCACCAGGCTGTTACGGCTATGGGTACCTACTTAGGTATATTAATTGATCGATACAGCGTAAGGAATAAGGATCTCGTTAATGTCGGCACTTTAGCGCCAAATCCTGTGAGTGAGGATTAGGCGCTAAGCAGCTCTTTACCTCTCAAATATTCACTCCTGTTTAATACATTCATTAATCTTAAGTAAGTATATAAAGCAAACTAATTCAATCGATTCCATTTTTATTTTCACCAAGTAATGTACAGGGTGGAATTTTGTAATGCCACTTGAAGGGAAAGTACTCAATACTACTACTAAGCATACTGTAGATAGAAAATTTTACTCAAAGAAAACATTCCTTAATGTTTGAATAGAAAGAAAACTACATTCACAGATTTTCGAAAATTCGCTTGCCACACCCGGGAATCGAACCGGCTAAAATCTGTAAAAACTAAACCTGTACTTTTATTGCATCAATAATTTATAAGAATGAAATCTCTCTAAGATAGGTTCTTGATAAACTAAATGAAAGGAAAAGCAACGTGATAATTTTTTCCCGACATCTAATAAGAATCTGATCGGTTGACTGAACACATGCCACTCTCCGCTTATGTGGAAACCGGGCCTTACACTTTTTGCATCACAGAAGCGTGGAGGCGAACCGTGAGAGGAGTAGGTACTATAGATAAAGACTGGAGAGTTTAATATCGGCGGATGATCCACTGTGCGATGTATGGCTGCATTATATCGGTTTTCCTTGCGAGCACTCGACGCGCTGGCAGCTTTCACTTGGGAGCTATTATTTCAGTGCACATCTGTTTCCTGCAGGAAATGCAGGAACGCGGGCTGTTTCATTTTGAAATTAAAGCGGTGGAAGATAAAATAATAGGAGTACATACAGTGATCATTATATAATACCTACTAGAGGATGCCCGCGACTTCGTCCGCGTGGATTTCGGTTTTTAAGATCCCGTGGTAACTGCTTGATTTTCCGGAATTAAAAGTTGCCTATGTCAATAACAACAGGGGGGCTACCTCGCTACAAGCTACCTCGGTACCTTTCATACAAATCGGTTAAGCGGATGGGTCTTTGAGAATCGCCTATATCCGTCCCCGGGATATAAGCTAACCCTGTACCAAATTTCGTCAAAATCGGTTAAACTGTTGGGCCGTGAAAAGGTAGCAGATAGACAGACAGCCAGACGCACATTCACATTTATAATATTAGTATTGATAACATTAGAGTGTCTGTCTGTAATTTCGAAATAAGTAATTACCTCATATTAAGCTCATATGGTTATTTGAACGATACCATAACTGAATCACACGTTTTTAAAATTTTTGTCCGTCTGTCTGTATGTCTGTTTGAACGGGCTAATCTTCGGAAAGGCTGAACCGATTTTGACGGGATTTACACAGACATAAGTAGAGGATTGACCAGGGAGTAAAATAGGCAACTTTTTTAACTGACTTTTTACCCTAGTTACTGAGATATAATATTTTTGGCTAAAAATAATTATTAGATGTACGGATAACTTATAGTTTTAAGAACTGACCCATATTTTGCCTAAAATACATTAAACTTAATAACAGAGAAAATGTATAGCCATAGCTATACATTTTCTCTGTTATTAAGTTTAATGTATTTAAACTAAAAGAATGTCATAACATTCTTTTAGTTTTTCAATTTCGATCTTTTTAACACTGATAAAATAATTCAAATGAATAACAATAATTTCAAATCTATTCAAATCAATCAAAGTAGGTGAACACGCCTCTCACAGATAAAGATAAGTAAAACTCCAATTCTGTTTATTGAAACAATTCTCTTTATCTTAAATCAAGGCGCCACAACACCGCCTATCTTAATAGACATCTTCATTTCGCGCGTAAAAGTCCTACTTTCTTCTTTAGGTGAAAGACCAACTGCCAATGATTTTTAACAAAAAAAAACAAAATATAACAGCTTTAGACATTACTCCACTGCTTACAAACTTATAAGGAACTAAATAATAATATATTATAATAAGTATGACGCATTCTTTAGAGTTTTATTTATTTGCTCTACATGGAGTGAAATACAAAAGGTCGTAAGTTTAAACCTTTCCCGAATAGTCTATTAGGAATTAGGACAATCTTCACGCTTACTTGGAGTAGGTAATGAGCGTTTGGTGATTAATAATTATGAAGGAGCCGAAGCATCGACGCTATTTCGCTCCTGTAAAATTTACATTTTTCAGATAAGTACTACCTACGCTTAGCCTGTAATATCTATATTACTGAACGAAACCTTGTTTCTTCCTTTGTATAAATCTAAAACCCGCTTTTCAAAGAGTACAATGTGGGTGAAGCCAATGTAAATACTCGTATAATGCACTGTATTGTAATAGGATTGTAGTGTACTACCGACACATTACGGCTATGAGTAGTGGCGTTGAGTGCGCTTTCTTGTTCGCCCACATCTCACTCACAAAGTCACTACAGCGGCAAACAGTCAATACCACGCGAATCGCGATCGTTGCTTTTTATTGATATTGCTATACAACCACACACAGATATACTAATTTAATATTTCGCGACATTTAGGGAACTGGGAACAGACCTGTAACAACTGGAAAGTGACTTTCAGTGGGCTGTAGTAATATTCTGTCGACCTCTCTCATACAAACAATGAACAAGATTGAGAAATATAAAAACGTAGTTATATTTATAAAAAACTATCAGTTGCCCGGAACTTCATCCGTGTACAATTTCTAATTTCCCATGAAATTAAGAGATTAAGAAATGTTCCTACCGTAAAAGGCTCACCATAACATAATAGTTTTGAGGAAAGGAAGGAAGAAATTAATACGTACCACTATGCCCGAACTCTAGATAGCTTTTATACTTATACATACTACATACTTCATATTATAATCCTCCAACCCCCATTTTACCCTCAAAAGGATTTCGTAATATAGTATCCTAAATGACGCATCACAATCTCAATAGCTCAACGATAAAATCCAAAAGGTCGGTGGTTCAAACCCCACTCGTTGCACTATTGTCGTACATACCCCTAACACAAGCTTTGGCTTATTTGGAGGGGAAAGGGGATAATTAATCATGATTAAGAAGGCGAATATTCTTTTTTCTTTTTAAAAAAACCTTCTTCTTTTTTTAAAAAGAAATCCTCCTTACTTTCAAGTTAAAAATAACTCTAAATGAAACAAAACCACCTATTGGCAATAATAATGAAGAGCTTTGTAAAGATAAAATCAGAATAAAATACAATAATTCCTCGGTGTTAATTAAGTATTTAGATGAATTCACGCTGAAGGGCTGCGAGAGCTCGGGCGGAGTCGCGGTATTTACATAGCTAAACACCGGCGCCCCAAGCCGCGGCTCGCTGGCATTAGGGACAAATAAATGTATTATTAACGACATCAACGTAATTTATACGTTTTCACAATTAAGTGGCATGGCGTCGTTATCATTACAAAATGAAATTCGAAGCAAAGGCTCAATAGCTCAACGGTTAAAAAGCGGACTGAATTCCGAAAGTTCGGGCGGTTCAAACCCCACGCGTTGCACTATTGTCACATCTACTCTTTTTTTTTATCGTGAGGAAAATCCGCCACTGGCTGGTATCCCGTCATACCTACTCCTAGCACAAACTAAACGCCTCATCGGAGAGGAAAGGGATTATGACTAATATTTAAAAAAAAAGGGTTATTTAGTGGTCAAATAAACGTAGTTGTTGGTTGACCTCCCTGGTGCAGTGGTAGGCGCTGCGCTCTAACAGGTGGAGGTCCCTGGATCGATTCCCGGCAGGGTCGATTTGGGAATTTCTAATTTGTCTCCACCTCCAGTCTTGTCTAGTGTCTCCGGCCGCGGCTAGTTACCATCCTACCGGCACAGTTGTATCGTCAAGCGACGGTACGATGCACTGTAGAAACCGATAAGGGTTTTAATTGTTATGAATTTTAAAAATCTGCCATATCTCTTCCAAGTTAGTCCATTACTTCTTATACTGCATCATCACTCACCATCAGGTGAGATCGCAGTGAAGGCTTGAATTATTGTAATGGAATAAAAAAAACTTGTAAAACATGAAATAACATATATTGAAAGCAGTTTTGCGGATATGATTTTCGAGTGGAATTTGCGTGCTTGTCGATTTTTCGATATTTCTAAAAATTGTGTCAAGCATTTTGATAACTGCATAAACCGGGTGTTGTGAGTCGCCGCACGTTACATTTCCACCGCCTGCGTCTCTCCGCCGAGTTAATGTACTTTCCAATAATACTACATTAGTTTTGGAGAAATGCAGGTATATTATATTTTCTTTTTGATTGACCGTCTACACTCTACACTATACAACAAGTGTAAATAAAAAATTTATAACACCCCCGACAAGTGTATGTTACAGTAACTATTAAAGAGATGATAACTTTAAAACGGCTGAACCGATTTTCTTGGATTATAGCTAAGAACATTCTCGATCAAGCCACCTTTCTAACAAAAAAACTAAATTAAAATCGGCTCATTAGTTTAGAAGCTACAATGCCACAGACAAATACACAGATACACACATCAAACTTATAACGCCCCTCTTTTTGGGTCGGGGGTTAAAAAGAGCAGCAAACGGTTTCGTGAATTCAGGGTATAATCTATCTCCATTCCTTTCAGTCAAATCCGTCCAGTTGCTTTCGCGTGAAAGAGTAACAAACACACACAAGTAAACACACATTCACACACACACTAGCGCACATGCGCACGCGCACTGTGAATTTGAATTCTGAAAGCTGTGAAATCTAGAAAACCAGACATACATCCTAGAACGTACCTACAAAATTTTATTAAAGTTGATTGGTTAGTATTCAAATGATAGTCCAACTACGTTTGTTTGGTGCGTTCTACGAATAAACCCTTATACCCCTTCCAGGTTAGCCCGCTTCCATCTCAGACGACATCATCACTTACCGCCAGTTGAGATTGCAGTTAAGGGCAAACTTTTATCCAAATAAAAAAAAACCTCTCTGATATCGTTGTTCGTAGTCTATTGCATTGTACAGGGGCGGTAATCAGTAAGCGATCCTCATTAGCTCGGTGACTTAACTGAAGCGATTAATGGCTCCTTAATACAAGTAACAGCGACACAAATCACGTTTTTATCGTGTCCGCACTCGTAAAGCCTTCAGCTTCACAATAAATGCACGACTCGTATTTCTGCAACCGCGCCACAGGGTTGCCCAAAACTTACCTTCATCCACAGCTTAACAACAGTAACAGCTTCAAAATATCTATTAAAAGTATGTTCCTGTACAAAGCATATTACACAATCGAAAAAATTATGTAAATGATTAAAGATCTCTTATTTAAGGATTTGGTTCGCAGCTCGCCTCAGTAAGAGTCATTCAGATCTCAATCTGTAGTTAGAGCAATCCCATATAACCACACAGAAGACATACATATGTCAATTTTATAAAAGTAGAGATTTATGTTAGTTAAACGTTCGTGCGATGTAACGTAGAGCCATTTATAAAAAAAAATAAAATTTAAAAATGACATACAGATGGACAGGCGGGCGGACAGCTGAGGCTTCCTAATATTCCGTTGGCATCCTTCGGCTACGGAATCCTAAATATAGTTAAAGTGTTGAATTACAGTAGGTGTGTACCAGAAGAGTTCAAGGCTTGTAGGTTTGTAAGCGTGCAGACACAGTCTGGTAGGAAGACGATTTCGGCTCCTAAATTCTTACGATTTCGGGCATGATCCATATTATGAGTCAAGCTCACAAGCTGACAACCCTACCGCGCGACAACGGCGACACGGCGTTAAACTCGGCTCACTTTAAACGATTACTCCTCAGAGAGATTGCTCCCGATCCTCCCGTCTCAAGAGACAAGAACATCATTTTCCTCCTCACGTCACTCCCCCTCCCGCCCTCCACCCGCACAGCCCGCAGCCTGCACCGCAGCAACACTCTTCAAATAGCTGTTTTTGTAGCTGCAGTCGACGAGTTGAATGCTGGGATTACTTTTAAACACTAGCGACTGTTGGTTCAGCGTAACACAAAGGTTTTGTACATCGTTTTCCTTAGTATAGAGGGAGAATATATAACCATATGTTACCCTATCCTATAGGATCCTTAGCAGGATTCGGAATGTCACACGATAGGTATTTACTTACAGATAACTCATGAAATCAGAACCAATAGTTAGATACTTTAACTAAATAGCTAGTTTTACATTTATTTATGTAAATAGTGAGCAACTTAATCATTACTTTTATTCATTCCAAAAGTATTTTTATTCATAGTCGAGAGTTTGACTGCAATCAGATTTGTAATTTATTCCTAATTTTTTAATTTTAACAATTTGTAAATTTGTAACAATAAGTAAAAGAAAAAGATAAGACACAGAAACACCTATAAACAGATCTCTTTAAGAGATCTCTACCAGGGAGCCTAGTTTTGTGAATAAAGTAGTTTGATCATTACGAAAATCAAGATGTGTTAAAAACTATGTGAAGTTCGATTAGGTATTAGTATTAACTAATACCTAATCCTTTTTCATCTAATCTATTAAGATTAGATGAAAAAGGAGTCAACCTGCGGAATCCAGTAATTAGTTAAAGTTTCAATGTAAAGTTAAACAAAGTTTGGCGCGACGCGACGGGTGTCGTCACTCGCTTCGACTGGGACACAGATTGTTGGAATACTTGCAAAAAGGTTGACTATGCAGGCGCCATACTTAGTTTGTCGTAGAGAGAGCGGTAACAATCGCATCGGCCTTCTATTGTTGAGGTCCGGGATCGATCCCCGGCACGAACCTTGTGTCAGCAACTTGATAATTACTTACTCGCTTTAACTGTGACCGAAAATATCGTGAGTAAACCTTCATGCCTCACAGTTAAGCCTAAGCCTAAGATGTTGGCTTCTCAGTGCATACACACATGCACCTAAAATAGAATAGAATAAAATAGATTTTTATTATTTCTAGACTTTTATTTCTATTCTAGACTTTTACAAGTGCTTTTGAATCGTCAAAATAATTTACCACTGGTTCGGAATGCCGTTCCTACCGAGAAGACAGTCGGTTAGGATTACGCGATTATGCACACCGAACGAAAACAGGTTAGCTTTCATGTTCTTCGTTTTTCATATATTTAAAATGGCGGCATTTGCGGCAATTTAATATACAATATTCGTTATTAGCAGGTCAACATACGTTATTATAGCTTTGAAATTTATCGAAGGTTGCGTTTTTCGGAAGTTTATCCCTAATCATTTGGAACTCTGTGACTGCTACCCGCATTTCCATTTGGTTCCGGGAATGAGTTGTCCCGTGGCATTTGACGCTCGGGTGCGCGTCGCCTCCCTACTCCAGCGACCGAGTGCTCTTTACGTAACCCATCCTTGTTTGCTGTACGTATCCACACTGGAGTCTGGACTGCTGTCGAACACGCGATCCTAGTCCTATTTAGATGAACTTATACATAAAGGATGTGACCAGAACGCTAGCAAAAACGAAAAACGAATCAAATCAAATCAAATCACTTTATTGCGAATTTGGGTAAACAGTGGAGATGTTACAAAGACAAAAAGGTACAGCCAAATTCTGCTTATAAGCATGCAATATGTTACATTAAATTAAATTACATAAATTTACATTAAATAATAAAAATTAAATTAAAAATTTAAAAAACCCCCGACACATAAACCTCTAAAAAGTAAAAAAATAATAGGTAAATATGTATGGGCCCTTTAAGAATAGTATAAATAGTAAAGTTTTATCCAAGCGCTCGTTGCGCCAGGGGACCGCTACCTATGATAAACTATGAAAGTCATCTGTTGTAGAAAGAATAGTCTTTAGCGGTCCCCCGCGCAACGAACGCTTGGATAAAACTTTACTATTTATACTATTCTTAAAGGGCCCATACATATTTACCTATTATTTTTTTACTTTTTAGAGGTTTATGTGTCGGGGGTTTTTTAAATTTTTAATTTAATTTTTATTTCACGCTTTTTAAACTTTATTCATAAATTACCGTTTATTTGTGCCATTCTAAAACCCAATTTCTATAATAATATAAATCCAATAAGGCAGCTAATATCTCTTCAAAAGTAACATCAATGTTATGTTAATTATACGTTCCATGAAATATTTTTGACCGAACATCACTAAATCAAGAATTATCTGAATGACTCACATAGTTTAACACGACCAAACCAAATATCTGTTTCTAACATGTCGTTGCTTTAAAAATGTACCCATTTTACGTAGTCGTATAATAGTTCGCTTTTCAAGATATACCTACGATTAAATTGAAATCGACTTTCACCCGATGAAATAAGGAAAAAAGTGGCTTGTATTTCATTTTGTTTGTTATTGCATGTCAAATTTTTATTTGACATAACTTTCAAAAACCGGTCAAGTGCGAGTCTGCCTCACACATGAAGAGTTCCGTACAAGTTTTTTTTTATGTAATGACAATTCAGTTGTCGGATTTTTCTCTTTACTTGGGCCACAGGAGTAGAGTGCTTGGGCTATAAGATATTGCTACCTGCCTTTCATGATTCTACGTAAACGGGAAGTACCCAATTTATAAGTTTTGATTCTCTTTAAAGATGACACACAGACAGACAACGAAGTGGTGAAGGAAAACACCGTCAGGAAACCTGCATGCTTGAGAGTTGGCCATAATGCCAACTCTCAAGCATCTCTCAACTCAAAGGTGCGTGAGGTGTGCCAATACGTGCTTGGCCAGTGTGGTAGCTTCTCATTCTGAGAGGAGACTTGTGCTCAGTAGTGAGCCGGCGATGGGTTGATCCTGATGATGATGAATTTTAAACGTATTTTGTCAAAGTAAATAAGCTGAGTTCAAGCAGATAAAATAAAAAGAAGGTGCGCCTAATGCATCATCCAAACCTGCGCGACAAAGCGACTACGATGCGGGAACCTCAGCCGCGCGGAGGGTCATCGCCTCCTACGATATTTAATGGTGTCATGCACACCTACGCGACTACAACAGTCGAGGCTACCTACATCTTTTTTTTTTCTACAGATACCTACTGAACCCTAAAAATAATTTGACTATGGTTTGGGTTTGGGTTGATTGTTCGTGGCCTTTGGTTGACTGTTGGATATTATAATTGAATTGATGTTTTCTCGTTTAACTGTGAATATAATATTTTATAAATTAGAAACTCCGCGCCTACGATCCAAAGTATCGGAGTTTTCCAAAACATTATTTTCAAATAAATAATTATGTATCTAGGCAACGTCCATCTTGACAACTTGACATTTGCCAATTGGAACCTCTGTTACAATAGTGAAAGATCCCAGGGCCACCAGCCGTCACGTATTTTCTGACGAAAGAAATGTGGACGATTGAGTAGTGTTACTATGTACTAAGAACGCATGCCTACAGACTTGCTAGCTTGCTTAGACGGCCAATTTTCAGGTATCAGGTAATCAAGGTACATAAAAACATTACTTACCTCACGTAAATTCCCCAATTTTTTTAATTTTTAGCAGTTTTTTTTTTTAATATTAATAATTAATTGACATAAATAAACTATAAGAGAGTGAGAGAGACGTCAATATATCCTAATACATGTCTTACTCATTCTCATGCGCGTAGATAATGATGCCCTCGCGCTCAAACCCACAGAGGCATTAAAATTGAATTTAGGGGATGATTGGCCCTCTGGATCGGTCTGTCTTCTTGTAAAAGGTTTTAAAATAGTTGTCTGGTGGACATATATAAAAATGGAGCATCAGAATTTACGTGCAGTTAAGTAATTACTTATTTTGGGAGCTTTAAAGCGTCTGCAAAGCAATACGGCCGACGCGGGAAGTGTCTGGGAGTATTGGCGACATATTTTTAAGGATATTGCCTAAAATATACGTAAAAATCAGTTTGGCGAATTTACGTGAGGTAAGTAATGTTTTTATGTACCTTGATTATCAGATACCTGAAAATTGGCCGTCTAAGCAAGCTAGCACGTAGGCTAGGCATGCTTTCTTAGTACTTACTAACACTACTCAATCGTATATATTTCCTGTGTCAGAAAATACGTAACCTCTGGTGGTCCTGGGATAAAAGTAATAAGAAAACCAGAAAAGAGCTGATAACTTCCAAACGGCTGAACCAATTTTTTTGGATTATAGCTAAGAACACTCTCGATCAAGCCACCTTTCAAACAAAAAAAACTAAATTAAAATTGGTCCATTCGTTTAGGCGCTACGAGGCCACAGACAGATACACAGATACACAGATACACAGATACACAGATACACAGATACACAGATACACAGATACACAGATACACAGATACACAGATACACACGTCAAACTTATAACACCCCTCTTTTTGGGTCGGGGGTTAAAAACACTAAACATAAACGAAGTACTGAGATACCATAAAATGTTTTATTTTAATCTTGATTATTTATTTTTCATTAGGTGTGGCATTGACGCGAGTTTTGCACGTTTTACAAGGCGGGTTTGGAAAAATACTACCTAAATCACTAAAACTACAAGATAAGGCGAATGGTTATTGGCAATGGGTTGCGTATAATAAACGCTAAGTTTTTGCTAGCGTTCTGGTTACACTGTAGATCAGCTGATGCCCGCGACTTCATCCGCATAGATTTAGGTTTTTTAAATTGTTTGATGTTCCGGGATAAAATGTAGGCTATGTGTTCATCTCCACAGGGCGCAAGCTGCCTCTCTACCAAAATGCTGTCTGCTGCTTTGTTCTTTTGGATTTAGGTTTCTTAAAATCTTATGGGAACTCTTTAATTTTCGGTAGAAGAAATAGTAGCCTGTCTTCATTCCTATGATTTAAACTAACTCAGTGTGTCTCAAAATCAGTTAAAAGGATAGGCCTGTGAAAACATATCATACGAACAGATAGACATACTTCCGCATTTATACTATTAGGACTAAATTAGAATGAATATATTATGTAGATAAAACACAGTAGAATTTTCTACGTTAGGTATACTTTAAAAATCCTTTTTCACTTTCGTATTTCCTGAAATACTATATAACTTATTTTTAGGGTTCCGTACCTCAAAAGGAAAAACGGAACCCTTATAGGATAACTATGTTGTCTGTCTGTCTATCAAGAAACCTATAGGGTACTTCCCGTTGACCTAGAATCATGAAATTTGGTAGGTAGGTAGGTATAAGACCTACAGCACAAATACAGGAATAAATCTGTTAATGTTACATTAAAATGTGTTTTAATTTTCTATCATCTATCAGGTATAGGTCTATAGGTATCATATGAAAGGGCTTTACATGTACATCCTAAAACAGATTTTTATTTATTTAATATATAATAATAATAATAAAGTATAATAGATTTTGATTTATCGTGCAAAATATTGGAAAAAATACACGATTCCGGAACCCTCAGTGCGCGAGTCTGACTCGCACTTGGCCGGTTTTTTTATAACTACACCCACCTATTCGTTAGATTAAGAAATTGATAAGGTCTCAAGAAGTCGTCAGCTCAAAGAGATTAAAACGAAAGTTAAAGTAAGCAACGGTTACACAAAAAGTACCTACCTGGTTATCACGGCGTAGGTAAAAAAGATTCATCTCAAACTTAAATGTTAAACTAAATAAATAAATACACAGGTAGGTCCACAATATAGTGGTTATATAAATCACAATTACTTAAGCTCCCCATTTGATGAGAGAGTAAACAAAATTACATGGGTCCGATATGAAATTAAAAGAATAATGCCGAGCTACGTGACTGGAGAACCAAACATTTGAGATTAGGTAGAGTTTTATTGCAAGGAACGTGACGACAAATAAATAGCCGATGTATGCCGAAAAGCTAAGTGCCTGTTTACATGAACATTAGGTATTACTAGCGGGTTGCAGAGTTGAAGAGGCAATGGGCAAAACCGATACATGCCGGGGTCTCAAGGTGCTGGAATGAAGATTTTTTTTTAATTCAGATACAAATTAGTCCTTGACTGCAATCTCACCTGGTGGTAAGTGATGATGTATGATGTAGCAGTGTAGGATGTGGTAGTTTTCATTACACCCATACGATGCCGTGTAGAAACCAAAGGACATGGGTTCAATAAAAACTGCCATACCCCTTCCAGGTTATCCCGCTTCCATCTTAGACGACATCATCACTTATCACCAGGTGAGATTGCAGTCAAGGGCTAACTTGTATCCGAATAAAATAAAAATAAAAAGTATTTCAAGCATTCAAGCAGATGATCATAGTTTAAGGGAAATAAAATACCATGGTAACTCTGTTTAGGCACAACGCATACCGGCAGAATACGACACTCGGGACACACGATGAATCTTTTTTGAATAACAACTTAAGGCAGTTGTACGATGAGATAGCGACTAGTTAAATCCACTATTTTCTCGTTCAAGAAATGTACAGCCGATTATATCAATAAAAGAGAGTTGATCGCTGACACTGGCCGCGAGAACTTGAAAGAAAAAAATTCTTGACGGTCAAAACACTCGCGCAGTTTGAGCAGGGATTTATTAATGCGTGACGAGCGATTACTCTCCCGTCGCTCTCGCGCACTCGTTCTTAGCTCGCTGGGTTATGAACGAGTGGGACAAAACTATCCCAACTACATTACACACTCGCTTCTCGTTGCAGCATTGCACTAATTTTAACAGTATGTTACCGTAGAACAGACAGCCGAGTTTAAGTTGTTACTAAATATATTCAACTCGGCTCTACTCTGTCTGTTTGCGAGAGCCCTAATAAAGTTGAAGGTATGAAGTAATGGAGAGTTATAAATTGTTTAAAGATTGTAAGCACTCAGCTCTGACACAAGAGACAGCAACTCTTACCTGTCCAAGTCGATTCAAACTTTGCCCTTTGTTCACATTTCATACTAAGGCTAAGGATGTACATGGAAGTCGAGAAGTATCATGAAGTTTCAAAGTTAAAAGTTGTTATAGGAATCCGGACCCATATTATAAATACGAAAGGTTTTTTGTTGGATTTGTTGATTTGTCATTCAATCACGAGACAACGGAGCAACGGATCGATGTGATTTTTACATGGATATATTTAAAAGATCTGGAGAATAACAAAGGTTTTAAGGAGAAGTCACGGGCATCAGCTAATTATAAACAAGTGTATAGCCTGCACTAGTGCTTTGTATCTGTATGTGTTGTTTCAAAAACTCAACGATCACCGGTTTTAATTTAAAGAAGAAAGGTCGTAATTTCAAACTCCACTCGGTGCAGATGGGTGCAGTAGTTTCGTACAATATTCAAACTTCCATATTATAAATAAATATTTTAAAGTGTAATGATATAAATCAAAATTTAAAAAACCTCCGACACAAAAACCTCTATAAGAAAACTAGAAAAGAGCTGATAACTTTCAAACGGCTAAACCGATTTTCTTCGATTATAGCTAAGAACACTCTCGATCAAACCACCTTTCAAACAAAAAGCCAAACTAAAATCGGTTCATTAGTTTAGGAGCTACGATGCCACAGACAGATGCACAGATACACACGTCAAACTTATAACACCCCTCTTTTTGGGTCGGGGGTTAAAAAGAAAATATTTTAGTAAGATTAGGACAAATTAATTAGCAACCTTAACTAATATTAGGTACGGGATTAAAAATTAGGAACATAAAAGTAAAGCGATGTACAATGAAAACCACAACGTGTATTGTATACACAAAAGTTTTAATTAGCTAGCTACACTGTCGCCCTTTACCATTATTATCCTCGTTCTTGGTGCTTTAGCAACTACATACAAAGAGATGCTTTACTTATTTTTAACCCCCGACCCAAAAAGAGGGGTGTTATAAGTTTGACGTGTGTATCTGTGTATCTGTCTGTAACATCGTAGCTACTAAACGAGTGGACCGATTTTAATTTAGTTTTTTTTCTTTGAATGGTGGCTTGATCGAGAGTGTTCTTAGTTGAAGAAAATCCGTTCAGTCGTTCAGTCTTTTCTGGTTTTCTTATAGAGGTTTTTGTGTCGGGGGTTTTTAAATTTTAAGTTATTAATAGTTTAGTGGTTGATGTAGAAAGCACAATTATAGTACGCGACAGGTTGATATGGCAATCCGGGTTTGAGGCGGGGAACGCCCCGCACGTCACAGCTGCGTACGTTTGCGGTTAGCGCGTGGGCTGTGCGGGTGTGCGGGGCGTCCCCACCCCCCCCCCCCCCCCCCCCCAATTGTCATCTCGACCTGTCGCGGACTGTAGGTAATTCAATAAAAAACACATCCTGACTGATAGACGGATCTATCAACGCACAGCCTAAACCGTTGGGGTTACAAATATGAAATTTTGAAAGTTGGTTCCTTTTATAACGTAGCTAGGCACCCATAAAGAACGGAATTTTTGAAAATTCAACCCCTAAGCCCCCCTTCCATAGAAAATGAAAGATTGTATGAAAGTAGTAATTTTCAAGTTATAGGTATCTATGAAATTTGGGCTTTGAATCTGGGCTTTCCACTACCACCGCCGCCAATACAACACCAAATGCGAAATAAATCACACACCTTTGAAAACATTGTGGTTTAATTTTCAGACACACAAGTTTCATTACGATATTTTCCTTCAACTTCGATTAGAATTCAAGCTCAAGCCGTCATCACAGCGATATTAGCAATATAACCTGAATCTAATGACAGCTCATCGTTCCCGTATGTATGAAAGGCTCTCATCCATACGGGAACGGGAGCTTTCATTGAAAGCTTAATGCGGTATTGCATCACGTCCCGCGAGCTCCCGCGGGACGCAATCAGCGCGAGCCTCGAACCCTGAACTTCCTAGCACAGAAATAAACTAAACTAAACGATAACTTACACTCCGAGACGTGACATGTGATAGGATCAAGATGATTTTATCTAACTCAAACCCTAACTATGAACGCGCAGAAATTGTTGTTTATTATGATGTAAAAACTAAATAGATGGCCTAGATTCGCTCACGAGAATTTGGTATTTAAAAAGCCGTAGGAATTGTTCGATTTTTCGGGATAAACAGTAGCCTAAGTCCGTCCCCGGGCGGATACAAGCTACATTATTATTTTGAAAGGCAACGTCAAGCCGAGCTCGTAACGGGCGGCGTAGAGACATAGCGGACGGCGTAAAGACGTAGTGGACGGCGTAGAGTCGTAGCGGATGGCGTAGAGACGTAGCGGGCAGCGTAGAGACGTAGTGGACGGCGTAAAGTCGTAACGGGCGGCGTAGAGACATAGCGGACGGCGTAAAGACGTAGTGGACGGCGTAGAGTCGTAGCGGATGGCGTAGAGACGTAGCGGGCGGCGTAAGGACGTAGTGGACGGCATAAAGTCGTAGCGGATGGCGTAGAAACGTAGCGGACGGCGTAGAGACTTAGTGGACGGCGTAGAGTCGTAGCCGATGGCGTAGAGACGTAGTAGATGGCGTAGAGTCGTAGTGGATGGCGTAGAGACGTAGCGGACGGCGTAGAGACTTAGTGGACGGCGTAGAGTCGTAGCCGATGGCGTAGAGACGTAGTAGATGGCGTAGAGTCGTAGTGGATGGCGTAGAGACGTAGCGGACGGCGTAGAGACTTAGTGGACGGCGTAGAGTCGTAGCCGATGGCGTAGAGACGTAGTAGATGGCGTAGAGTCGTAGTGGATGGCGTAGAGACGTAGCGGACGGCGTAGAGACGTTAATAAATCTATGGACGTAGCGAACGACTAGTGAACGGCGCCGGCGCAACGTAGCTAGAGGCTGAGTTTTGAGAGCCTCTGTGATCTAAGTTAACTTTAGTACAACTGGTGGATTTATGCGGTATTGCGTTATGGGATTTTGAATTGCTTTGTGTCTGGCTTTTCCTGTATGCTTAGCAGTGAGAGGGCGGGTGGTGCATGTCGCACGCTGTATGTTGTACCATACAGATTTGTCTTTTTCAGCAGATTATAGCAAATAAAGTTTTTGATTCCTTGTATCTCAATATCCTATACAGATTTATAGAAAAGCTTAGAAATAAATCACAACAGAACATATTATTAAAAACAAAAATTGGAAATCGGTCCAGAACCCTCGAAAAAATAGGTATACATACAAAAAAATACGGGCCCAATTGAGACCCACCTCCTTTTTGGAAGTCGGTTAAAAATAGCAAATAATAAGAACACCAAGACCGAAGCTAAGGTCATGTTAATATCTTGTCTCATATTTTTTGCAGTGCTGGACAAAATTAGAACGTACCTATTATTATGAGTAGGTCTATAAAAGTAATAATACGTCTCTCACGAAGAAAGCTACAGTGGAATGAAAGTCTCAATAAAAGACGCCAGCCACTTTCCAGCACAAAGCGTTTTAAAATGTCCCAACTTTTCTCTCAAGTTTCAATACGTTTCTCATTACAGCCAGATCCCCTTTTCACTCTATATGAACTAGACAAGACTAGATGGACAATTTCACAAGTAGCGCGTGGGAAAATATCACGTCAAAAGCATTTTCATATGTAACACTAGCTACCTTTCCAAAACTAGCCTATGAAAAATCATAGAGCGAAATCTGAAAAAGAAAATTAACTACATTTAATGCCGTTTCATTTTTTTAATTTCACACGTGCATGTCATCGACCCCAATTAAATCCGAGAACACTCGCATCTCTTCGTGTTGGGAAGAGAAAAACATGTAATGTAGCAATGTAGCAAACGATTATACGTGTAAAAATTAACTTTCCGTGAAAAACCACCTGTTAATCAATATCAGCACTATTGATGTTGATCATAATTAGGAAACTGTTGTTATTTTGAAAACTGAAATATCGTTTTCCGTAAAAATCACCTGTGAAATCGCTGTTAAGAAAAAATACCAAAGGAAAAAGTAGCAATAATGCCGTCTCTAAATGAACTAGCAGCATTTTTTAAATTCCTTTTATCTTGTTTGCCTCTTATAGTCTTGCTAGTGTGTGAGTTATCTATGGTTTAGTAGGTAGTAGGTACACAATAAACCACTAAGTAGGGTCAGGTGAACCTCAGTGACAAGGGTTAAGTCCGTTTCGTTTTGTTATCTCAGTAAGTCTCTAATACAAAAAGAGATTTACTCTAACTTTTTATTGCATGTTTGAATCGGTATTTCATTTATACAAAGTCAATAAAAAAATCAAGGGTTTTACCCGAAAGGTCATTGTACTCATTATAATTATAAACTAGATGATAACCGCGACTTCGTCCGCGTGGATTTAATAATAGTAATAATCTTTATTAAGAGCAACCAGGACTCACTTTGTTAGTAAGTATTTAAATTTTAAGAAGCCTATGGGAAAACTTTTAATTTCCGAGATAAAAAGTAGCATATATCACTATACGGGATGTAGGTTATCCCTTTAAAAATAGACGATGCCCGCGACTTCGTCCACGTAAGTTAGGATTTTGAATAAAAAAAATCAGAAAACAAATAAAACCGACTTCAATAACCACAAACACTAAAAATTCTAAAAAGTAAAAAAAAATTTTTGCTTCTACACGTGTAATGTATGTATGAAGTCGGGCGAGCTTAGTACTTAGTTTCTTTTTTATGCTCGCTCGTTTTATTTATTTTTTGAATTTTTTTTATTTCACAATTTTTAGTGGCCCCACTGTTAAAATATTCTATGCCTAGGTAAACGTGCCTACTGTTTACTAAGCTATATTACACTGATCGCGAGCAATTTACTCTTATCCATTGAGGAGTTCCGTTCTCCATCTCCGAAGATATTCATCAGATCTTCACCAGAACCACCTGCAAAGTACACCTTTTTAAACAAAAAAATTCCAAATCGGTCCAGGCGTATTTGAGTAATCAAATTCAAATTTAAATTCAAATTATTTTTATTCAATTAAACTTTTACAAGTGCTTTTGAATCGTCAAAATAATCTACCACTGGTTCGGAATCGGGGAACATACATTAAAAAAAATTAAAAACAAATGATTCCGACGAATTGAGAACCTCTTCCTTTTTTGAAGTTGGGTGAAAATTATGTTCCGTAGACAAATATAACACTTACTCATTCATACGAGAGCTTTTTTAACGTCCGTTAAAAAAATGTTCAAATAGAACAAATGCATTCCCAAGTATCTGTTCACACGACAACGCTTTTTTAACACGTACAACGTTAAGGCCTCATTCACACGAGAGCTTTTTTAACGTCCTTTAAAAAAGCTCTCGTGCGAATGAGGCCATTTAGGCTTTATAGGAACTATTTCTAGACGCAATCATATTTGGAATACACACTATTGGCAGTTGGCACCTATCGGCGAACGTTCGCGAGCCTCGCAAACAGTCCGCCGTGTTTGACCAACTTCCATCCAATCTTCCAAACGACGAATTCTATCACCATGATTTTACATTAAGGCTAAATTATTTATTTCTCTAAAACTTTTTTACATTATTGTAAAAGTTTAGAGAAATAAGATTCTATGGTTCTATGTGGTGGTTATATGGTTTTATGGTGGATAGATCTCTATGGTTGATGAAGCTGGGAGATTCTGAGCTAATTTTTGGAGTGCAAATTTCCTTACGCGCGACTGCCAATTTTTTAATGTATACTAAGTGCACATTAATTATATTTATGCTTTGGTACTATATTACGAGCCCGCAGCTTAGTTTTCTAAAAATCCCGTAGGAACTCTAATTTTCGAGATTAAAAGTACCTACGCTATATTCTTCTTCGGGATGCAAATAAACCCATAACCCCTATGGTTTCTTTCTACACGGCATCGTATCGGAACGCTTAATCGTGTAAGGTTATTTTAAAAAATTGATTTGGGTTGTCAAAAATAATATAAAATTATTAATTTATCTAATGCAGGTAGTTTGATAAAATCGATATTTGGCTCATTCGATGTCATACAATCTGTTGCTAGGAGGCCAACAAGATTGAACTTGCATAAATACGGGTGTTTCGAAGGTTTTAGTTCAGTCTCCTTCTGAGATTCGGAGCGATATCGCATATTTTCGGTTTTTGGATTGTGAACTGAATAATTAGATGTCGTGATAGCAATCACGCTCTAATTAAATTATTTATTTTGGCATTAGTTTGTTTAGATTAAAACTCTCGGATTACCTTTACACATTGAACTTGTGTTTTTTTGTGTTGGTGGATGAGAGGACATTCCAATAATTCGATAAAAATATTTAAATAATACCTGCTTTTCTGAGTGACGCCAATAATCGCTTGGCGACACGGCTTTACCAGTATGGTGGTAACTAGCCACGGTCGAAGCCTCACCTCCCACTGATAACACCGCAGCGCTTACACTGCGCCAGAGAGGCCGATCTGTTAGCAAGTCGAGAACTAGGTGTAGCTGATTATGATAGGTTTATGTCCAACAGTGGACGTCCACGATGTCCACAGGCTTATGATGGATATCCCTTAGAGCGGGTTTACTGGTCACCCTACACAGCAATGGCCGTGTACGAAATAGAACAATCTGCGCTCAATACCGCTGATTGTGTACATAGAGTAGTGTATGTACACAACCTTTTACATCGTCTACACTGAACCCACACACTGTTTCTACTACACATAAACTAGCACTCGTCATGATCAACTCGTCGCTGGCTCACTACTGAGCACGGGCAGAGTGAACTAGCGCGGGTCTCCTCTCGGAATGAGAATGGTTCAGGCATAGTCCAGCACGCTGGCTAGCTTTGGACTAAACTTTTGTCTGGTGGAAGACTACGGCTGTAACTAGTCACCACCCTATCGGCAAAATCGGGCCGCCAAGCTACATATCGTTCTGGTACGATGCCGCGTAGAAGTGATGATTACTTACCACCAAGTGAGATCACAGTCAAGGTTTAACTTAAATCAAAATAAGAAATAAGTAAAAAAGTCTAATTTCTCGTTCGTTTGTGAAGTCTTTCGTTTCTAACCGACTTCCAAAAAAGGAGGAGGTTCTCAATTCGTCGGAATCTTTTTTTTTAAATTATTAAGAAGCGTTGTAGTATGATGCGTACGAAATGAGATCTCACGAGCCATTTTATCTTTATGTGACATATATCATGTCAAAAGTACGTAAGTTTTAGTCCTTATTTTAATGGTGAATCGTACTTTTGAGTTTTCATTTTGATTATACCCACGTTCTGAATTTGTAATATAAAGTGGAATTCACATTACGAAATTAGTGGCACGAAATTAGTTTCACGACATTAATGTCACTATCGCACGTGCAAACGTCTAATTTCGTAATGCCATTACGAAATTTGTCGTTCACACGTGCGCTAATCTCGTAATGTAAATTCCGCTTTAGACACACGCGTTTGCGACACGCGTCCAACGCACTACCAATTTGAAGTGAAGGCAGCCTTATGCTGTAACAAATAAAAGTAGATAATAAAAGGTTACATTGAAATAAAACCAGTTTCGGCTTCGAATAAACTTTTATTGGACAAACGTCGACATCGAACGAAGCCCTTCCATGTACATCAACTTTACTAATAAAATACAATTAATTAGTCCGTACGCCTAGTAATTAATTCAGCTAACTAGCAGTACATACATATTATATAGTTACACCTCGCCCCTTACTCCTACGTATACAGATATCGTATAAATAAACATCTTACTTAAAACCTAGATCTTATTCTAAAATGCAGTCAACTAACGTTACAGGAAGAAAATTGCTTTATTTATTTAATTTTCTTACATTAAAAATTGTCTAGAAAGTTATATAAGAATAAAAAGAATAGGTACGTATGACACAGTATATTTGAATGCTACTAAATTTTTTGTATTAAGTCTACGAGTAGAAGTTGGATAATTAACTGATTTTATTAATTTAAATCAATAGTACAGAAATATTGATGTTTTTTGCAGTCAAAATAGTAGCAATTTACTTTGCAGAACAACTACTCAATAATGGCATCTTCTGCCCTCTCTGTATTTCGTTTATCTTTGCCATTTTCATACTTACGTAGAATAAGAATTGAAAGATTCTGAATCAGACAGTATCGCTGTCCCAAATCATTAAATTAAAGGATAAAAACTATAGTAGACATATACATCCTGTCCGTTTGAGAATACAGATTAGAATAAGAGCTAGTTAAATCTACTCTAGAAGGTGACATAGTTACAGAGCTATATTTTTATTTTGTACGATCGATTCTGAAACTATAACAAAGTAAAGTAAATAATAGTAATCTCTATATTTATATAAAATAATGTTATATCTAGGAACTAATGCCGCCAATGTATCGCCTCGATAGTTGACGATAAACAGTATTTAAACGAAAACATTGGAAAGTATATTTAGACATGAATATATTTGGATATGACTAGTATTTCGTGTACCTATATTACAATTGCCAGTAGTCTAGGCCTCGTCCCCTGTGGCGCCATCTGTGAAACAAAAATCAATATTATAAAAAGTAAACAAATTAAAAGTCGCTCAGTGAGATATCGGGAGTTTTCCGCAGGAGAACTAAGGTAACTGACGTAGCCCATACCATTGACAAACTGAAATGGCATTGGGCAGGCCAGGCTTGTCGTAAAGGTGATGTTGATTGCCGTTGGAGCCTAAAACTCCTAGAAAGTGTTAGTAAGCGCAAAAAGGGGACGTTCTAGTGCGATGGATCGACGACGCGACGATAGAGAGAGGTGTGTGAGAGTGACGAAATGGCTGAATGAGAAAGGCTGAGGACTATATGTGGTTGCGGATGGAAGAGTCTATATCCAACTGTGAACGTCCACATATGCTGGTGATAATGTTTAATGTGTGTTTGAAAGGGCGCTTCGAAAGTTCGTTATTCTTGAGTCGGAAGCGGACGTAGATCAAAAATGAGTACAGCAATGTTTTCTGTGTCGTTTGGAACCACTGGAACCCAGCTGTGGTTTGAATTATATGAACAGCCTGTACTTGACTTCACGGACCACTCGAGTAAGCGATTGACTTTTAGTCAAAGAGTGAACTTAAATTTTCGACGTTATTTAAAAAGTGAATTGGTCTCTATACTTAAAGCGGAATTTACATTACGAAATTAGTGGCACGTAATTAATTTCACGACGTTAGACGTTTACACGTGCAATTAATTGATACTGAAATTAATGTCGTGCCACTAATTTCGTAATGTAAATTCCGCTTTAGAGTAGGTTTATTTTAGTCGGTTCTTAATCTGTTTACAAAATAACATAAATGAATAAAAGTTTAAAAATTCCAATTTTTATATAGCAGATAGAGATCTTATATTTTATGTATGTATGTATGTATAACTAGCTGTGCCCGCGACTTCGTTCGCGTGGAATAGTGACTTTTCGCGCTTTATATAGCCACGGACGCTCAGGCGCGAGGCGCCGTGATTCTTTAAATTGACATAACTTTTTTATTTATGAACCGATTGACATGAAATAAACACTAAATCCTAAGTGAAGCTTACTACAATATATTAGTGAAAACCATATCTAAATCGAATAAGCCGTTTCTGAGATTAGCGTGCACAAACACACAGACAAACAGACAAAAAAAAATTAATTACAATTTCGGGTTCGGCATCGATATAATAACAACCCCTGCTACTTTTTTTTATATATTTCCATTGTACAGACACCACTTTTCTACAATTTTATTATATGTATAGATTACAAATTATTCTAAAATTATCAAAGTAATGTAACCTCATCTAAACATAAAACCCATTTATTTAATTACCCGTTATAATTTTTGATAAATTTTAAGTTAATATTTAAGTGAAAACTTTTATTTTGTGTCCCAAAAAGTTGTACTCAGATCTAAGGTGATTTTTCGGTGGGATTTAGGAGTATGCCATTTGAGTGTAATAAATAATGCCTGTTGCACGGTTCCGTACGGCTCTCATTTCGACTCCTCTCTTGTTAACGATTAGGGTTTGTGTACACAGTCGTATATTTCAGGCAATTGTAACAGAAAATGATGTTTCGTGATTTATTTAAAATATTTTTGCTGAGACGTAATTTGTAGTTATGTTCGGAATCAGTATATATTATTTTCATCACAAAATCACGGTGGAGCGTGACCTCGCACCAGAACACATAGTTCGAAAAACCGATAGACGTTGGTCGTTGGGGTCTCAAGGTGCTAGAATGGCGACTCCGCACCGGAAAGCGGAGCGTTGGAAGACCCCCACTAGGTGGACAGACCACATCAAACGAGTCGCATGGAGGCGCTGGATTCAGGCGGCATACATTCCAAGACAGTGGTATGTGGAAGTCCCTACAAGAGACCCATGCCCAGCAGTGGGAGTACATCAGTGCTGATGAGGGAATTAAGAAAGGAATAGATTCAAAAAAATATTTTATTCAATTAGACTTGAACACAGAAAGTTAACTTAGGACACTGCTTTTGCAGGGAAAGTCGGTTAAAAAGGTATTCAAGTGGTATGCAAAACTGAAACGCTGTAATTTCATAAGCCGCTTTTCGGCATCGACGCGGCCTGGCGGCCGGCTCGAAGCGCGACTCGCAATATTAAAGGATTAATTATTATGACGACGCTGCCTTTAGGGGGGGGGGGGGGGGGGGGGGGGGAGATGCGTGATTAACTCGACGACCAGCCGCATGACAATTTTTTTTTTGTGTTTTGTATACAATTTAGATGAAAATCTATCTTAGTGATACTAAATTTTATTTTGATCCCGAAATTTTTTTCCCCGAATTTTATTTTTGTACCGAAAATCTAAATTAATTAAAGGATACAGAAAAATATAGGCTGTATCTTTTATTTGCTTTACTGTACCTAATTCATTAGTTTAGTTATTGGACTGCGCCCGTTCTAATTAATGATTAAAAAAAAAATGTTAAGAGGGCTCTCTCCGTCACTCGTTTCATACAATCGTAGTTCTAATTTCATTTGAATATTAAGCAACCAAAGGCCATGAAATTTTGCAGACATATTCAAGAAACTAATATCTATGTCTGTGGTTTCCCAGATTTCTGTTAAAATATTCGGTTTCAAAGTTACGTACGTCAAAGTTACGTCAAAGTAAGTTATTAAAAATTTTCATACAAATCTTTGAGCCCCTGTAATTTTAAAACTACATATTTTTAGAAAAATCTAAAACACCACAGACACAGATATTAGTTTCTAGAGTATGTCTGCAAAATTTTATGGACTTTGGTTGCTTAGTATTCAAATGAAATTGGAACTACGATTGTATGAAACGAGTGACGGAGAGAGCCCTGTTAAAGTTTCGGCCCGAGTTGAGAACCACCTCCTTTTTGGAAGTTTGTTAAAAAAGAAGGATTAGATTAAAAAACTTTTCCCGAGTCAATAAACCTTGTAAAACGTATCTATAGAATCTAAAATAAAAGTTAAAGTTGACTGACTGACTGACTGACTGATCTATCAGCGCACAGCTCTAACTACTGGACAAATCGGGCTGTTGCATGCAAATAGCTATTATGACGTAGACATCAGCTAAGAAAGAGTTTTTGAAAATTCAACCCCTAAAGGGGTAAAATAGGGGTTCGAAATTTGTGTAGTCCACGCGGGTGAAGTCGCGGGCATAACTTAGTCTTCCTGTAAGCTGGTGCGGTAAACGAGTAGGTATAGAGACTTCTGGTCACAACAATCAGCCTTTATTGTGTTAATTAGCACGTTTATATACGTTTCGCTAAGGGCGCGCAGTAGGGACGTTTACTGCCCTTCGAATTGCCCTGCCAAGTACTTTTAATAAGGTTATTAAAGTACAATTAAGAACATATTTTTAATGGCAGTGAATCAAATGAATTGATTACTTACTTTAATTTGTATTGTATTTAATTGATTAGTACTTAAAACAAAAGTAATGAAGCAATCCGTATTATTGAGCCAGAAGTTAAAATAAACTTTAAAATAAAATGCTTTGGAAATGAAATTAACCGTAAATAAGTGATCAAATCCAATACAACAGATTATACACTTTCAGGACATACCTACACTTATTATAGGGTTCATCATGATCAACCACCACCACAACTCTCAGGCATGCAGGTTTCCTCACGATGTTTTCCTTTACCGTTAATGCAAGTGATATTTAATTGCTTAAAATGCACATAACCCCGTAAAGTTAGAGATGGCTAGAGTTGTACCTACCCGGTCTCTACCCCCGAGTAGGAAACAAACGTTTAACCACTAGGCTATCACTGCTCTTTTATTTAGGGTTTTAATAGGTTTAGTTTGACCAAATCTGCACATGAAATAATATGTACAAAGCTTTTCTGACTATACTATCACAATTTTTTTGCGTCAAATGTAGGTAAGTAGGTATAAGGCCTCATTCGCACGAGAGCTTTTTTAACGTCCATTAAAAAGCGTTCAAATAGAACAAATGCATTCCCAAGTATTTCTGTTCACACGTCAACGTTTTTTTAACGCGCACTTTGTATGTTCAGCGCAACGCCGGGTTGTAACGCAACGCTTTTTGAACGCTCGTGCGAGTTAGGGCTAAGGGATTGGACATGTTAGTTCCGAGTCGCAGGTGTCTGTTTAATCCACTCCGAATAAGGGTTCGTGTAAATACACGAACGGTATATTTTGTTTTTTACACCGATACGTATATTTTGTTTTTTAGTATGTTTGGAGGTATTCATTTTGCTTAAAACGTGTACCTACGTAATATTTGAAAGAAAAGGTCTTTCATTAGTTAAACAATAATTATATTCTAGTTATTTACGATCAAAGAAGAAAATTCATATCTTTTAGCGTTGTTTATTCCGATCGAATTCGCATAGTAGCTAGGTCATCTTCAGCCTTATACAAGCATAGGTCGAAAGTCAAACACATTAAGTGTATTACAAAGGATCATACTTCACATCTATCGTCTACAATGGAATATTTATGATGACTCTTTACATTCCTAATTCTGTCGGCTCTATTGTAGAGGAATTGCTAAAATTACCATAAATACAGTTTTCTTGACACAAATCGAAATGAGACTAGACACAAAATCTAAATAGGAATGAAACTAATCTGTTTTAGTTTTTTTGGTATAAATACTGTCAGTTTCATCAATAAATTTAATTTCTATCTTTATTCTAAAAGTTCCTCTTTCCTAAATTATGATTCTGGACAATGGAATTTTTCGCTAAAGAAAGTTGTGAATTATGAGTTTTAACAAAATTATTGTAGGAACTAAAATATTATTACGTTTTAAATGTATTTAACAATGTTGCATGATATATGGTATGGTAGGTAGTAGAATAAATGGCTATTTTTAGGGTTCCGTACCTCAAAAGGAATAACGGAAGCCTTATAGAATCACTTTGTTGTCTATTTCAGTCAGTCCGCCCGTATGTCCGTCCGTCCGTCGCGTCGTGTCTGTCAAGAAAAATTGTAGGGTACTTCCCTTTGACCTAGAATCATAAAATTCGGCAAGTAGGTAGGTCTGACAGCACAAGTAAAGGAATAAATCTGAAAACCGTGAATTTGAGGTCACATCATTAAAAAATGTTTTTTTCAATTTTCAAAGTAAGATAACTACACCAAGTGGGGTATCATATGAAAGGGCTTTACCTGTATATTCTAAAACAGATTTTTATTTATATTTATATTTAATGATTTTCGATTTATCATCCAAAATGTCAGTAAAATTACCTTAGTACGGAACCCTCGGTCCGCGAGTCTGCCTCGCACTTGGCCGGTTTTTGATTTATATTTTATTTTATTTATATTTACTGTAGGAACATATGATTGTGACCGCGTCCCAGGGGTGGGATTTGGTCTCTCGTCGCGAAGGGATCAGCGAATTACGTGTAATATCCATAAAACGGGATGTTTATCGCAGCTTGGCTCTCCGGCTTTCCGCCTCGCTGACTGCACTTCGAAGGGACTGACATATTTCGGATCGCAAAATACTGTTTGTTTTGCGAAAGGTGTGAAAGGGATAATGTGGAAATGAGTCTTGTGGAATTATATTTTTTTCAAGACAAATAAATAATTATTGTGAAAAGCTATACGGGTATTTGATCCATCATCACTACTGAGCACAGTGTCTCTGCTCAGAATGAGAAGGATTTAGACTATAGTCCCCCACGCTGGCCAAGTGTGGATTGCTAGACTTTACACGCCTTTGAGAACGTTAAGGAGAACTCTCAGGCATGCAGGTTTCCTCGCGATGTTTTCCTTCACCGTTAAATCAATTAGTGATATTTAATTGATCAAAACGCACATTATTGTTAACTTAGAGGTGCTTGTCCGGTATCGAGCTCCTGACCTCACTAACAGGCGGTGGACGTCTTAACCACTTCGCTATCACGGCTTTTTTCGATTTCAATGCAATATAAGAAAATTTTGATGAGATATTATTATGATATCTATATCTACTGGTATGGCAAAAAAGGCTTGGCATAGTATTGTAATTTTGGGGTTCCGTACCCGAAGAGTGACATCGGTACCTATTACTAAGCCTTCTCTGTCCGTCCGTCCGTTTGTTTGTTAGAGGGATGTGTCTCGTGAACCATAATAGGTAGAGAGGTGAAATTACAGAATGTATATTTCTATTGCCGCTATAACAACAAATAATAAAAAATTGAAAATGACCACCATGTAAATTAAAAAAAAAATGTTAGTTCCTGTATGATGGTATGTATGCTCGCGCTTGACCGGATTTTTCTTTTAAAATTATTTATCTACAACTATTCTAACATCGAACACAGATTGCAGAAGAAATGAACAGGCACAAACTATTGATAGAATAGTTAAATGTACATTTATACACGTCTACATTCTAAATCTACACTACAAACTACAACTACAAAAGAATTTTTACAAGAAGGTGCAGAAATATTTACTGATACGGAAATTCCCATGGTTACGGAGAAACAAGACAATAATTTCGCAAAAAATTATATGTACAGACTAAACTATAACGAACATCTACAGGACAGACACTAGAAGTCTCAAACCAATATAATATAATTAAAGAAGGAAGGACAGGATAGATCTACGAGCAAGTGCAATGTAGGTAGGTACAGTTTAAACTACATGAAATGAAACTAGAGTTATTCTACAGGAAGTCACTACTACTATGAAGAATTAACAAGAACTATTGTGTCATTTGAAATAAATGTTTATTTGTTTGTCTGTTCAGTTTGTCACACGATAGGTAGTTAGTAGTTATACTACATTGATATACGTATATTATAGCTTTTGTAAAATATTGCCAGTACAATATAAATAAATGACGTCCCAACATAAGTATCAATCAATGGAATGAGCAATATTTTGGCTTACATGAAACAAATATATTTTTCAACATTTCATATCAATTCCAAGAACAATGGTAACTCACATCTGAATTCTAAGTGCAGCCTAAGCGAAATATGTCAGATAGAGATAGAGTGAGTCAACAACAAGGAGAAAGAAGACAGAGGTAGAGTGGACATTGAGTGCGATAGTAAGACAGGTCTAGTGTCTAGGTGCAGTGGAGCATAGGCCTGCGGGTTACCGTGATCCTCGTCTAGGGGCAGGGGCAGGCCGGGGGGCGAGGAGCGCTTGCCCCACATGCCCCTTAAATTCGTCCAGCCGGGCTCTCTCTTCCAGTAGTACGCTCCTGTTGAGTAGGCTTGCGGGTTATTGCGGAATATCAACATTACCTACTACCTCTATCTACTACAACTACTCTAAATTCAAAATTCAAAATATTTTTATTCAATTAAACTTTGCAGTTAAGTAACTTAAGTATTTTTGAATCGTCAAAAGCATCTACCACTGGGTTGCACTCTATGCATTTTATACTTATAAGTTCGTCAGAACAGACTGGTTTATTAATGGAATCGTTAGGTGAAAAAATCCTAAATATTCTGCTATGGAATTATTAGGAACTGCTAAGTATTTTTAATTGATTTTTACTCTCAAAATTACTAAAATAAATGTCAATTTTTTTAGACATAAGTTTTTTACAGGTTGCCTACTTCCTTTTAGCAACTTTTAATAGGAAAGTAAGGTCAGCAACCTAACTTGGTTTGCACCCACCAGTACAAGCGACTATGGGCAAGTGCAAACCTAGCTTTGGTGCTGACTGTACCTGTTAATTTAAGCACTTGTACGTTAGCTAAAGATAGCATTGCATTTACTTAAATGATTCAATTTTGGAATAATTTGAAATGAACCAAAATAAAATTCCAAACCACAAAGACTACTTCTCCATTAAATAATATCGAATTAATTGTTATCTTTTCCAAGATGTATATTAAAATATCTAAGAGGCTTAGCAATAATTTTGAATAACTTTGTAACTGGCTTTTAGCAGGCTTTTGCCAGGCGAGAGCGCGCAGCTGCCAGTCTCTCCAGTGACAACCGAGTTTCAATAACAGATTTATTCCAGAGATTAAAAACCCTGATATCGGAGTCTGTGAGAAATGTTCTTTTGATTCGGCTTTTAGAGATTAACAAAAATCTCTAATCATTGTTAACAGATTACTTTTATTGAATGCCATTCTATACTAAGCAATTTTTGTTATATCTAACCAATCACAGCACAACAATGTTTACAAAAATAATTGATTTGGTTTGATTATATACCTAACTAGTGACCGCCCGCAGCTTCATTCCCATGGGCATTCTGATAAATCCGTCTTTTCTTGTCTAGCCTTTGTGCGAAATTTCGGCTTATTAAGTAAGAACTAGGCTGGGTGGTGATAAGTCAGTAAGACAGGACTTTTTAATATTATTTAGATTCCTACTATTAATAAATTAAAAAAACATAACACCACGGAAGATTAAACTAAACCTTCAAAACAGTAGTACGTGTAGTGTTAAATATACGATTATGTACACATATTATACATTTGTAAGTATAATATAGAGATAGCCTATTAGGTAATAATTATAAACATTTTGTTACAATTCAAAACCGATCGTCTACGAAAAAGAGCTACGAGCTACGACTCGTAGCACCATAGACCTTTTTGATAATATCAAAAATTCGGCTGACTGATATTATAAGACTCCGAACAAGATTTTCACAAAATCATCAAAATATTATAACCGTTATATGATTGCGTATTTATAATAACAAATACGGATTTCTACTACTATTTATTTATTCTATGATTTCTTTCTCACTACAGTTTATAAAATGCATACATACACGCAAAGCACATCAACGCAAGATCCAACTCACATTCAAAATTATCTTCATTCAAATTAACTTTTTTAAATGAACACGTTCTTTTGAATAGTGAAAGCAAAAGCGAAACAAAAGAATAATTTGTATTCGTGATTATATTTTTATGAATATTCATATCAAGTATTTAATCAGGATGATTTTAAAAGATTTTCACGTTTAATTTGAATATTTACATAAAAAAACGAGTCCCCGGCGCAGTGTTCCGTTTCCGGATAATTTATGAAATTCTCTCGGCTTCAAAATAAATCTTGCCGGTTTCGCTTCGCATTAGTGAAGTAATTTACGAGCATTTACGAGTATTTACCAGTATTTACGAGCGCTCAACGCTTTAGATACCTACTTGTTGCAGTTTACACCGCACTCATTTACATTAAACCAGCTGCTGCCCATGACTTCAGTCGCGTGGATATAGGTTTTTTGAAAATCCCGTTGGAACTCTTTGATTTTCCGAGATAAAAAGAAACCGATGTGTTAATCCAGGGTATAATCCTGAATTTCATTCTAAATTTCAGCCAAATCCATCCAGTAGATTTTGCGTAAAAGAGTAACAAACACACAAACAAACTTTCGCAAATAAGAGTGTGATTAAATTAACTTTCAACAATTAAGCTACGTACTCGAACATTTTTACTGAAATTATCATTATCGTCCAACCCAATGCCGGTCCACTACAGAGCACAGGTCTCCTCTCAGAATAAAAAAAGGGTTTAAGCCATAGTCCGCTGTGCTGGCCAAGTGCCCATCGCCACTAATATTCTGCTTCACAACCCGTTTAGCTAGGTCAGTTACTCTGGTTCTTTTACCCATTTAATTAAAATATGAAACGTGACTATCTATTCTGGCCTCACTTGCTAAACACATTGTACTATTGTATACAAGAGCTATAACCAGGTATAACCAACTAGATTATAATCAGCTATTTTCTATTCTTTATAATAATCTCTTTGAAATACTCCCGATGCACTCTATATTATAACATTCCAATCAAAGTGAATGAAATATTGTAGACATGCTCCAGAAAATAGAAACTAATACCTTTATCTGTGGTTTGCTAGATTTCCTTAAAAATATGTAGTTTCAAAGTTATAAACGAGCTCAAGCTTTGTAATGCAAATCTTTGAGCTTGTTTGATTTCGCATCTGCTCCGTATGCACTCCTGTGAGTAGATTAAGTTATTATTTTTAACTACCTGATGACGCGACTTCGTCCGCGTGGAATGATTATTAAAAATCCTTAAGGAACTCTGATTTTCCATTTATGATATTATAGTATGGGTTTTTCATTCAGTTCTGCACACAATGATATTATTCATAATCATAATAATCTTAATTTATTCATTAACAGTTTTCACGACCAATGCGTGAATATATTTAAAAACTCAGTAAGTACCTACTTATGTTTCTTAGGTAATTTCTATTGATCGAAATCACTAAGTAAGGCATTCAACCACTAGACGATCACAAATAATTACTGAATCTATTTTTGGTTCTTGTTATTCTACACAATAATGTCATGAAGATAAATAGGTCGACTTGTTTCTGGCTCTACGTTTTGGATGAGATCGATTTATTTACTTGTACCCGCAACAAAGAACATTGTTAAGTTAAATGAGTCAAATGACGGTAGTAATGGCGTCGAGGAGCGATCGCGATCGGGATCTATCAAACTGACGCGACCGCATCGATCAAGGCTTACTCGAAACAGATATAGATGTCCCGTTTGATTTGTTGAACGATTTCTATAGTCGATGCTTCTTACAAGACGTATTGTCCAATGGTGTTTAAACAAGATTGGTTATGGGGACGGTATATTCCAGGTATAATTTCAAATCTAGAGATGGCGATACACATTGTATCGGCATCTCTCTTAGACGCCCCTGAACCGGTTGCGCATCGCCACAGTGTAGATTATTATTTTCACATCGCTCCTGCATTTAATCATTACGTCACCCGACTTCAGTGTTTACGATGGAGTAAAAAGTCAAGTTATGTATAAGTTTAAAATTCAAAGTTATAGTGATAAAAAATATTTATTATGAAATAATTAAAAATTTATTTAAAAAAAATAATCTGTAGGTATCATCAGAATCGATTACATACGACTTCGCTGGGTTACTTTATTGTAATATATAACATTGCGTATCTATAAAAAATATTTGTACAAGTTAAATATTGTTTTATATACTACTAGAGGATCCCTGCGGCTTCGCCTGCGTTGATTTCGGTTTTTTTGAATCCCGTAGGAACTCTTCATTTTTCCGGGATAAAAAGTAGCCTATGTCCTTCTCCGGGATGTATCCCAAGTCTGTACCAAATTTCATTAAAATCGGTTCAGTGGTTGGGCCGTGAAAACGTAGCAGACAGACAGACACACTTTCGCATTTATAATATTAGTATGGATTTTAATGCACACTGTTGCCAAGTTACTATCATTAGTTAGTAAACAGTCACTGATAAAAAAAAAAAAACAATATTATAATGTACTTTTATTTTTTTGTCAACAACGAGAAATAATGAATGAGATCTATTTACAATCATGCTAATAGGTGTCTTTTTCAACCTGTATGCTTATTATAGTAGGAGATTTAACATTTCACCAACTTTCATAGAATGAGATCACACACACACAGTAACATTAAATTAAAATGGGCCTAAATAACCTTGACTTAAGGTCCTAAATTCAATTACACCGATTTTAATTTCTGGTTCTGTCTGACTGGCTATACATGAATGGATTAATTTGAGCTATAAAATAAGGCGGTTAAGGTCTATTTTACGTTAACGTTCTCATTATAAACCCCTATCTGCCAGTTTTGGTCATTACTGTGGTGACCATTACATTTGGCCTTGAAAGAAGATACGTCACATGGATAAAAGATTATAGCATGGACAAGTCCAAGTTTCTGAAATTTTCACTTATTGATAATGATAATACTGTCATTCCTAATTACTTACATTTATAGGTAAATCTTATATTTTCTATATCTTATTGCTATTATAGATGCTGAGATTATAGAAATTACACTCAACTGAAATTCAATGAAAATATAGTTAGCACGGACATTACACAAGTAACTATTTATTGCATTTCACTAATTACCGAGATCGTAAAATCCTATTTTTTCATATTATCAAAACGTTTACAGTAAAAAAATATCACACGCGCTAGGCGTGCAAAAACACCTGAAAGAGATTATATGCACCTGCAGCCATAACAGGATAACATTATAATATATTTCGTGTTGTATAAAAAGCTGTTTTGTTTATAATCCTTGTTTTTGTTTATTCAATATGGTTACAGTCAAACCGGCCCGCTCGGAGCTAATAGCCATAAAAGTTAACTAATTAGGTGAAATATTCCAAAAGAGCATAAGTAGGTATGTACACATTCAATACGCTAACTTAACTGTTTACGTTAAGGTTCAAAGTCAAAGCGCTGGAGAAATGTTTTTATATGATACTGAACAAAGTCAAGACAGAGATTAAAATATTTTATAGCTTTTTTGTTATATTCAGATTCGGGCCATTGATTCAAATTTTAAATTTGTAGTAATTATGTTCTCTAATTCAGAAGCTGAGCTCTTTTTCTGGATGCCTATCATTAGGCATCCAGAAAAAGAGGTCATTACCTTTTCGCTAAAAGACAATTTTACGTTGACTGGCATGAAAGCAAAGTGCCTAGTAAGCCAATAGACAATTCAGCTAGATGACATCAAAGCAGATTACCCAGTCAGCAGAGAGTCAACTTAGCTGTACGCCATAAAAACAAAATGCACAAGTAGCAAAACGTCTGGAATTGTGAATAGTCTGTATGATTAGAACACCTCATTAGCCAGACGTCAAATTTCATAGTTGGATGACATAAACGCTGAATGAGATAGTATCTAAAACGTCTGGAAAAGTAAATAGTCTAAATGGTCTGTTGCTTGCTCCCTTTTTAATTTTTAACCAACTTCCAAAAAGAAGGTGGTTCTCAATTCAGCCTGTTTTTTTACCCCATTGCGCCAAAGCCTAAAGGAAGAGTTATGATTTTAGCAGTCTGTATATGTATGTGTGTGTGTTTGTATCCAGATTCTGTGTGTTCCACCGTAGCGCCGAAACTACTGGGCTGATTTTGATGAATGAGGTGTAAATCGATTTGTCGTAAAGATCCGGGTAACATAGGCTACATTTTATACGAAAAAATTGACCTAACGGATGTAATATGAAAAAAAGTGGGGGTGAAAAGGTACTACCACTAACTAACAATTGTGCCAGGACTGGTCCTGATGGGATTTTGAAGTGATTTTGAAAAGATGCAGTTGGTTCTCTATATAACGTAGACCCGCACTAAGACAGGATTTTGAGAAATTTGATCTGTAAATTGACCAAATTATCATACAACAATACTACTTCTCACGAACCTATAAAAGCTACGAACAAACGATTTCAGTAGTTACATTTTATTACTGTTCTTACCTTTCGATTCAAAACAAGAAAAATTGATACACTGATTTGGCATTCCAAAACGAAGCAACTCTCGTCCCAATAACAATTTAATGTATACTTTAAGAATAACTGCATAAGGTAAGTTTTACAACGAATATTTTAACATCGATATTTTAATGTTAGTATACGTGAGTGGGAACACAAAAGCCACAAAGATCCTTTGTATTGACAAAGGCAAACACAATAGGATCTTTCATTTCTTGTAAATTGAACTAGTTTTATGAGAAAAAGTATTAAGTACGTATGAAATTTTGTTTTGCACATTTTCAACTTTTAAGCTGTGACAATAAGGTCTAAGTTGAAGGAATATTTAATAGTATGATTATTTTTTTGATCTATAAAACATTTATGACACTGCAATTTTTGATCAAACTTATTATTGACTACTTAGTGACGTATATACATAAAAAAACCAGCCAAGTGCGAGTCAGACTCGCGCACCAAGTTTCCGTATCCGTACTCAGGTATTTTTCCGACATTTTGCAAGATAAATCAAAAACTATTATGCTTAAAAATAAATTAAAATCAGTTTTAGAATGTTCAGGTAAAACCCTTTTATATGATACCCCACTTGGTATAGTTATCTTACTTTGAAAATTAAAACACATTGTTTTTTAATGAACCCATAAATTCATGGTTTTTGCCAAATTTCATGATTCTAGGTCAACGGGAAGTACCCTATAGGTTTTCCTGACAGACACAACACACACGGACAAAACAGACTGACAGGCGGACAGATAGACAGACATACAGTTAGATAGACAGACAAACAGACAGCAAATTGATCTTATAAGCGTTCCGCTTTTCTTTTTGAGGTACGGAACCCTAATAAATGATATCATTGCATAGCAAGTGAAGAAACTAAAAATTATAACACCTTGGATAAACATCTCGGACTTGAAAGTGGATGTCATTTTCATAATAATCATGATCATCATCATCATCATTATGAGCCCGTGGATGTCCACTGTTGGACATGGGCCTTCCCTAAAGAGCGCCAGCCGCTTTATATCATCAGTCCATCGTGCTGGAGGACGTCCTACACTACGCTTGCTTATACGCGGTCTCCTCTCATCCTATTTTCATAATAATTAGTACTTTCCCCTAAAAACCTTTAAATTGATATCAATAAAGTTTTTTTCCATCTTATCTTCTAATACTTATGCATTTTACAAGTTTGGTTTTTGATCTTTGAGCTACCGGGATAGAGCACTCAGATTAATTAATTTTTATTTTCAAATTATAAGTCCTGGTCTATTATGACCTAATATTAGCTTCACTACACTGCAATGTACTGTTTACTGCATTCTTTTTAAAATAATTAATTTTTTAATGTAATAAATGCACAATATAAACTTATCTTAAAATCTAGAAAAATCCTAAATAAAAATACTTTATAACATAGTACTGAATTTACTACTCTATGGCATTCTGTACAATTACAGTATGACAAAATGCTTATGAAACCCGAAACAGGTCCTGCCGCGCTGAGGCGACGGGTATGACTGACAAGATAACGTAATTACGGCCCATAAGACTCAACAATAGGGTCGAAAATTCTTTGTACTCGCTCTGTACGCGATTTGAAGAGAATAAGCGAGGAAGCGTGAAATCAAATAATTTAGAATATAATTTGAAATATAGCACTTACTGTGAAATGATCGGACCGAATTATTTATTTGATTGTTTTACACCTATGGTGAAAGTTACGTCTTTAAGAGCTTTGTCATTAAAGAGAAAAACCCAAAAGCCTAAGGTTTTAGACCAAACTTCTGATTTTTTTTCTATCGAGGAAAGTTTGTCCAATCATGTTTTTATCGGACCAAATCCAAGGGGATATAATGAAAAATATTATATATTAATTTCAAATTTTTCGATCCATGCGTTCCTAACCTATTTCCATTTTAGTAAACTTTAGTATCGACGAAAACGGAGACCGCCGCGTTAAGATCTGTACTTTATTTGACCTTATAAATACGCGAATAATAAAAGTTTACTGTGATTTAATCAACATGAGAAAAAGCTTCTTTAGGGTTTTTTTCAGTGGGCTGTATCTTAAGAATCGTTATAGGTAGTGGGTTGAAATTTTCACAGAGTGAGTATTCACCAGGCGATTCGTGGAACTCCGTGGGGTTTTAGTCGGTAGAGTTTGACATGACCTCCGTGCCTCCCCGGGCGTGAAAAAAAAAAAAGAAAAAAAGGTGATTATGGGATAACCCACGTCGAGTCAAAGAAAATAGTTACCGCTGTTGTACAGCTGGGATTGCTTGTTGGGCCGCTTGCCCCAGGAGCCGTGCAGCGCTGACCACGCCCTCTTCTCGGGGCTCTCCAGGGGTAGGTGGTCCGCCTCATCCTGTATAACAAAATATATCATTGGCATTTTTGCTTATACGTGCTGTATACAGCGTGTTTGATAACATGTCAAATGAGGTAATTAGTACCGAGAAGTTAGTGCCATAGATTCTTTCGTTATCTCTGCTACCTACTTGAGACGCGTTCGAACGATGTTTTGAGTTCACAGAAGTTTTTATGAGTTAATTTTGCGCGATTGTCGCGAACAATATATGAAAATAATGAAATAAATGACAATAGTTACCGACTATTTTACTTAAGGTATCAGTATACCTTATGGAACCCTTCACCACTATATAATACAAATCTAAGAATATTTTTGACCATCAAAATGTAAAAACCTAGTTTGATTTTTAGTTTGAATTTGTCCGGCGAGCAGCAATCATTAATAAGAACAATCCTATATGATTGGCAATTAATTAAAGCAGAAGTAAGCTAAATATGCGTGAAAAATAGAATAACGATTAAACGTAATAGGTACAAAGATATTAGAACATTTGATACGATTAATCAAAACCGGTCCGCAGAATGATTGCGGCTGTTCAATATATCGGGCCTAATATATCACTCCCCGCTGTGACCCGCTGACTAGGCTGATAGGTTTTATGATACTATAGGTGATTTTTGCTTCCCACCCGTTGGATTTATTGCCTAGTATGTTATATGTAGGTGTGAAAGTACTTAAAATATGGTCTTGTAGCGTGATAAGTGCCCGATGGTAGGTATGATCTAAAAGCAAAAAATCTAATGCAAAATGAAATTTAATATCTCTTGCTGGAAAACATCTTGAGGAAACCTGCATGCCTGAGGGTTTTCCATGTTCTGCAAGGTATGTGAAGTCTACCAATCTGCAATGGACCAGCGTGGCAGATTATGACCTAGCCCCTTCTCATTCTGAGAGGAGACCCGTGCTCAGTAGTGGGCCGGTAATGGGAATAGATCACGATGATGATGAAATGCACAATGAGGCGTATTTATTGAAATCCTTCTTTGCTATTTGCAAACCAAAGACAAACACAACAGAAAATGAATTAGGGGTGTAGTAGGCGCGACAGGTTGAGATGGCAATCACCCGCACAGCGCCCGCGCTAACCCGGTGCGGGATAGTGCTATGCTTATATCGGGATCGACGTCATACCTGTTGCAGGGGCACGGTGTGCTCGTAGGCGATCTCATAGTCCTGATAGTCGGGTTCCGGGGCCGTGCGCTTGCCCCACGAGCCGTGGAAGTTGGCCCATTTCTCCTGCATTGAAACATTCATCTTATTATACTTGCTGGCCTATCCAATTTTTAACATTTAGAATAGTTATACCTAAATTAATTAACCGAGTGTCAAATAAAAATTGTAAACGGCACATTGTTTAGTGCGTATTAGGTATCCACGATACAGGACTACCTAGTGTGCTGGGTCACCAGACACAGAAAAATTGTACAAGACTGTATTTTGTAAATAAACATTTTTCATTTCATTCATTTCATTTTATTTCTGAAAATCCTTTTTATTGGGGTTATATTTTTGAGTGGCACTATATATTGAGTATACGACCGTTCACCGGGTTATACATAACTTTGTAGGTATTTTTTATATTCGAATAACGTCTGGTCCCACATTCAAAGTATGTGCCATTCACATTCCTTCAAATGCAGTGTTTATGTCGTGAGAACTGAGTCTACACGGCGCAATGAACGTTTGCTACCGCGAACTAGTTTAAGGAAACTGTGACACAAGTGAAAAACTTGGAAAATCCAAACTTCTAATGTGCCGGACAAAGTTTAGAAGTTTAATGGGATTTGCTAGAGTTGTTAATACCTGTTAATTAATAACGATGGAAGAAATGAATAAGTACATAACTAAACAACAAAATACACGTAATCATACTTACAGGTGCCCGTTTTCCCCAAGCAGAGCTCATATCTTGCCAGCCTCGTTTTCCCCACGCCGAGCTCATGTCCTGCCAGCCCCGTTTGCCCCAAGCAGAGTTCAAGTCCTGCCAGGCCCGCTTGCCCCACGGCGTCTGATACAAATCCCTCCATGCTCGCTTGCCCCATGCAGTGTTAAGGTCTTGCCAACCTCTTTTACCCCACGCAGAGTTTAAATCTTGCCAGCCTCTTTTACCCCACGCGGAATTTAAATCCTGCCAGCCCCTTTTACCCCAAGCGGAATTCAAGTCTTGCCAGCCTCGCTTGCCCCAGGCTGAGTTCAAGTCCTGCCAGCCCCGTTTTCCCCAAGCTGAACTCATGTCCTGCCAGCCCCTTTTGCCCCACCCGCCTCCTCCGTGTAGACTTGACCATGCTCTCTTTTCTTCTTCTGTTAGTTCCACATCGGTGTCGGCCTGAAAATAACATTTATCTTAAATACTGTGGTGTATGCCTACAAAAGACTATAAAGTTTTTGTTTATAAATTAAAATAGTTGTATCAGCTTGCTTTTTAAGGTCTAAGGTAGGTACGAGCAGGAAGTTATAAGGTAAAGGCGTTATCTCTGAAAGAGACCTGAGAGATCATACAAGTTGTAACACTAAAGCTAAAGGACTAATATTATAACTGGCAAAGTCAGTTAAGTTTACGCGGCTCATCATCTGAATCAATTGATTGAAATTCAGAGAGATTTTAAAATATCAAAAATCATGCGGACGAAGTCGCGGGCATCATCAGCTAACCTCACAATGATTGAATTTTGAGTTTGCGCTATCTTGTTCCCTTAGATTATTTACACGTCATGGTTACATAGAAAGTACGTATTTTGTCAATAAATTGTTGTTTTGATGAAGAGTTAGGAGTTATTAGAGTGGAAGATCCACTGAAATGATGTTGTTCCGTCTGTTGAGTTTTAGAAATTTAAAGTTTTTTTTTGTTGGATATCGACGATTTTTTTTTAGAATTATTCGAGCTTAAATTTATAGTTGTAGCTCGTTCAATAAATCTTTACCTGAAAGCCTGGATTAAATGTCTCTAAGTACTAAAAATCTTCTTAAATATTTAAAGATTGTTTTTTTACTTTAGCTTTATGTAAGTAAAGTGGAAAATGACAAGAATTAGTCATTCCTTAAATATTCTGAGACGTTTTAGGCCCATAATAAGGCACTTATTTTTTAATTAATAAAAAAGTCAAGACACAATTCATGAAGTAGCTATACTTACTTTGTCTAAGCAAGTAGGTAATTTAACCGCTTCAAAGTGAGTAGGTACTGAGTAGCCAATAGCTATATTAATTGGAAACCACATTTGCTAACGTTCAAATCCATACTAATAATATAGTTTACTGATATTATAAATGCGAAAGTGTGTCTGTCTGTCTGCTAGCTTACATCACGAGAAAGGACATAGGCCACTCCCGGAAAATCAAAGAGCTTCCCCGGGAAGCCCGGGATGGTCTCATAAGACTCCATCTGTTTAACTGATTTATATGAAGTTTGGTACAGAGGTAGCTTGCATCCCGGAAATTGACATATGTAACTTTATATCCCGGAAAAGCAAAGTTTTCACGGGATTTTTGAAAACCTAAATCCACGCGGACGAAGTCGTGGGCACTATGTAGTTACTTTACTTACTTACGCGCGCATCTCTAACTTTCGATTATGTATGTGGGAGGAAAAAAGAGGAGATCAGAGGTGAAAAGAGACCAAAAACTGAACCACTTCTCTCTGTCTGTATGCATAGACCCTTTACGGTATATCAATTTCTCTGAGAAACTTGATGTTTTCGTTATGTATCTATTGTACAAGCAACGGCTTTGATTAGTTATTCCCTCACACAATAGGACTCCAGTAATGGACTCCACGGATTGTATCTATTCGTTTCCGTCGCTGTTTCCAACTTAATTAATAAATGTTAAACTTGCAATGTTAATTGCTAATTCTGCTAAAGGTAAGCAGTAACAGAAACGCCATTATTCAAATGAAATAGGCATTTAATTTCTAAGTTTACTAGCTGGTGCCACAAAATACTTAATAATAAGTACCTTCAGGTACAGAAGGGTCGTTTAAATAAATAGCATCTCTTTTAATGATATAATAAAGTGAAATTCAGATCGTACAGCGCTGTGGCCTTACACTTAGAAAAAGCCTTTTTTCTATTGCATTTCTTTCACTCTCATAAGAGGTATAAAGTACCCTATGTCCTTCTCCAAGAAGCAAGGTATCTGTACCTACACTAAATTTTGTCAAAATCGGTTTAGCAGACGAACCGTGAAAATGTCAAAGGTAGTACATAGACAGACTAACAGCCAGTCAGACAGAGTCACTTGAGTATGGTTGAATGGCTACAGGGAAAAGTACGAATCTTAAAAGTAAGAAAGCTTTGATCAAATAAATAAATTGTTTTTAATATTAACAGCCCATTGGGTCAAAGATATTTACGTTAAAGTACCGGAGAGGAAAGAATTTCAATTGTTTTGTTGTGGCAAAAGGGTCTGTTGGTAGGCAGGCGTAGGTCGGTCGGTATAGTAGGTTAAACTGGCCGACGACGTAAATCTTTGAAATTTTTCAGTAAATAGGTTTCTGTGTTTATGACACAAAGTTTTCTTTGTATAACCGCAATAAAAACAAATCCATATTCATATTACAAATACGAAAGCGTGCGTGGACATAGGCTACTTTTTATCTTGGGTAAAAAATTGTTCCCGCGGTATTTTTAAATAACCTAAATCCGCGTCGACAATTCACAGCATCTGCATCATCCGTATTTCGTACAAAGATAGCTTTCACACCAGAGATGGATATAGACTACATTTTATCCCACGACAGTTTCAACAAGTGTAAATTAAAAATTTATAACACCCCCGACAAATGAAGGTTACAGTAACTAGAAAAGAGCTGATAACTTTCAAACGGCTGAACCGATTTTCTTGGATTATAGCTAAGAACACTCTCGATCAAGCCACCTTTCAAACAAAAAAAACTAAATTAAAATCGGTTCATTCGTTTAGGCGCTACGATGCCACAGACAGACACACAGATACACACGTCAAACTTATAACACCCCTCTTTTTGGGTCGGGGTAAGTAGTTACCTAGTAAAACTTAAGCTATATCAAATACAAATAATTAACTAGGTATTTAATAGATTGTTTCATACCTTTGTTTCGAAAAAAAAAGCGAATTGTAGCTAAAAGTACAAGATTCTATTTGAAATTCCCAACAAACAAGCTTGTCTAAGAATGCACTTTGATGCAGTTTTATTCTTTCCCGTTGGCATTTGAGCGCATTTTTACGGCTTTTCAACTTGCTTTGAGTCCAAGCATCTTCAAAGTTATTTGAAGTGTTTTAAAAGAAAAAAGGCTAGTCAGTAGTTGTGAAGCGAATTTGTTCAGCTTGATTCTTTGATAAAAAGTGCGAGAGTGTTGCAACACCTGTAGAATGAGCCACAATTTCCCCGTGTACCTACTGACGGATATGTCTAGAAAGTTCGCTAATTCTTAGTTTTTACCCGACTGCGGCAAAGCCAAAAGGAAGGGTTATGATTTTAGCAGTATATGTATGTGTGTATGTGTGTATGTTTGTATCTAGATTCCACCGTATTCCACCGTAGCGCCTAAACTACTGGGCCGATTTTTATGAATGAGGTGTCAATCGATTCGTCGTAAAGGTCCGGGTGACATAGGCTACATTTTATATGAAAAAATTGACCTAACGGATGTTACATGGAAAAAACTACTGATGCCCGTGACTTCGTCCGCGTGGATTTAGGTTTAAACAAGTGCGAGTCAGACTCGCGCACTGAGGGTTCCGTACTCGGGTATTTTTTTCAACATTTTGCATGATAAATCAAAATATATAACATACTACATACTTATAAATAAAAATCTGTTGTAGAAGTAAGGTAAAGCCCTTTCATAATTTATGATACCCCACTCGGTATAGTTATCTTACTTTGAAAATTGAAAATAGAAAACATTATATTTGTTCATGAACATATTTTTTGAACCACAAATTCATAGTTTTCGGATTTTTTCATTACTTGTGCTCTAAGACCTACCTACCTGCCAAACTTCATGCTTCTAGGTTAAAGGGAAGTACCTTATAGGTTTTCTTGACAGACACAACAGACGGATAGATAGATAGGCAGACAGAGAGACAACAAAGTGATTCTATATGGGTTCCGTTTTCCTTTTGCGGTACGGAACTCTAAAAAAGCAAATATTCCTATTGTTACATTTATCTGTCGCAACTTGCAAAGCATCCTGTTTATTTTGGTTTATTATGCAAATCGCAGCGCGAGCGTCTACAAAGGAAGTTTAAACAAGTTTACAGATTTAATGTAAGGAAATTTTAAACCTCGTAGCATAATGGAACCACTTACGTACTGAACAAGCGAGTGTTATCCTCTTAGCTCTGATAAATGAGAATAAACAGGAAAATAAAGCGGTTATGAAATTTCCAACATGATTTTTGTGCATTTAGTTCCTTTAGTTAAATAAATAACGCGTGAATTTTTATTTTATACCTAAATTCAAGGCATCTTATTTCGAATTTTCAACCAGAATTACTTCAGGAAAGTTCTAAATCGTATATCTTTATATAGGTACCTACTTAGATATTATGAAAAGTTATGGTCACTATTCGTTGGAAAAATATTGCAAAACTTTAATTTTTTCAAAACCATAATAATACTAATAAATTTCGTGTCTACTAGCTTTTTACGGTTTAACCGTTTATCCGATTTTGACGTTTAGAACTAAGATAGCTTGCATCTCGGGGAAGGACGTAGGCTACTTTTTACCCCACACAAGTGTAAATTAAAAATTTATACCACCCCTGACGACTGAAGGTTACATACAGTAACTAGAAAAGAGCCGATAACTTTCAAAACTTTTACAAAAAAAATCAAAGAGTTCCCACCGGATTGAAAAAAGTAAAACTTACGTGAATGAAATCGCGGGCAACATCTTTTTAAGTAATAAATATATTTTTTAATACAGTTGCTCAAAAAGTGGCGTATTGCAGGGATGTATAGCGTTCGGGATGTGGGCTATTACATACTCGTGCTTTTTCTTTACCTTTCCCGCACTCGTGCTTTTTCTTTCCCAACTGTCAAAATATTAAAAAGAAAAACCAACCATGAAGTTTTTACTAAAAAAATTCATAGAAGTTTTTATGATTCATGCAAATACGTATTTCTAATAAGAAGCTACTAATTTGTTTCAATATCAGATTTAATGATTTGATTGAATGAGTTTGGTTAGGTTTCATTTCATTTCATCTCATTAAATTTCATCTTCATTTCATATCAATAAAAAACTTCTACTGAAGACTTGGCTGTATGGGCATAGTTCCCTTTGCCTACCAGAATGGGTGAAGAAAAAAAAAAACTCTGCTTATATTCTACGGTTGGCGCCATTTTTCAGAAATTTTCTTTGCGAGTTTAGTTGTTGGTTGGCTAAAATGAGTAATTTCGACCCTAGTTTTTTATATCTATTAACAATAAAGTTGTTTTAAATTAAATTAAGTTAGTTGAGTTTATTGTGTTTTTATTATTTTATTAAATTGCTTCATTTTTTCCCAACTGTATTAAAAATAGTCGTTCAGTACACGTGCGGAACCGTCATTGCAACTCGTTCCGACTGTCAACCCTCGCCTTCAGCTACGCCTCGGCTCGGGTAGACATTTGTCGGAACTCTTTGCAATGACAGCCTTTCCGCACTTGTAATGAAATATACTATTTTAGAAAGATTGATAGCACATTAATTAATTTTTTCTCTTCGTGTTTGGAACTTAACAACGAAATTGTAACTGTTCAACATATTAACCCAATTTTCACAAGGCCGTAAAAATGAACAGTCAATGCAGTACTAAAGCAAGTTGGGAGTAACAGGGAGGCCCGCGGAGGCCGGGGGAGGCCGGGGGAGGGCGCTAGAGGCTGGCGGGAGCAAATTCTCCTAATTTCATAAGCGGTTGCCGCTTTAAACGATTCCAAATGGAACGAGATTGCCATATTTGCTCGGACTAATGTTTTGACAGACCGTGTTTCGTTTAAAATTGAATAAAATTAAATTGTAAAATAAATCGAAATATACTGTTAAGTACTTTTAATTGCAATTATTTTAAAAATTAACTCCGCCAGTTTACTGTTAAAATTTAAAAAACCACCGATTCAAAAATCTCTATAAAAAAACTAGAAAAGGCTGATAACTTTCAAACGGCTGAACCGATTTTTTTCGATTAAGTATAGCTAAGAACCTCTCGATCAAGCCACCTTGCAAAAAAAAAACTAAATTAAAATCGGTTCATTAGTTTAGGAGCTACGATAACACAGACAGATACACAGATACACAGACATAACACCCCTCTTTTTGGGTCGGGGGTTAAAAATAGATTATGACCAAAGTGAAACTTCTGTGTAGTACCTCCTGTTGTGATTTGAAACTCGATGAAACGAAAAAGCAACACTAAAAAGAGATAAACCAACACACTTATAGCCATAGACAATAGAAATACAAATATACACTGTGTGAAAGTTTCAACACTCTACATATTACGGTTTATGAGATACCTACAGCCCGCTGACACACACAGGCGGACTGACAGCGGCGGTTTAGTATTAGAGCCCCTTTGGATACAGAACCCTAAAATGATAATAATCGTTTGTCTGGTAGTTGTTTTGGAGTTTCTCTACGTAATCACAACCGAAATGAGGAGATCCGTAGGAGAATCTGAAAACCGACATAGAGTCGGCTGTTGCGAGTTGGGCAGGGCATATAGTTTGAAAACCGGCCAAGTGCGAGTCAGACTCGCGCACTGAGGGTTCCGTACTCGGGTATTTTTCCAACATTTTGCACGATAAATCAAAAACTATTATACATAAAAATAAATAAAAATCTGTTTTAGAGTGTACAGGTAAAGCTCTTTCATATGATAGATATCCCATTTGGGATAGTTATCTTACTTAGAAAATTGAAACACGTTTTAATTTTTTTTTTAAATGATGTAACCACGAATTTGCTGTTTTCATATATTTTATTCCTGTACTCGTGCTATAAGACCTACCTACCTGCCAAATTTCATGATTCTAGGTCAACGGGAAGTACCCTATAGGTTTCTTGACAGACACGACGGACGGACGGACGGACAGACAGACATACAGTCAGACAGACAACAAAGTAACCTATAAGGGTTCCGTTTTTCCTTTTGAGGTACGGATCCCTAAAAACCAATAGACTTTGGGGTCACAAGCCTCTCAAGTGACCTGTGTCACAGGATAATACAGGAGAGATGAATGAAGTGCTCAGACGAGGCTATCAGTAGGTACCTAATCTCTATACAATCTATCTGTCTGGGGATCAAAGATACGCATCTATCCGCATTGTTCTGCTTTTAACTGAATCGTGGGAGTTACGAAGTGCTTTATTTTACAGTTTGATAAATTAACGAAAGCGGTCAAGTGCGAGTCGAATTCGCACACGAAGGGTTCCGTGCCATCGTGCAAAATTGTGAAAACTTCAACTCTCTACGTACCTACCTACTACAGCAGGATGAGTTACAGCCCGTTAACAGACAGACTGATAAACAGTGGAGGCTTAGTAATAGGGTCCCGTTGGCATCCTTCGGAACCCTAAAAATTGTAATCGTTTGACTGGTAAGAACTTAGGAATTCAACATTTTGAACCTGAAGGTTAGTTTTCTTGAGTAAAAGTGGTAGGTATCTATTCTATGAAAGTAACATAAGACAGGTCGAGATGGCAATCGGGGTATGAGGCGGGGCGTCTCCATCCCAACTGCCATATCGACCTGTCGCTTACTATATGACCTAAGTTGTGTGTAGTCTGCCAATCCGCACTGAGTCAGTGTGGCAGACTATGGTTTAACCATAGTCTTCTTATTTTGAGAGGAGATCCATACTCAGTAGTGGGCCAGCACCCATGGCATACGATTATACAGAGGAGATGAATTAGGAGTTAAGAGCACTCAGACATCTCTATAGGTATAATGTAATTGTCCGTCTGTCTGGGGATCAAAGATACGCATCTATTGCATTGTTTAGCTCTCTCGTGGGAGTTACGAAGTGTCTTACAGTTTAACTAAAAACAGTTTGATAAATTAATAATAATAATAATAATAATAATAATAAATAGGCTTTATTGCTTACTTATTGCTAGTGACAAACATACATATGTTATAAGTAAATTAAATCTATAAAAATAAAAAAAAAAAACTAACAATAGCAATAGGCCGCAAACTCAGCATGGCCGAGCATTGATGACTGTACAGGTATATTTGTACAGGTATTTATTGTACAACGAATGTTGCTGTATATATAGTAGCGCCGTGTTCTCTACCAGGGTAGTAATAAAAACAAAAGAAATGAACACTAAAAAAATATATATTATAATTCACTATTTAAAGTTACAATTTCTTTGGAAACAACAACACGCTACAAGAGGCTAGGGGCAACTAACCAATTTCGCTACGCCGTCGCACGCGTAGCCTCTAAAATGCCTATTTACTAGTGCCTCTACATCACACCACCCCAAATTTTTATCTTAATAAAAATTAAACAAATACAAATTTCCGCAACCTTAATTTTATTTCACAATATTCGTTCTTTATTTTTCGACAACCCTAACAATGTTTCCGATCGGCTTACCCAACAAATCATAATTTAAACACGTCACCCAGTTAAAGTGTTCCTTTGATTCGATGCATGGTACATCTCTTAACACATTAATACTTGAGATGAGGTCACTAGAACTTGAGCGGGTGGCGACGGGGTCGCTGTGGCAAGTCCACTTACAATTGTTGCTATGCCCGCGCCATCCAGCCTACGTTGCACTCAACGCTTCGAATGTTTGTTACATTACATTTTACATTTACACACTATCCAATAAACTATAACAATCGTCAACCACTCTAACACTCTCAATAATAAGGTTTAGTTATGTCTTCTAATAAAAAATAATACATGAATAAAATAAAAAATAATATATGCGGATCGGGGCCATTTTACAATACTTATTTCGTAATACTTATTGCTTAATTGCTAGTTGATACTCAAATTATTCTACTGATACCTAACGGGCGTTTTGCTGACTCTCCCACTCCGAGTAGTACGGATTGTATGAGTCGGCAAAACATCATCGTCACTAAATCTACATTTTTTCTTACATGTCGTTTCATCCGGCGTCTGTCGTGGATTTTTGATATCCAGGACAAAAGCCGGTTTTAACCTGTCAATTGAAATAAGTGCTTGTCTATTGGGTAACTGTACTAAGTATGCTTTTTCCAACCGCTTTATGACGTCATAGGGACCGTCATACGGTGGTTGTAGACACTTACGCATTACATCGTTTCTAACAAAAACTTTTTTACAGTCTTTTAAGGCAGGGTGCACAAAAATAGTCCGAGAGTCTCTGTGTGTCTCGGGTTTCGGTCTTAAATTACTAATTACCTGTTTCAACTGCTTTAGGTACTCCTCACCGTCCGTTATCTTACTATCCGATGGTTCGAAAAATTCTCCAGGGAGCCTCAGAGTTCGCCCAAAGGTTAATTCCGCGGCGCTTACCCCTGTGTCACTGCGTGGTACTGCACGTAGTCCCATCATAATGGTGTGCATTTCTTCAACCCACGATCTATTGTCCTTTAATCTCGCCATTAAGGCGGCCTTAAAACTACGATGCCATCGTTCGATCATGCCATTACTTTGTGGATGGTACGGTGTCGTCCTAAACTTATGAACCCCTAAATATTTCATTAACTGTCTAAAGAGACTGCTTTCAAATTGCTTTCCTTGATCTGAACTCAAATTAATAAAACACCCATGTCTAGTAATCCATCCTTCATACACGAGTTTGGCTACTGTCTTCGCACAAATATCTTTAATTGGAAATGCTTCCGGCCAACCTGTTTCTCTATCGATCATTGTAAGACAATACCTGTAGCCTTCCTCTGAAATAGTGAATGGACCTGTAATGTCAATGTGTAAATGACACATTCTATCTACTTTTGCAAATTGCCCTAAAGGTGACATAGTGTGTCTGTGAACCTTTGCTTTTTGACACTCTATGCACGACCTAGCCCAAATACCTATATCTTTATTCATCCCAGGCCAAAAATAATTATTAGTTACCATTTTCCTTGTTGTTCTAATGCCTGGATGGCTGAGGTTATGTATTGTTTCGTATGCGATACGCCTAAACTGTTTTGGTAAGTAAGGTCTAGCCTTATCGCCTCGCAAGTTACAAACAATGGGCTTATTTACACTCGGCAAGTCAATTTTTATTAGTCTCGTGTTACCGTTTTTTGTTCCTAACAATTCTGTGAGCTCTTTGTCGTTCGCTTGCGCAATAGCCACTTCTGTGAAGTCAAGTACAGACGGGCACGAAATTGTTTCAACTCGCGATAACGCGTCCGCGGGCGCGTTCTCTTCGCCTTTTGTATAGCGTATATCCGTCGTGAACTCACTAATAAATAATAACTGACGGGTCCTTCGCGGCGTTTCTTTACTACTACTTAGCTTTTTAAACGCAAACGTTAACGGCTTATGATCTGTATACAAAACGAGATCTCTACCTTCGAACATGTTCCTAAAATATTGCACTGACAAATAAAGCGAAAGTAACTCCCTGTCGTAGGTACTGTACTTTTGTTGCGTGTCAGTCAATTTTTTCGAAAAATAACCTAACGGAACCCATTCGTTATTTACTCTTTGTTGCAATGTGCCTCCAACACAACTATTTGACGCGTCTGCCATTATAGCAAGCACTTGACCTGTTATCGGATACGCTAACAAAGCAGCGTTCTGTAAATTCAACTTGCATTGTTCGAAAGCTTGAACAGCACTTTCTGTCCACACTATACTACTTTTGTCACGTTTCTTTGCTCCGTGAAGATACTTATTTAATTCAGCTTGATATTCGGCTGCCTGACGCAAATGACTTCTATAGAAATTTACCATGCCCAGAAATCTACGAAGTTCCTCTACCGTTTTCGGTCTGGGAAAGTCTACAATGGCTTGGACCTTGCTTGGTAACGGCCTTAAGCCACTGGCTGACACCTCATGACCCAAAAACTCAACTTTATCTTGTGAAAACGCACACTTTGCTAAATTAATAGTTAACCCAACTTGTTGTAGTCTTTCAAAAACGGTCTCTAAATGTTTTTCGTGAAGCGAACTATTTTCGCTAGCTATTATTAAATCATCTAAGTATGAAAAAACAAATTCTGCTTTATAATTCGCACAATCCGGGTTATTTTGTTGAAAATTTGCCTCTAAATCCTGTAAGACATAATTATTCATGAAACGTTGAAACGTCTGTGCTGCGTTTCTTAAACCGAAAGACATACATGGCCATTCAAACAAACCAAAAGGTGTAATGATAGCTGTTTTCTCCACGTCATCCTCTGCTATCGGAATAAAGTGATACGCTCGGTTAATATCAATCCTACTAAATACTTTCTTATCGGCTAAAATAAACGTAAAATCCTTTATGTGAGGAATTGGGTATCTATCAGGCTTCGTAATTGCATTCAGCGCTCTATAGTCTCCACACGGCCTTATATTACCATCTTTTTTAGGTACAACGTGTAGAGGACTCGCCCACGCACTCTTTGACGGGCGGCAAATACCCATTTCCTGCATAAGGCGAAATTCTTCTCTTACCTTTTTAAATCGGTCCGGGGGCAACGGCCTTGGGCGCGCATGCACCGGAGGACCTGAAGTCTCGATGTGGTGTCTTACGCTGTGACGTGGTGGTTCTTTGAACGTCGCTGGCATTGTCAATTCTGGAAACCTACTTAGAAGAGAATAACATGGATGCGACTCGGCTATAGTAAAAATAGATGAATGCTCCGAGTTTACTATAGTGGAAATTACATACATGTTAGTCTCTTGATCTAACAATCGTCTATTTCTTAAGTCTACTAACAAATTATACTTAGCTAAAAAATCCGCTCCTAAAATGGGTTGTTTAACGTCGGCTATTACAAAAGTCCACTTAAACGCACGACGCAATCTTAAATTTAACACTAGAGTCTTTGTTCCGAAAGTTTGTATTTCACTACCATTCGCGGCATAAAGTTTGTATTTATTATTCATTGCACTGTCACACACTGATTTATAACTTTTAGGCAACACTGAAATGTTCGCACCTGTGTCTATTAAATAACGTATGCCATTGTCTTTATCCGTAATACATAAACGGTGGTTCCCTAATTCGACGCAGGTACCCACCGGTTCCACCTGCATCTTTACTAGTTTTCCTGCTTATTCCAGGTGCACGGCTGTTCGCAGCGATTAGCTCTCTGCCTATATTTAAAATGATGCACGCAGAGCCAGTCCGGGCTATCCGGGGTACGTCTGGACCTATTTTCCTCTCGTCCTCGGGAACGCGAACGACCACGGAACCTTTCGCGACCTCGCCTGCCTCGCCAACTGTGTCTGGACCTGTCCAGCTGGTCCAACCTTGCATGTATCCTGGCTATTTCAGCTGCCATCGACGAAGTTCCGGGTACCGCCTCCTTTGCTGCCACTTCTGCTACTGGTTGGGACTTCATAGTTTCCATTACTTTGTCAGCAATCACGGCTAGTCTGTCTAGATCTTTAGCTTCTGTCGCAGCCAGAACGCCTCGTGCTGCTGCTGGTAGCAGATTCTGCCATAAAACACTTAGGGTCTCATTATTAATTTTACCCCTGGCCAGATCCTGCATCTTTCGGAGGAGGTGGCTGGGTTTCTGATCACCCAGTTCCATTTCCCCGATGAGCTTCTGTATCTGGCGGTTCTCCGACTCTTCATACATGTTCAGCAACCTTTCTTTAAGTACCTCGTACTTACGCACCTCCGGAGGATTGATCAGGATGTCCGTCACCTGTTGAATGACATCCTTACCCAGCTTGGATACCACTATATTGTACTTGGATGCGTCTCCTTGTTTTTGTGGTGCCAGTATTGCCTCCAGCTGGATAAACCAGACCCTAGGTTGGTCGGTCCAAAACTCCGGGATCTTCGACGTGAGAGATATCGACGCTAGATACGTGTCTTCATCCTTCACTACTGTTGTAGGTTGCGCCATTTTTACAGTTTTTTAGTTTTTCACTTCCTTGCACGTGTTAACTTGAGTTGCCCTAGCTTACGTTACGTTACTTTATTTTAATAAAATTAACACGCGCTACCCTGGTAGTTCAAAGTCCGAGTCACCAATGTACAGGTATATTTGTACAGGTATTTATTGTACAACGAATGTTGCTGTATATATAGTAGCGCCGTGTTCTCTACCAGGGTAGTAATAAAAACAAAAGAAATGAACACTAAAAAAATATATATTATAATTCACTATTTAAAGTTACAATTTCTTTGGAAACAACAACACGCTACAAGAGGCTAGGGGCAACTAACCAATTTCGCTACGCCGTCGCACGCGTAGCCTCTAAAATGCCTATTTACTAGTGCCTCTACAATGACAATGCTCAGCGCTGGTTTTCAGTTTGCTCCAAAAAATATTGATTAATAAAATAAAAACGCACCGCGCCCGTTGCGTTCCCTGCTTATTGATCAATATTAAAATGAATACAGTACAACCCAAAAAGAACCTTAAAAACCGTACAGTAGAAAGAAAAATGAAAAGGAGAAAAAAGCACACACATACACATAACAAGCAAAAAAAAAAATGAAAATAAAAACTAAACAAGATAAGATCTAAACAAGATGTCCCTTCCCAGCTAGGCCTAACGAATAATATTATTAATAACTTAAATAGTAGTATTATAGACAACAATAATAATAGTATGGTTCCAATTAATCAAGTATCTATGTATTATATAACTAAAATTATTTACATTATGCACTAGTCAGATATATGTATATAAATAAGACTAGGATAGAAAATTTAGCATATCTAGCCTTAATTTCATTATTAAGACGTGTAAATAAATAAGTTAGGTGTAAATAAATTTAGCTGCCTCGATCTGGTCATTTAAATAAAAATTCCTTAATTTATTTTTTATTGTGATCTCGCTAGTAGGATAATTCCATTCCCGAAGCGGAGGCGGGAGATCGTTCCAAACCTTAGCTGCAGCAAAACGGAAACAGCCCCTGAATCCTGCCTTTTTATGAGTGGGTATAGCCAGCTTCTTTTTTTGCTGAAATCGAGTCGTGCCTCTGTCAACTCGCCAGTGTAGTCTGTCATATAAGTACGGCGGTCGCTTGTTAAATATTACTCTGTGAATCAACATTGCAATGTGTAAGTTCCTACGTGATTTCATACTAAGGATTTTATGGCTATTGATAACAGGTGTAATATGGCCTCTCCTTGGAACATCAAAGCAGAATCTAATGCATGCATTCTGTATGCGTTGAACGGCCTTTTCAGTCTTTTTGAGCAGTCTAGGTCCGTATATAGTATCACAATAATTAAAAGCTGACAAAATAAGAGATTCCACGAGTATCCGCCGGACTCCGACCGTCAAAAAACGCCTTACACCGTATAGTACTTTTAGCTTGTAGAAAGCGTTCCTTATCTTAGTGTTAAGATGTTCAATGAATCTTAGGTCTTCATCCATATATAGCCCTAAGTTTCTTGCGATAGCCACATTATCAATAGGCTCGCCTTTTATAGCTATATTTGGTTTTCTCCCTTTTATGATAGCTCTCTGATGCTTACTTCCCAACACCATAAAATTCGTCTTTTTGGCGTTAAGAACTAGTCTATTTTCCTCCGACCATTTAGAAATATAATCCAAGTCCTTATTTATTAATTCTGCCGCTTCTGCTGTGCGTTCCGGGTTAAAATGGTAGTAAATTTGAGTGTCATCAGCATATAGGTGGGCATGGCAGTGTCGTATATTCTGGATAATATCGGCAGTATAAATTATAAATAGTAAAGGGCTAAGGCTCGACCCTTGTGGAGTACCCCGTGGAACAGTGTTTACCTGAGATAACAACGGTACTTTCACGTCTTCGTCAACTACCACATACTGTTTCCTGCAACGGAGGAACGAGCTAAACCAAGTACATGCATTCGAATCGACACCATAATATCGCAACTTGGCTAACATAAGTTCAACATCTATACAATCAAATGCTCTAGAGAAATCTAGCAGTATTAGTATGGTACCCTCCCCTCTGTCAGATGCAGACAGTATGTCGTCTGTGACTGATGCTAAAGCCGTTGCCGTCCCGTGGCCCTTTCTAAACCCTGATTGTACCGCTGGAAGCAAGTTATTTGTTTCTAGATACCTAGAGAGTTGGCTACATACCAGTTTTTCAATGATCTTTGACATAACTGGTAGTATACTAATTGGTCTTAGATCTTTGTAGTCTGAAACAGTTGCAGATTTTGGGAGCGGTACAACCTTGGCTAGTTTCCACCGATCAGGAAAAACATTTTTGGAAATAGAGGTATTTAGTATGTAAGTGATTATTGGCAGAGTCCGCGGTAAAGTTAATTTGAGCATGCTAACCGAGATGTCATCATGACCTGCCGAATTAGTTGTTATGCCTTTAATTATCTTAAGAACTTCCTTTTGCGAGCATACCTGTAAAGAGAACACATTGTCCGTACACCTATTTTCTGTAAATTTCTTTACTATCTCTGGTGGGACTGTAGTGCCACCAGGTAATGTTAAAAAGTGATCATTTATTCTATTAGGAATTTTTAAGTGTTCTGGTATATGAGATGGGGTTTTATGACCAAACGGGGAGATCTTTTTAAAGTGATACCACATTTTATTCGGCTTTTTTAAATTATTATTGACATAAAACGTGAAATAGGCAGTTTGCTCCCTTTTAATGCTCGCGTTTGTGTAATTTCTAAGGTTTCTATAATATGACCAGTTCGATTCCTCATTGTATTTGTGCGCTTTTTTTAATGCGTCATCTCTCAAATTCATCATAATTTTAATAACGTCTGTTATCCAAGGGTGAGGCTTCTCCTTAGTTTTAATGCACACTACAGGTGCATGTTTGTCAAAAAGCTCTAATATGTGATTGTTAAACTGTTCGACCATTGCAAATTAAAGTTCTACTAAGTTAAGTGATTTTGTTAAATGGTGATAATAAAAAGAATACCCGGTGGAGTTTGTTGTGGCTCTTCTCAGACCTAGGCGCGTTTGGAACCCTCGTAGCTTTAATTTGAAGTTTACGTAATTAATTATCACCACTATATCATCTTACAAATCTAACAATTCTAAGCAATCTAAAATTCTAATCAAAAGGAGTACAGTATAATAGTACCTTCTTTAAATAAATTATTTTGAGTTTGACTATCATGGCAGCCAAGTTCGCTAATAAATCAAAAAAGTTTTGTACTTATATGGACTAACTGTATTAGTTACTTTAGTGTGCTTTAGTTTTTTATTAATAAACTTGTTTGAAATATAAAACATTGTGTGCGCATATTTACTTAAGGACTAAGAGCCGACGCGTGCCAGACCTTCGTTGTTTAATAAAAATTGAAAGTTTCTCTGCGTATTGTCCAAAACACAGGGAGGAACGATCAGTGACTATGAAGTTTGGATCATGGTAGCTTTGGGAGATTACAGATAATAATGGTGTAAAAAATCTTACGCCAAAGTGTAAACTCTAATTTTTTTACACATTATGAGACAGCATTGCCAGACACTTAGTATTGTGGCAACACCCCTTAAAAGCCGTCTGATAGGGGTCTGGGAGACCCTTATAGGATCTTATATTATGTAACTAAATGTGTGTACACAATGTGAGATGTAAAAAAAATTTCGAAAGAAAAATAAAACCGACTTCAAAAACCACAAACACTAAAAAGTACAAAATAATTTTTGTTTAGCTACACGTGTAATGTACCTAGGTATGAAGTCGAGCGAGCATATTAAAACAAAATTAGAAATCCAAGAGTGAAGCTCGCCCGACTTCATACCTAGGTACATTACACGTGTAGCTAAACAAAAATTATTTTGTACTTTTTAGTGTTTGTGGTTTTTGAAGTCGGTTTTATTTTTCTTTTGAAATTTTTTTATTTCACACTTTTTAGTGGCCCCACTGTACTATAATATGCTATGCCCTGTTAAAACCCTACTGTTTACTAAGCTATTACATTGATCGCGAGCAATTTGCTCTTATCCATTGAGGAGTTCTGTTCTCCATCTCCGAAGATTATCATTAGATCTTCACCAAATTTATATGGGACCACCTGCACAGTATACCCTTTCAAACAAAAAAAAATTTTCCAAATCGGTCCAGGGGTCTTTGAGTAATTGGGGAACATACATAAAAAAAAAAAAAAGATTCCGACGAATTGAGAACCTCCTCCTTTTTTGAAAGTCGGTTAAAAAGTAAAGAATAAAGAAAGAAATAAAGCCACTGCGCCACGGAGGTCCCAAAAATGAATACAATGATGTAAGAGCTGTTAATGACATCGCCAACAAAAGCCCTAGGAGCTGGCTGTAGGTGGCTCTGACAGTTATTGTTTTCGCCCGACTCGCCCTTCCATGCACATTGTTTTCTGAATAATAAGCTCATAATTGGCTGTTTTGTTAGAAATTATAGCTTGTTTTATTTAAATCAAGCCTTGATATTCTTGTGTTTATAACCATAAATCTAAGATATTTTTTTTTTTGGGTTTTATATCCGAAGGATGCCAATGGGACTTTATTACTAAGCCTTCGCAGTCCGTCCGTCCGTCCAAGCGTTCGTCCGTCGGTCCGTTCGTCCGTCCGTCCGTTCGTCCGTCCGTCCATTCGTCCGTCCGACCGTTTGTCCGTCCACCGCAACACGTCCGTGTTCGCATCTCCAAAATCCTTGAAAGTTTTCCTCAAATTCTTAGTGAGTGCTTACCTCATAAAAGGAACCTACTCGGCTGTTCGTTGATAGATCAGTCAGTCAGTCAGTATCTTCTTATACGTAGAGAACTCTTTTTATGCATGCACTATGCACTGACAACTGCCCGTGGCTTCGCCTGCCTGTCCGTCCGTCTGTCTGTCAGCGGGCTGTGAACCGTAGTAGAGGTAGAGAGTATAAATTTTCACATAATGTCTATTTTTATTGCCGCTATAACAACAGATAGGTACCCACTTAGGAAAAATTTCAACATTTCAAAATGGTAAATTATTTTGACGATTCAAAAGCGCTTTTAAAAGTTTACTTGAATAAAAATATATTCTATTCTATTCTAAACATCTACGTTCATTTCATCCATACAAATTTGGAGGCAGATTGTCAACATATTAACTGATTTTCCCCATATTTCACCCCATATGGTAAGCCTCTCGATTGAATACAGAAAAGGTTTGTATTTGTTTAGGGCTCCGGGTGTGAGTGTATCTGCCGCGTCAACACGCCATGTCTTTTATATTTTACACGCTAAATCATTTACTGGTTTTACGTTTTCCTCCGATATCTTTTCGCTGCAGAAACAACAATTTATGAATGAAATACCTACTTTGCTACACCCTACTTTACACATACTTTAGTTTTCCTTAGTTGGCTCAAAAGCTAAACAAGTAGCTTCTCGCTGAAATGCGTGAGAGGCGCACTGTACGCAGCCTAGTACGACCTTGTTACAGCGAACGGACTATGAAATCATGCTCTTACACATAAATTTAACTAACAGAAGACCTAAAGCGCAGAAGAGCGACGCAATTTGCCCTGCGGAGCGGCAACGCAGTGCCCGCGTGGCACCCAAAACTCATAGTGTGGCCGCAGTTTAAGCGACCGACAAGTACGTCGCTCAGACGCTTAAATTCGATCATTGACTTGTCATTAAGTACGAGACTACCAACTATTTACAATTGCGTCATTGAAGTGTCAGTGGCACGCCATCGGAAGACAATTGTGACGCTATTGAATTAGTAGACTACCAAAATTGCTAAAAGTAGCAATTACGATGTCATTGATAGACAACTGAAACACAATTGCAATAGTAGACTTGGGGCCCAGGTTGAAATCTATAGAGCGCACCTTGACTTTGCTTAGATTTAAGTTTCAGTTTAAACGAGACAGATCTACGCCGGCGGTATAACGCTGTCTCCTTTTAACAGTGACTTAAGTCTGAGCAAAGTCAAAGTGCACTGTATAGATGTGAGTCAGCCAGCGGGCAGTCAGCCGCTCACTGCTCGCTCTACAGGGACACGGCATAGTGGTACAAACCTGTGGTGGTGGCGCGTCGTGGGGAGCGTCGGCGGCCGCCGCCGCGGCCAGCGTGGCCAGCGCGAACAGCGCAGCTACGCAGCATCGCATCTGAAACAATACACCCAACATCATTCCACATTCAGGCCGTCATCTACGAGATGTACTTATTATTGTCTTAAACAGAACTGTGGCTAATCGACTTAAAACTTACAAAATATACATTTCTTATTCTTATTTTTAAAAACATTAAAATACCTTCAACATAAAAAATATTTTAAAAACTAGCTGATACCCGTGACTTCGTTCGCGTGGATATAGGTTATTTTAAAATCCCGTGGGAACTCATCGACTTTCCGGGATAAAAAGTAGCCATGTGTTAATCTGGGGTATAATCTATCTCCATTCCCTTTCACCCAAATCCATCCTGTGGTTTTTGCGTGAAAGAGTAAGAAACATCCATACATCCATCCATCCATACATACAAACTTTCGCGTTTGTATTATTAAGTAGGATATTACGGCAATAAAATTATGTATATGAATTAATCAAGACAAGTAACCAAATGGTACCTAAATGATTTCAAGTAAGATTAAATTTTAAGGAACAAGTGTAAATTAAAAATTTATAACACCCCCGACAAGTGAAGATTACAGTAACTAGAAAATAGCTGATAACTTTCAAACGGCTGAACCTATTTTCTTGGATTAAAGCTAAGAACACTCTCGATCAAGCCACCTTTCAAACAAAAAATAAAACTAAATTAAAATCGGTTTATTAGTTTAGGAGCAACGATGACACAGACAGATACACAGATACACACGCCAAACTTATAACACCCCTCTTTTTGGGTCGGGGGTTAAAAGAAGACATTATTTTTATATTTTTCTAAGACGCGTCACCGCCGTGTGATATGACGTTGTATCGAGGGGCTTTTTATGAGCTTTTTAGTAGCGCCTAGGTTTTGTTTATTCTGAGCGTTTGAGCGATTAAAATGCCAGCCGTGTGGTGTGGGCGGTACAAAGTTAACCCAAGGCGTGCAGAATGTCAGTCTTCCTCTAAATATAATCTTTTCATATTCAATATTATTAACTTTATTTATACTCAAGCCTACCAGGACCTTCACTCCAACCGAAAATAAGTCTAAATCGATACAGGTTTTTAAAAAAACGAATAAAATAAATATTAATGCGTATAAAAAAAGTCTTCCAGCGCTGCGCTTGCCAGTGCGAGATGTAATGGTGATAATTAGGTAATTACGTAAACCGAAAACTTAAGCTACGAGGGTTCCAAACGCGCCCCGGTCTGAGAAGTAGCCTACAATAAACTCAGATAATAGTTTCATGGAGCTGTATAACCTTGTGATTAACCTTTCATGGCATTTTTTTTTGGTTTTTATTGTAGTAAAGCTGACGACGGCGTGGACCAAGTGCACTTAGCATCGGTGTCAAAGTCCTCAAGAAAAAGAACACAGCTTTCAAGCATTGATCGATTTTAAGTTTCAATTTTTTTTTGCTTTGTTTTCATGTATTTCAGGTTAAATCACGGTGAATTTGTTTCTTCGTAATTTGTAGAACACTTTGATATAGAGATAATACATTCATAAACTATATCCTCTATAGCTCAACAGGTTGAGGAGCGGACTGAGTTCCGAAAGGTCGGCGGTTCATACCCCACTTGTTGCATTAATTGTCGTACCCACTCTTGGCACAAGCTTTACGCTTAATTGGAGGGGGAAAACAGGCTCACTACTGAGCACGGGTCTATTCTTAGAATGAGAAGGGTTAGGCCATAATCCACCATGCCCGGGTACCTTCGCCACCCAGGTAACTGAGAAAAGCGAGCTTAATTTACATTGTAATTTAAAAAAAACCTGTCCAGTGTAAATCGGATTCACCCGCGAAGGTCCATCGTCGAACAAGAAATAACACTTTTTAGTTTTTTTTTTAAATTTTCATTGAATTCAAATTCAAACTATTTTTATTCAATTAAACTTTTACAAGTGTTTTTGAGTCGTCAAAATAATCGACCACTGGTTCGGAATGCCGTTCCTACCGAGAAAAACCAGCGAGAAACTCAGCGGTTGTTCTTTTCAACTATTCAATTTACAATAATATGTCATACTGTACTATACAAGCAATTGCAGCCCCGCGCATTGCTGGAGCGAATCAACTCCAAGCTTTTTTGTCATTTTTCAGGAGCATACTTTTAATAGATCTTTTAAACTTGTGTAAAGGCAAGTCTAAAATTGACTGTGGAATTGCGGTCATTTTCATCATTGTTGGCAATAGAAATACACATTCCGTGAAAATTTCATTTTTCTACCTATTACGATTCGCGAGATATTTACCCACTGTCAGACAGACGAACGGACAGACGGACGAACGGACGGACTAATGGATAGAAGGATAGTGGAGGCTTAGTAATGGGGTCTCGTTGGCCCCTTCGGGTACGGAATCCTAGACTTTTCTTTTCTGGAAGGGTTCCATACATTTCCTTCAACTAAGGTCGTGAGATGAACGATGCTGCAATGCCTCAAGTACCTACCTACACAAGTTTCACTCACAACTGCTCGCCCGGGATGCTGTATACTTGTACTGCAGTAATTTGCGAGATCACGAAATTCACCGAGGAACAATAAAGATAAGTTTACTTCTGCCCGGGTTAAATTCTGCCCTTGTTATTATGAGTAGTGTAAGGTTACTTTTAAAAATTAATTTGAATTGTCAACAATAATACAAAATTATTAACTTATCTAATGAAGGTACTTTGATAAAATCGATATTTGGCTCATTCGATGTCATACAATCTGTTACTAGGAGGCCGACAAGATTGAACTTGCATAAATACGGGTGTTTCGAAGGTTTTAGTTCAGTCTCCTTCCGAGATTCGGAGCGATATCGCATATTTTCGGTATTTGGATTGTGAACTGAATAATTAGATGTTGTGATAGCAATCACGCTCTAATTAAATTATTTATTTTGGCATTAGTTTGTTTAGATTAAAACTCTCGGATAACCTTACACATTAAACTTGTGTTTTTTTGTGTTGGTTTTGGAGAGGACATTCCAATAATTCGATAAAAATATTTAAATAATACCTGCTTTTCTGAGTGACGCCAATAGTAGGTACTTAGGAATACGCGATCAAAACATGCTGCTACATTTTTTAGTCTTTTAACTGGCGAAGTGTGGATTTGGCACACTTCACACACCTTTCAGTACATTATGATGAACTCTCAAGCATGCAGGTTTCCTCACGATGTTTTCCTTCACCGTTAAGGCAAGTGATATTACCTATATGCTAAAGTAATTGAAAATATTACAATAAAACTTAAAGCTAGCCTTATCTAATTACTATACAAATCATGCCCGCGTGGAATGGTGCCAAGAATACTGGCTGCATGTCCGCGCTGGACAGCCAGGCTGATCCGTTGCGCAAAAAATGAGCCAGCCCTTCTGTCACCCGATGAGGCTATTAAACTAAAGTTAGAGGTGAACCCCGACCTCCTAAAAATAAGGCGGACATTTTATCCACTAGGACTTAGGCTAGGTTTTCGTAGGACCTAGGGTTTCCTAGGTTTTCTTGACGGACAGACAGACCTACAGACATACAGACAACAAAGTGATCCTATAAGTCTCCGTTTTTCCTTTTTCCGGAACCCTAAAAAATGTAATTTGTTATAGAAAGGAAATTTTCTAATAATATGTCACCTCCGTGGCATAGGTCAGGCTTAGGCGGTGACCGCACGTCTCGCTCGTCTATTTACAGAGCACCCTTTATCGCACCCACTAACAAAGCAACTCCACCGGGGCCATTGGGTCATCGTGCACCAGGGCGAACTTTACATTAGCTATTAAAGATCTTGAGACAGTCTAAGGTGCTTTAAAAAGATTTTTCATTCCAATAAACCTTTACAAGTACTTTTGACGGTATATTCTGCCACTGTGGTTCGAAATGCGTTTCTTACCGAGAAGAACCAATAATAAATTCGGCAGGTGATATTGACGTGGTTCATTAGACACGTTCAAAATCAAGATCTAATCATTTATTCAAAATTGTCCACTTAATGGTGATAATCAATTAATTACGTAAACTTAAAACTAAAGCTACGAGGGTTCCAAACGCGCCCCGGTCTAAGATTGCATAATGAATTACATTTTTGGTATTTACTACACTGTTAATGTTACGACAGTTCTAAAAATGTTGTACACATCGTCACATAAAACTCCAGGTAATTCAGAGCCACTAGATCTCAAAAGACTGCCAGGTCTTGCTGAGATGCTAATAAGGTCCAACCAGCCAGTTAGGTAGTGGATATTCTGCACTGACAAAATCCAAACAATAATAATTTATTAAAAGTATGAATAATGACATATAAGCTATAATGAAATTGTATACATTTTACTTTGCTGACACATTAGGGCTTATAACAGAAAACAGTAAGAATTTCTTGAATCTTAGACGCGCTCTCCCTTTAAAGTTAGGAAATTGAGATATGATGTTTTTCCTAGCAGGTCGATGTGATACAGTGAATACTAGGTGGGATATCGTTTCTACACCCTGTATTACTATACTACTATTTTAATGTTAATAGTTTAATTCAAAGTGTCGTAACAACCCCAAACTACCTTTTCATCGAAATCTAAAGGTACGAGCGATAATAATAATAATTTTACAAGTAGCGGTTAGCAATAATTTAGTATAGATTATTATTTAATTAACGCTCACTTACGCAATTATAAAAATTTGGTTGTTAGTAGATATTAAAATAATTATATAGCTAGGTAGTTTCCGCTCTGAAGACACTCATAAATAAGTCCGGTCTTTGCAATCGATTTATTGATTTGACAACATACGCGTTACATCAGCACCTGTGGATTTCCTCACAACTTAGGCTCGATCCGCACAATAGCAATAGTTAAGTAGAGATTCATTTTGCCAAAGTTTATATCTTGATTATTGATTTATTAACTAAAGAGATAATTGAGAGATTGGGAGGTCCCGGGTTCGATTCCCGGTGGGGTTTGGAATTTTATAATTTCTGAATCTCTGATCTGGTCTGGTAGGAGGCTTCGGCCGTAGCTAGATACCACCCTACCGGCAAAACCGTGCCGCCAAGCGATTTAGCGTTCCGGTACGATGCCGTGTAAAAACCAAAGGGGTGTAGTAAAATCTGCCATACCCCTTGCAGGTTAGCCCGCTTCTATCTTAGACTGCATCATCACTTACCACCAAGTGAGATTGCAGTCAAGGGCTGATTTGTATCTGAACAAAAAAGATTTAACGTGAAGTATTTTCCGTATGTTAAACTAACCGCAACGCATTGGTGACTACTAAATCAGAACTATTCGGTAACTAAGTTCACCGTCTGCATCACATGTCAAACTATATAACCGAGTAACCGCAAGCAGTAACTACTGGTTATCGCATTAACACTAATAGTTCACGTATCGACGCTTAGCTAACTTCGAGTTAAGTTTGAGTCAATTACAAGTTTGCTCCTAATACAATAAATCTTGAATGTTGATTTGGCGTATTCTGAGAGGAGACCCGCGCTCAGAAGAGCCGGGGATGGGTTGATCATGATGATGATTGTACAGTCAGTAACAAAGCTAGGGTTGTATCCATCAGTACAAGCGATTATATGACTTGTTACTGACTGTACTAGCTGACCTACCCTTGAGAAGAGCCCACAACAAACTAAGATTTGAAAAGAAAACAAATCAAATCTTTGAGAACAGCAGTAAGAAGCGGTACGAAAGGCAAGCATTGCGAGCCAGGTGTGAGGGATTCAAAGTACTTACTTTTAAGAGTATGTATGAATACTTCTATTTGTATTGGATATTAGCCACGTACGGTGCCAAAGGGTGCTAACGCTCATGGTTTCTCGCTGTAGAGCGAAAGACACCCACATGTGGCATCACACTCACACTAATATTATAAAGGCGAAAGTTTGTGTGTATGTGTGTGTGGCTGAAATTTGGAATGGAGATAATATCCTGGATTAGCACATAGGCTACTTTTTATCCCGGAAAATCAAAGAGTTCCCACGGGATTTCGAAAAAGCTAAATCCACGCGGGCGAAGTCGCGGACATCGGCTAGTGTTAGTATACTTATCGCTGGGTAGAACGGTAAACAAACATCAAACTTGTGAAGCTTCTGAACATAGATGTGTAGGACTCTACCTTGAAACTTTACATTCTACATGTGTAGGTACCTAAGTTGTGAGTCGTAACGCATTGGCAGTTGAAACTTAACGCATCTGGCTGCATACAGGATGCGGAAGCTGAGAGCTCGCGGAGAGTTCAAGTGAGAGATCAAGCAATACGGGAATTGCAAGTTAACGAGGATCTTGCGCTTATACTTGAACTGCTGCCAATGAAGTAAGTACGTGTAACTTTGACACATCTAGCTTCTTGAGAGAGAGAGCCAGTGCGTTCCAGGCTTTCGTTATTTTATAAAAGCTGTTTCTCTGCGTATTGCCCCCAACACAGGGAGGAACGATCAGTGACTATGAAGTTTTGATCATGGTGGCTTTGGGAGACAACAGGTAATAAAGTTGTAAACGATCTTACGTCAGAGTATGTCTATTTTTATACTTAATATTTTGTTTGGAATAGTGTTAGTAATTACGTCATTAGGGTCATTAGGGTACTTAGGGTCGTGGCAACCACCTGCCAGACGCCCTTAAACTTGAGCTTTAAGGATCTGGGACGTCTGACGAAGGGAGTTGCCACGACCCTTACACTTAGGGCCGTGGCAACCCTCTGCCAGAAGCCCTTAAAGTTTAAGTTATTTAGTTTAAAGAGTAACTTGAAACAAACAAACGAACACACATACACATTACACAGTATACACACAATATAATTAAAACTATCGTCTTTATAATACTAAAAATTATAGATTGTTTATTTGCCTTTGGATCTGAAAAACAAAACATTTTGGGCCAACCACTTACCGACTTGGGTAAACGTTGCTTACCCAGCGCAATCGCCTCAGATAGAAAATTTCAGTTTTGAAAAAATGTATGTTTTTTAATACTTTTAGCGTAGTAGTGAAATATTTGATTGTCTGGAAGGGTGGAAGGTCTACTAAGAATGATTTCATTTACTTAATAGTCTGACGCGAATGGAAAATGAAGAAAAGTTTTTTAAAATATTTTGTAGTGAAGATTTTCATAGTAAAAGGTGCCTCGTTGGTAGGTAATAGTAAGTGGTTTTTCGGTTACGATTCGTAAAATGCCAGGTTCGAAACCCATTACTATCATCGACAACCGATCTGGTTTGGTGGGAGGCTTCGGCCGTGGCTATAGTTACGACCCTAACGACAAAGCCGTGCCGCCAAACGGTTTAGCGTTCCGGTATGACGCCGTGTAGAAACCAAAGGGGTATGGGTTTAATAAAAACTGCCAAATCCCTTCCAGGTTAGCCATCTTAGACTGCATCATCACTTCCCACCAGGTGAGATTGCAAGGGGTCTCTTGTATTTGAATTTAAAAAAGTAAAGTTTTAAATAATTTTGAAAAACATTCTCCTTGCTCTATAACAACTAAACGTTTATTGTTAAAATAAGCTCAATTAAATATAAAGTATTAGATAATACCACAAATAATAATTAAGTACTTATTTGTATAATAGTAGTATTTTGATAACATCGAACTAAATAAGCCCAAAACAAACATTAATTATATTTTGTAGTATTAATAACAACAACAATATTATGTTGAAATGACATTGTTATAGATACATAATTAGATTACCGATTGACGAGTGTCACTGGCGACTGAAACTGTTCGAAAACTATTTATTATTCAACATTGAATTATCAAAACAAAACAAGGGTTGTCAGTATTATTTTGGTCTCTCAGTATATATAATAGTGGCAGATGTATATCCGGTGCCTGGCAAGAGGCTACGGCCGTGGCTAGTGCCGCAAAACCGCACCACCAAGCAAATTAACGTTCCTTAACGTTATTATTACATGATATGCTTTCAAAAATATATCACTTAATTTCACTATCAGTGCTATAGGATATATGAATTATACTACGCGGACGAAATCGCAGGTAAAAGCTAGTAAGTAGGTATATAAATGTGAAATATATTATTAAGCGATAAGACCATAAGATTAAGATTTCGGTCATGGATAAACAACATTTTACTTTACTTTACTTTTAACCACAAATTCACGGTTTTTGGATTTTTCCTTTATTTGTGCTCCCTAACTGCCAAATTTCATGATTCTCGGTCAACGGGAAGTAGCCAATAGGTTTTCTTGACAGACACGACAGACGGACAGACAGACAGACAACAAAGTGATCCTTCCTTTTTTCCTGTTGAGGTACGGAGCCCTAAAAATAACAGTACAGAAGTAAATACCTACTTATCTATTCAACCGTATGTATTACAAATATCACACTAATATTATATAGGGGAAAGTTTGTGTGTTGGGTGGGTATGTGTGTATGTGTTTGTGTGTTTGTTACTCCTTCACGCAAAAACTACTGAACGGATTGGACTGCTTGGAATGGAGATAGATTATACTCTGGGATTAACACATAGGCTACTATTTATCCCGGAAAATTAAAGAGTTCCCTCGGGAACTCTTTAATTTTCCGGGATAAATAGTTAAACATACATTTTTAAAAGCCTACATCCACGCGAACAAGGTCGTGGGCATCAGCTAATATTAATTTAACGTTGGATTTCTAGGCTGCCACACTGACTGATAGACAGAGGCTGATAGATAACTTCAAATACTAGTTTGTCGCTGCATTCCAGTATTTAAATATTGATGTTGCAGCATCGGTGGCTGGTGTCGGTTTAGCTCTTAGCGGAGATGAGGTATCGATACTCGATACTCGATACGCAAACAGTTGCACCACGCTGTTTGAGATTGAGTTGCTCGCGATTTAAACTTTCGTTTACAAACTAAGTATTTATTTGATTCGATTTTTTATGACAAACTAGGGGAAACAAGATATAGTTGAAAAATGAAAACTAAAACCCGACTGCGATGGCCTTAATAAACGCTGAAAGATTATAGAAAAATTGTTCTTCTGTCGCTTGGTATATTTTAATGTTGTTGTTCATTTACATTAATTTTCTCCTCTTCATTTGACATCCCACTCGATACAATAGCAATAAAAAATTTTGGAGACCTCCACTTTTTTGATGTAAGTATTTATATAATATAACCGGTCCGGGTAACATAGGATATATAAAATACTAGCTGACGCCCGCGACTTCGTCCGCGTGGATTTAGGTTTTTCGAAATCCCGTGGGAACGCTTTGGTTTTCCGGGATAAAAAGTGGCCTATGTGCTAATCCAGGATATTATCTAACTCCATTCCGAATTTCAGCCAAATCCGTCCAGTAGTTTTTGCGTGAAGGAGTAACAAACATACACACACACACACACACACACACACACACACACACACATACAAACTTTCGCCTTTATAATATTAGTGTGATGTGATAGCCTTTGTTACCCGAACCTTTACAACGAATCAATTGACACCTCAATCATCAAAATCGGTTCAGTAGTGTAGCCACTACGGTGGAACAAACAGAATCTGGATATACACATACATACATAGACTGCTAAAATCATAACCCTTCCTTTTGGCTTTGCCGCAGTGGGGTAAGAAAGGAGTGTAATGGCAACGTGTAGGTTTATTCTACCATAACTTTAAATGTCTGAACAGATTTGGATGTAGGTATCACACTTCACACTAATATTATAAAGGCGAAAGTTTGTATGTGTGTGTGTGTGTGTGTGTGTGTGTGTGTGTGTGTATGTTTGTTACTCCTTCACGCAAAAACTACTGGACGGATTTGGCTGAAATTTGGAATGGAGGTAGATATTATCCTGGATTAGCACATAGGCTACTTTTTATCCCGGAAAATCAAAGAGTTCCCACGGGATTTCAAAAAACCTAAATCCACGCGGGCGAAGTCGCGGGCATCGGCTAGTGGGGTATAATCGTTAGAATCCTTACATCATCCCAATTCCCTACTGACACTGGCAAATTAAACGAAAAACAATCTTGTATCTGCATGGAATGTGGAATTACTTAAAAAATGTCCTACTTTGTTGAATTAAGAGCTTGTCTTGTTTTTTTTTTAATTAAGAGTCATTACCTACCGCAGCAAACGTTTGGTCTTTAAAAATATTTTATTTTAATATTAAAACGCTAAGCAAGTAAAAATATAAAAAAAACCGGCCAAGTGCGAGTCGGACTCGCATGCGAAGGGTTCCGTACCATCATACAAGATATACCTAACACCTTTATGTAGAACTCTGCAAGTTAATAACAGTCTGCGCCATCTATACTTATGTGATTTAGTGTTTTTTTTTGTGAACACATTTTAATTTTTTTTTTGTGATGCAACCACAAATTCACGTTTCTCGGATTTTTCCTTTAAGTACTTGTGATTCTAGGTTAACGGGAACGTGTTTTCTTGACAGACGCGACAAACAGACAACAAAGTGATCCTATAAGGGTACCGTTTTTACTTTTGAGGTACGGAACCCTAAAAAATATTCCAAATGAACGGAAATGAAGAGCTAAGATGAATAAGAGACAAGATACACTAATTTGACAAAGGACATTTCATTTCGTTTAGTGAGAGTCGGAACTCGGAAGCACAATGAAATACTGTACGGCCGTCTGTTCAAAACCTAATGATCTGTCAACTTTTGATTTGGATTATAATAGTAAGCCCCTGGTATTCACCACAAAAAAATATTACTAAACCCGACTTCCAAAATCACTAGAAAGAGAAAAATAATTTTGTTTCTACACGGATAGGATGTAGGGGACGATGGGGGAATTGCGGACGCTGAAGGGAAATTACGTATAAAACCCATACTATTAGAAATAATCAATCAGTCTTTATTAATTATAAAACTTTAGTTATTCAAGTACAAAATTAACATTAACTATTCTAGGAGATCAATCAACGACTACAAATTTTGATTGAAAAACAAAACCTTGTCTGTCCGTAATTACCCGTAGCCCTTGGGGCAAATACGGACGTGTGTTTCTTGAATTTTTTATTCTAGAATTCTTGAATTTTATTAAAAGTTGATTTTATGCCTTTTTTGGAACATCCCTTTTTCACTTTGTCAAGAAGTGTAGACTTCGGAATTCTGTATTCTCTTCCGCCTGACGAAAAGTTATATGTTCATCTTTTATTTCTTGTACGGCTTTTTGCAAGGTTGCGATGGTGTTGTACGTTCGTTCTTTTTTTCTGATATACTTTCGAGGCTTCTGAAAATGAGCAGTAAATTGGTTTAGTTTTTGACAAATTATCTAGTCAGGGGCAATTACGGACGTCCGTATTCACCCCAACGAGCTTGTCCGCAACTAACCCAACCAGATCCAAAAAAAAAAAGTTGGCAATAATATGTAGGTAACAAAATTTCTCATCGAAAGTTATTTGTGTAATCTATTCTATATGAACGAGGCAATCGATAGAAAATATAGCTTTTTATTGTCACTTATTTTACAGACATAACACTCAAAATAGTAAACACTACAAATTAGATCAAAACTCACAAAAACGTTTGAGTTTATTTACCTTAAAAATGGTGCACAGCCTTCCGTCGCGAATGTTTCCCTGACACTGAAGATGGCGGAAAGTAACTAGTGATCGTGGCGGACGGGCACGGGGGAAAGGGATTGAGTAGATATCTGCTAGTCCGTATTTACCCCGTGTCCGCAATTCCCCCATCGTCCCCTATGTATAAAGTCGGGCGAGCTTCACGCTTGCATACACAAATATTTTTAATAATAGAAACAAAATTTTATTACTTTGTAGTGATTTTGTAAGTCGGTTTTTAAAATATTTTTTTGATTAATTAATGAAGCTCTCGACATTTGCATGAGTTTAGAGTTTTACAAATTTCTTGGACTTAATTCTTTGATTTTCCGGAATAAAAAGCATTAATTCAAGCTATCTCTGTACCAAATTTCTCAAAATTGGTTAATCGATCGGGTATTTTAAAACCTTGTGGGAACTCTTTAGATTCCGGTTTATAACTAATTGGAGATAGCTACTCGGACAACCACGTGAGTTTAACCGTCTTGACAATATTTTTCATCGATTTTTCACTATCGAATTATTCGAAAATCAATAAAATTGGGAACAGTTAAGCTATCGATTCCTTTTACGCTAAATGGCTATATTAGCGAGGGAGGAATAGAGTGGTAGGTTATGGGGCGCTAAATTTGCCCCACACATCCAATTAGGCATGACAAATAGCCTCGTAAGGGTCGATATTGCATTATAAATAGGAAGTGAAGCGGTGAGCCGCTGCCCGAGGCTACTGTTTGCGCTGTCCCTATACTAGACTTGCATATAAAGGCATGGACACACTAAAGTGGTAATGGTTTACGTATATTTTACTACTAGATGGTATAAGCAACGCGTAATGATATTTAACTCTCTTGGAAGGACTGTCCAGCAGTGGACACATACAGCGCATATATGTTTAAAAATCCTGCAGGAATCATGTATTTTTATGGTATAAAAAGTAGCATATGTAAGGTATAATATATCACCATTCCAAATTTCAACCAAATCTGTCTAGTAGTTTTTGCGTGATAGAGTATCAAACATACATCCTACCCTTCCATCTTCATCATCTTCCGTTGAGGAGTTCCGTCCGCTATTTCCGAAGCTATTCATCAAATCATAAACTAGATCAACATTTATAGTAGACCAAGTACCCTATAGGTTTTCTTGACAGACCCGACGGGCGGACGGACGGACAGACAGACAGACAACAAAGTGATCCTATAAGGGTTCCGTTTTCCCTTTTGAGGTACGGAACCCTAAAAAAGATAGCTTTTAACAAAAAAGGGATGAGCACAACACCTAAGTGTCGCGCAGTCCTAACCCGACAGCTTTGTCTCGAAGGCTCCGTTGAAGGCGACCGGCTCAGCGGACGCAAGATTTCCCTTTATCATGCTAACTCGTGCATGTAGAGCGGTATGTTTGGCTAATCCATCTCGAGTTAGCGACCCATGACAGCTAATACTTGAGCTAAAGCGATTACCATCGGTTCTATTATGTCGTGGAACTGATCTGGAAATAGATGTTCCTGTTATATCAATGTTCTTACACAATTACTTGCTTGCCCTTCTTGTCAAAGATCTATATTATACTACTTCTCGTATAAAATGTCGGTCAAATTCATGTTTTGGTGATCGATTTTCATCAAAGTTGGGGTAGTATTTTTTAGCAAAATACCGAAGGGTATAGTTTAACACAGGGGTCGGCAAGTCATTTTAAGTGAGGTCCGGATACTATTGAAAAAAAAATATTGATATTTGTAAAGATTGATAGCTGTATACAATTTTCATACTTTTCTGAAGCGTGTTTAGCCCAAAAATTCTTCAGTGGATGCGGTTTTATACAATTGCAAGGAAATATTATCTTCTTGCAAGTCAATCATCTATATTTTAAGGGAAAGCTTTGAAAGACTGAATTTCAGTCCACTCTACTACACCAACAACTTCATGAGACAACTGCAAAATCTTGCAGCAAATTCCTTCTTAAGAGCGATCGGTTACAATTAAGAATATTCAGCGGTCCAAGATTCGATACCTACTTAACTATGTTACTTATGTTACTTACTTATGTTTTTTTTTAAATTCCACTTAATTCTATCAAAGTTACAAGCTCAGATAAAACATTTTTCATTTCAGTATCCAATGAATTCTCTTGTTTAGAACAGATCGTGTCTACTGATTCTATGTTGTCGTTTTGTACCGGAAATTACAGAGGAATAGAAAATATAATATCTTTCAGTTTATTTCCAATTGCGACAGACTTCTAAGCAATCTTATGAACACAGCTGCGAATCATATCTCAGAAAATACCTAATTCACATCTGCTGTCGCTTGGGTGTGAGATATTTTTAAAGTTAGTTTCAATCAAAAAGCTTCATTCATCATGAAAACCGTGAATTTGTGGTTACATTACTAAAATTAAAATGTGGTCATGAACAAAATTATAAGTATTTTCAACTTTCAAAGTAAGATTACTATACTGTGACTATACCAAGTGGGATATTATATGAAAGGGCTTTACCTGTACATTCCAAAACAGATTTTTATTTATTTTTATCAGTACATAATAGTTTTTGATTTATCGTGCAAAATGTCGGAAAAAATACCCGAGTACGAAACCCTCAGTGCGCGAGTCTTACTCACACTAAGCTTGTTTTTTTTTTTCAAATTTTTAAGTGATAATTTTAATTATTATCCTATGAACGTAAGTATATAGTATGTAGTAGCTGAGAGCAATCTTCTCAATAAGTTGAATATGTCGGAAAATGGTCGGCAATAAATTATTATTAGCTCTCCCATATTTGAATAAGCTGTGCTTGTTGTAGTATATTGCTGATCTTAACAAGTTTTGTTATTAAACTTTCTAGATATACCTATTGAATAAGCATTATTTAATACTTGTATTGACGATTGAATGAATGATAAAAAATTCCATTTATCTGCTTACTCAATCATAAATGAACTGTTCTAACTTGTCAAGTATCTCTAACTTTAAAGTAGGTATCATTAAAAACTACCCTTTTAAAATATCAAATGAAAACCAATTCTTCTTTACCTACTCCAAATGATTGATTAAATCTTTTAGCTATTCAAATATTGGTTTCACAGCTATTCTGTTACAAATATTGAGTGGGTTTGGCAGACTTCATACACCTTCGAGTAGGTACATTATGGAGAATTATTCTCATATAACTGTATGTGGGTTTCCTAACGATGTTTTTCTTCACTGCCAATTAAGCAATTGATATTTAATAGCTTAAACGCATATAACTCCGAGAGCTTGGGGTGCGTGGCCGAGGTCGAGCTCCCGACCTCCCAAATAGGAGACGGATGTTTTTAACCACTAGGCTATCACGGTTCTGAATCTTTGTACATGCCAATAATATCGTAAATCGAATCTTTGAAAGGAGCAACTGCCGAGTTTCTAGCTGGTTCTTCTCAGTAAGAAAGGCATTCCGAAATCCGTACCAGTGGTAGTACACTTGACGATTCAAAAGTACCTACTTGCAAAAGTTTTTTTGAATAAAAATTCTATTCTATTTTATAATAGACCTATCTGGGTATGATGAATGTAAAAGATGTGTAAAGCAATTTAATGATCTAGTATATAAAGACACAATATCTGCTTAGCTAATGAATATTGAAGCGCACGCTCAACCTCCCGCCTCCCTCCTACCCCGCATATTTGCTTCAAATAATAACCTGTCATATCTGTAGTAAACCAACGGTACAGGCAGACACAAAAACTCCTGCTTCCTCATTCCTTGCCAATTTTTTTTCCTGCCACATATACAATAGAAATAGTTTCCACATTTCCTGCCACATATACAATAGAAATAGTATCAATAGTATCAATAGTATCTCATGTTATCTGGCGAGGTAAATTCATCCTTTTTACCATTCCTTTATGGTGCGAGGCTTTGTGCTTTTAATAAGAAAGATGGCGGCATCCGTCCCATCGCTGTTGGTTGTACGTTTCGCCGTTTGGCGTCAAAATTAGCGTGTAAACACATAGTCTCTACCCTAAAGGATAAATTCCAACCTATTCAAGTTGGATTCGGCAGTAAAGGAGGTTGTGAAGCAGCAGTTCATTCGGCTCGTACATTCTTAGCGAATGGCGAGGTTGAAGTACTGCTGAAAGTAGATGTAAAGAATGCCTTTAATTCTTTGGACAGGGCAACTTTGCTGACCGAAGTCTCAACGCAACTTCCTGAAATTTATCCATATGTCTGGCAATGTTACAGCTCAGCTTCAAAATTATTTTTTGGAGATAGCGATATTAAGTCTTCTGTAGGCGTTCAGCAGGGGGATCCTTTAGGTCCGGCCTTGTTCAGCTTAGGGATCCATAACCATATTTCAAATTTAACATCTAAATTTAACATATGGTATCTTGATGATGGAACCATTGGGGGCAACGTGGATGACGTTCTAAAAGATCTTAACCATATTAAGCAACAGTTTGGCAAAATTGGTTTAGAACTAAATTTTTCGAAATGCGAATTGTTTTTCACAGAAAAACTGTCGCAAGATAGAATACGATTGGCCTCTGATTTATTTAACGAAATTACCCCTAGCATTAAGATACTCAATAAACATTCACTTTGCCTCCTTGGTGCTCCTCTTTATAATGAATCCATACAACCACTTTTGGATCAAAAAATTAGAACATTTTCGGCTAATACCGACAAATTGGGCGCTCTAAATTCTCACATTGCATTTTCGATCCTAAAATATTGCCTTTTCGTACCTAAATTAATTTATATCCTTCGCGCGAGCCCAATTTGGAAATTTCCTGGACTACTCGATAATATGGATGCCACCCTTAAAAGTACACTAGAACAAATTCTAAATTTAACTTTTGATGAGCACTCCTGGAACCAAGCTACTTTACCGGTCAAGTACGGTGGCATCGGCGTGAGGAAAATTTCCAGTGTAGCTCTTCCAGCTTTTCTGTCCTCTGTGCATAGTATAAGAGAGCTTAGCTCTCAAATTCTCAAATCAAATTCAATATCATTGACCTATGCCACAGAGGCCCTAGAGAGTTGGAAGGTCAGATGTCCCAATGTCGATATTCCAAAGGAACGTTCTACACAAAAACTTTGGGATTTGCCATTGGTTCAGCTGACACATTCAAATTTGCTGCAAAATCTTACAAGTGACAGAGATCAAGCCAGGCTCCTAGCATTATCGGAAAAGGAATCTGGGTATTGGCTTCATGCCTTGCCATCCAAAAATCTCGGCACCCTTTTAGATAATGAAAGTTTTCGTGTGGCTCTAGGTCTCAGATTGGGAACACCGCTGTGCCATCAGCACAGATGTCCGTGTGGAAAAGAGGTTGATAAATTTGGAATTCACGGACTCTCTTGCCAAAGGAGCGCTGGTAGGCTATTTAGGCATGGCTCTCTTAACGACACGATCAAAAGGGCTCTTGCCACCATAGACGTTCCTGCGCTCATTGAGCCGGCAGGGATTAGTCGGGATGATGGCAAGAGACCTGATGGATTGACGCTGGTTCCCTGGGAACGGGGACGGGCGCTAATGTGGGACGCAACGTGCGTTGACACATTGGCCCCGTGTCATATCAGGGAGACAGTATCAAGACCGGGAGCCGCAGCAGAAATGGCTGAAAACGGCAAGCGGCGCAAGTATGCCTCTCTTATTGAGAGTTACATTTTTGTTCCGTTTGCCGTGGAGACCCTGGGGCCATGGAGTCTTAGTGCAAAGAAATTTTTACGAGACATTTCACCGCGTTTAATAGCCTCATCGGGTGACAGAAGGGCTGGCTCATTTTTTGCGCAACGGATCAGCCTGGCTGTCCAACGCGGAAATGCAGCCAGTATTCTTGGCACCATTCCACGCGGGCATGATTTGTACAGTAATTAGATAAGGCTAGCTTTAAGTTTTATTGTAATATTTTCACACATTATTATAATTAAAAAAAAAAAAAAAAAAAGAAAAAAAAAAAAGAAATAGTACCTAAAAGAAAGATTTTTATTCAAATAATGTTGATGAATTTTTTAGACAAATTATAAAAATCAATAATAAATAACCTATCTTCAATACACAGGCATATTTTTTTTCTGCTTTTTAAATTTATTAATCTCAAAATTCACTATATCTCTTGAAACCCTCGAATGATAGCTCGTTGAATAGGTATTTAAAATCATTATTTTTGATTTTATTTTATTCAGATATACAAGTTAGCCCTTGGCTGCAATCTCACCTGGTGGTAAGTGATGATGCAGTCTAAGATGACAGCGGGCTAACCTGGAAGGGGTATGATAGTTTTTAATTAAACCCATACCTCTTTGGTTTCTATACGGCATCGTACGGTTTCTTCGTCAGTTTTTGGAAAGTATCTACCGTTTTCAAAATAATGTACGCTAAGTAACTAAGGCTATGGAATGACCATGGAAGTTTAACCATAAAACTTGTAATGTAAGTATATTGTGTCTGACTGTACCCACACGCTTTGACATCTTTATATCCGCGTCGCTCTCCATTAATATTAGGTGTTATTTATTTAAAAGGGCTTTTCGCAAAACAATCATTCACAATCTACCTACATGTTGCTGTATTGCCTTGTCGCATAAACATTGTTCACAGAACAATTTATACATATAATTTTTAAGTAATTAACGTGCGTTTCGTATGTAAAAAACATCGCTATCACCTCAAAATTGTGTCCTAAAATTTACAAGTGTAAATTAAAAATTTATAACACCCCCGACAAGTGAACGTTACACTAACTAGAAAAGAGCTGATAACTTTCAAACGGCTGAACCGATTTTCTTGGATTATAGCTAAGAACACTCTCGATCAAGCCACTTTTCAAACAAAAAAAAACTAAATTAAAATCGGCCCATTAGTTTAGGAGCTACGATGCCACAGCCAGATACACAGGTACACACGTCAAACTTATAACATCCCTCTTTTTGGGTTGGGGGTTAAAAAGGCTCATAGGTAATTGTTCTGATATCCTACTGGTTTAGATAACTAAAGTGTGTGAAGTCTGTCAATCCGCACTTGGCCAGCGTGGTAGACCACAGGCAAACCTTTCTCATTCCGAAAGGAGAGTTTCTCGTTCTCAGTAGTGAGCTGGCAATGGGTTGATCATGGTGATGATGAAATCCACGCGGGCATCATCTAGTTCAATAACAAATTCAATAATTCATCTTATCCAATCGGCTGTTTGTCTGTCTGTCGTTACCGAATCTTTCCTCCCCAATATCGGCTTAATCGGCTAGTAATCGGATAGCAGTCTAATGGGTATAATAAGATCGATTATTGATCGATCTTAGAGCCGACTCAGAGAAACAAAATTAATTAAACCCTCCAACATTCGGATTTTAACGAGCGATTTCGCATAAAATATACGTAGTAACTAACGTACCTACCTATTGTTTCAATTTGTGATATAGACGTTTAATGTTTCACTTTATTGAGCATTATTTGAGTTGAGATTACTAAAAATTCAAGACATTTGCTTTTGTACAAATCGTCGTTTAAGTTCGAATACCACATAAGTCAAAGTTACTAACTTTCTGTAGAGCGGAAAAGCTTGCGATTTCCAGAGTTTTTAATCCCCGACCCAAAAAGATGGGTGTTATAAGTTTGACATGTATATCTGTGTATCTGTCTGTGGCATGGCAACCGATTAAAATTTAGTTTTTTTTGTTTGAAAGGTAGCTTGATCGAGATTGTTCTTAGCTATAATCCAAGAAAATCGGTTCAGCCGTTTGAAAGTTATATCAGCTCTTTTCTAGTTACTGTAACCTTCACTTGTCGGGGGTGTTATAAATTTTTAATTTACACTTGTTTTGGATTGTTAAGGATACCGTTCAGTGGCTATTTTAGGGTTCCGTAGCCGAAGAGTGCCAAACGCGCTTTATTATTGAGCCTCCGCTGTGGCTGTCCGTCCGTCCGTCTGTATGTACATCAGCGGTGAACCGTAAAAAGTAGAGAGTTGAAACTTTCTTTAAGAGGTAGATCTTCGGGTACGGAACTTTAAAAAGATGTGTGGGTGTCGTAAGCCTTTAAAGTGAGACTAAAAACAAAAGATCGCGAATCGCATGGTCTATTGTTATCATTATCAGTTTGATCTCATAAAACCCGGAGACTACAGAGTAAGTGCAGGCACCAATCGTGATAAAAACGTTATCTCATCGCCTGCTTCATCCGCGCGCCGGAGACTGTAGCTACATAAAAGCGTAGACAAACGTAAAACGGATACGGCACTTCTAAAATGAAACTGTCTTCGAGTAGCCGATTTTAAAACCAAAAAATAATTGAGTACATAGTCAAAGAAAATATATAAAGATTTTTAATTCAAAAAAATACTTTTACAAGTAGCCACTTTTAAATCGTCAAATGCATCTATCTACCACTAATTCGAAATGCCTTTCGATAAATGCTAGTCTTATTTGTACAAAATTACAGAGAATATCACAAACTTAGACATACTAAATAAAAACGAGTCGCTCAAAACAGCCAGTAAATCGTAAAGATACAATTCATAACCTATAAGTACCTACAATAAATACTTAATATCGAATTGGCAATCCCGACTTTTAGGCCCGCCCCGCCATCCATCTACTCGTACAAAAATAAAGATGCGAGGTCTCTAGATGACAGGAGGAGTTTGGGTCTACACCAAGCTAAGTGGAGAGGAGATAAAGGAAAAATATTTTGTTATTTACTAAATTATTGTTATTGGTTATTTACAAAACGTAAAGTAATTAAAGCCTTATTTTATGTGTTTTTTTTTGATTTTATATCTTACCTATACTTACAACATATTATATCGCTATGTGTGGGATACCTACACAACTAGCTTCACTTTTATAAGCTTCGAAGTTTCACGAGGTCTATCTATCTTTTCGCTTAGTCTGAACACAACAATCTGTTACAAGTTCCCGAGGCAGTCGCCACTTGTTTATAAATTGAGAGTTTTCTCACTGAATAAAGGGATTTAGAAAATTTAATTAAAGGATAAACGTTTAGGCATTCTTGGTCTGGTACAAAACGCTTTGATTTCTGCCTAACTAAGATTTTGATTGGATAACTTAAATTGGCTACAGATTCTTCATTCCCGGCAAAAGCTTTAAAAACCTATTTTTGTTTTTGACCACAACATGGAGTTATATAATTTTGCAAGGAATAGGTATAAACAAAGAATACAGATAGCTAGCCGGACTGCCCCGGCTTTGTACGCGTAGATTTTCTGGAAATTAATTCTTAGTGGGTTCTACGTACATGTGAAACCCTAGAAAGAAGTGGACAGGAAAGCACTCATCGCTTCAGAGATCTCTACCTTTGACCCTTGGCAGTGGGACAGGTTGAACTTTCTTTAGTAAGCCATAGCTGTTTAGCAAATAGCGATCTCTGTTCGCTGCATTATTGATGAGTTTCTTTAGAACACGATGACGTGGGTACTTAGAGTGAAAAGTTGCACTGCCATACGTCACGTCAATCGATGCCCATCAGATATTTATGGGGAATTCATTCGCATTCGGGAAAGTTCATTCGTAGTGCGCTCCAAACAAACGTAGTTTGGCTCTCTTTTGAATACTAACCAATGAAACTCAATTATATTTTGTAGAACCGTCCTAAGAACTAATATCTATTTCTATGGTTTTCCAGATTTCCGTTAAAATATTCATGTTCAAAGTTAAACGATCTCAAGCATTTACATATGTACAAATCTTTAAACCCGTGTAAATTTAAAACTAGTTATTTTTACAGAAATCTGGTAAACCACAAACATAGATTTAGAGCGCATTCACAAAGTTACATCGAGTTTAATTGGTTAGTATACAAATGAGAATCTAACTACGTATGTATGGAGCGAGTGACGGAGAGATGTTACTGTGACAGTATACTAGGCGACTTTTCCAGCACGTGAATATAGCAGTAGTTTGGATTCCGAAATTATTTTCCTATAGAGAAGAATCAGCAAGAAATTCGACGGTTGCTCTTCTCAAAACTTCAATATTTTAGAGTATTATGCCATGTAAGTATTATTACGTTATGTACCTGATTGCAGTCCTTCTGATAAGCGTTTTTAAACTGCTATGATCTCTTTTGAAGTGGTCTACATTTTGCAAAGGCAAAATATCGTAATATTTTCGGTAGTCACAATTTTCTTGAGATGAGTAAAATCTTGGGAAGTGATGTTTCCTAACGTTGTTTCCTATACGGAGGAGCGTGTGATGAATTTTTAATATCAATTATGCAAATATCATATTAATTTAGAAAACTCTGAGGTTTCGAATCACGACGCCTTACATGCATAATATTTCTATTACATCACACGGTAAATATAGTATACAGTAGTCTTAGTATAAAATTACTCATGTAAATTAATGTCGAACAAAGGAAACAAAATTGATGATGCCAGCGACTTCGTCCGCGTGGAATTAGATTTTTAAAAATGCGTTTTTTGCTCTTTGCTTTCCCGAGATAAAAAAAAAAAAGATTCCGACGAATTGAGAACCTCCTCCTTTTTTCGAAGTCGGTTAAAAAGTAGGCTACGTCCGTCCCCGGGATGTACCTAAGCTAACTTTGTACCAAATATCAATCAAAATCGGTTAAACTGTTGGGCCGGGAAAAGCTATCAGACCGACAGGCACACAGATAGACATACTTTCGCATTTATAATATTAGTATGGATTAAGTAGGTAGGTGAAGGAAAACATCGTGATGACCCTATCTAAGATTTCTTAATAACGTTCTGAAGCTATGTCCTTATGGTATGTGAATATGCACTTGGTCAGTGTGGTGGACCATGCCCTTAGCCCTTCTCGTTGTGAACGGGGTCCCATGCTCAGTAGTGCGTCGGTAATGGGTCGAGACGAGGAGACGGGTAAAAAAAGGTTTGAAATTGTGTACATATTTTACCATTGAGCAGTACTGTATACACAGGCCTAGAACAGCAAAATGAGCACATCAGCTGTAATGATGAGGGTAGGGTACTCTTATCTTGGGCTTTGCGTGCGAAGCGAGAGTTACTGTTTCGGGGTATCTTTATGCTTGTTAGAAGTTGAGAGAAAGGCATGCTTCGCCAAGTCATCGCGACTTTTTAATACGTAGGATAAAAACTAAAGAATAAGTCCCAAAATGTAGGCTAATTGGTAGCTCTCTTAATAAAATTATTATTATGACCTCTGTAGACTCTATATAGAATACGAGAACAAGTACTTAGGTATAATTCACATATCCTGTGTAAAAGTGTGCCTGTCTGTCTGTGTGCAAACTTTTCACGGTCCATCTGTTTAACCGATTTCAACTAATAGTGGAAGAAGTAATGCACCTGACTCCTAATTTTGTTGGACATTAATTTAATTTATTTTGTTATCTTAAATATTTGCACACTAATAATTTTGTTACTGTACCAACTTTCTTGCAAATATCTTATCTTATCTATAATTTTAATTCAGAGATAACTTGCACTTAATAACTAGCACCAAGGAAGATGTCCTTCCTTTTTATTTCGGAAAAATCAAAGAATTCTTACAAGATTTTTAAAAAACCTTAATACATTCCGAAAGCCTGCGATCTAAACTCTTTGCTCTATGACAGATACACTACACGACTTTGTATCCGTATGTAGTAGTAGCTAGTAGTACTACAATACATTGTTGCAAGCTATTGTTTTCTAAAGTGGGGTGAAGTCGAGACTGCGATATGTGAACTTGTGGAGCCGCGAACAATCTCAAACTGTTTTTGTTGTTACGTGATTTTAGAATGATGTAATGTATTTTTAGGGTTCCGTATTCCCAAAAGGTAGAAACGGAGCCCTAGTACTCTGCTGTCCGTCTGTCTGTCTGTGCGCCGGTCTCAGGTAATAAACGAAATAAGTTACAAACTTTGGTATTTGATGTCCATACTTAGAATGTCGAACCGAAACCAAATATTGAATTAGCAGTTCTTAAACATTAGTCATTTAGACATTTAGACTGGTTCGACCTTTAACTTTACGAAGTGCACTTTAAGAAATTAATTACTTAATATCATTTGCTTTAACGGAGGAAACCCAAATACCTGGAGAGTTCTCCATAATTTTGTGAAGTAGTGGGCCGGCGATGAGATGGTAGTGATGACTAACCTTTTTGATAGAAGAAACCAGAATTTGCAACTGAAATTCATATTTGTAATACTCATCGAATACTAAACGGCTTTGCAAGTGCAGTTATTTTTCCATTAGTCGTTAGGTACACCGTAAAAAGTTATAAGTAAATGACAATAATGAATGCAAGTGTACTCGCATTAGTGCATGTGTATTGAAGTTATTTTTCCATTAGTGGAATACAAACAACAATAAATGCGAGTGTAGGTAAATAGGTAGACCTGTGAACTAACTATACCTACCGAATAGGTAGGTATAGTTATAGTAACTCATCTACACAGAGGTAATAAAAAGGGTAAAGTAAGTTTGTAATGTCCCGGCCACATTAACGGACAATGACGCGATGTTCAACGGCTTTTCCCGTTAAACGTAGATGTAGACAACGGCATTCACAATGCCGGTTGGCGTTAGACAATTTCAACCCCAATTCAATTTTCATTAGACGTTAACTGTTCAAGTTTGGCCACTCAGTTTAACGCGTTGATGGATCTACAACGTCATAATTATCGCGGTAATCTCCGGAACTAATGATCTGATCTTATAATTCTTTCACTATGGCCTTATTCCGAGATGCAGAGGCGTAGCATGGACCAATATAGACGTCGGCAAAGACGCATTATTGAGACCCCTTGGTGAGACCCCTTTTCTTTTGTACCCAAGACCTACCCAATTTACCTATATTTTGAAACGATAGACCTACTCATGATAGTGAAAAAATTTGAATGCCTGGTGGGAGAATATTGAAAAGCATAATAATAAACTTAAAAAAATGTTTTATGTAGTAGGTAACTTATGTGATTTATCTTGTAATGTTCTTCGGCATTTTGCTTTACTGAAGTACCTACCTTCTCTATTCATTAAAGATTTGTAATTATTTTTTGCAGCTAAATCTGCTTCTATTGAAAGTATTGCTAAAGGGGTCTTGAATTTTAAGTTTCACAGCGCGAGGCCCTTTTAAGTGCGAGGCCGTGGGCGGGGGCCCACTTCGCCCACGCCTAGCTACGACACTGCTGAGCGGAGACCCGTGCTCAGTAGTGGGCCGGCGATGGGTTGATTATGATGATACCTGTGACGTGTAGGTATCGAATTAATGGTCATCTAATAAAAGTTCAATACAGTGATAGTGTTGGAGTTATTTGGAGGTTATGACCCAATCGGCGACGCGTGCCGAATGCGACGCGGCGTTCTATTTGAACAACTGATGCTCCCTATATTGCCCAAATTCGCACTGTTGACCCAATAGCACGTGCTCTTATATTATTATTGGAGTTCCGTAGGCGTGTGGTAAAAACAGAATCAGTGTGAAAAAAAAACCCGGCCAAGTGCGAGTCAGACTCGCGCACCGAGGGTTCCTTACTTGGGTATTTTTTCCGACATTTTGCACGATAAATCAAAAACTATCATGCATAAAAATAAATAAAAATCTGTTTTAGAATATACAAGTAAAATTCATTCATATGATACCCCTTTTGGTATGTTATCTTACTTTGAAAATTAAAACACATTTTAATTTTTTTTTTAATAATATGACCACAAATTCACGGTTTTCGGATTTATTCCTTTACTTGTGCTATAAACCTACCTACCTGCCTTTCATGATTCTAGTTCAACGGGAAGTACCCTATAGGTTTTCTTGACAGATACGACGGACGGACGGACGGACAGATAGACGGACAACAAAGTGATCCTATAAGGGTTCCGTTTTTCCTTTTGAGGTACGGAACCCTAAAAATTAACATAGGAGTGCTTAACCACGCTGTTACCTACTTCCATATACCTATAGTACGCGACAGGTCAAGATGGCAATCAGGATTTGCCACACGCCCCGATTGCTATCTCGACCTGTCGTGTACTATATACAGGATGTTTGGTAATTAGCATATAAAGACGACACGTACCCATGCTACTTTGATCTGATAAATACAATGCTGAAATAAAATTATAATTTCCATACAAAATTTAAAAAAAAATTATGCCAAAGTTTTCAGGGCCCTAACGTGCCCCAACTCACTGAGATCGTTGGCCATCTTTAGATAGGCCATGGCCAACGATCTCAGTGAGTTAGGGCACGTTAGGGCTATGAAAACTTGGACACAAAATTCAATTTTGTATGGAAATTTTTATAATTTTATTTCGTCATTTTACTTCAGCATTGTATTTATCAGATCAAAGTAGCACGGGCACGTGTAGTCTTTATATACTAATTACCAAACACCCTGTATACGTAGAGATAGGTATTTTATTTTTATGATTTCAATTACGTTTATTTGCTCACAATGTTAGTATTACTGACATAAACGTTAATGTTCGATGCAAATATTATTGTTTCCTACAATTGCGGTGTACCTATTTGTATTCGTTTCACGAAGAGCAAATTCTCTATGCCACTCCAATAGGTACTTTATTGAAATTTTCTTTTTATGATAGTAAGTACTAAAATAATAATGTTAGTTTAAGTGTAACCAAGTTTTGACAAATCGTATTTTTCTCTTGTATTAAATTTTTATAAAAAAGTTTTATATTTAAATAGGTATATTAAAAAAAGTTTAAGTATCATAATTTTTTTTTAATTTTTGCTTGTGAAAAATTGCAATAGAGTGTTTTGTAAGCAAATGATATTTATCATTTGGTAAAAATGATCCATCCTTAGGACATATTTTAAGAGATTTTTTCGCGTTGATTTATGTCTATAATAGGGGATAATGTACCTTCAGATCAGGGAAAGAATTTTCAGGTCTGGATCATTAGTTCCTGAGTCCCCTACGCTCAAACTTTTTAAGTATAGCATAATCAGTATACTTATTACACTTTACATGCATACAGAGGGTTTGTATGCATGTAAAAAGTAAGAGTTTCATCGTCAGATTAAGTACAAACTTACTCCGATGTAATCCTCTCAGTAAAACCGGGAAGAACTAACAGTGAAAGTTGAACGCGAAACGATTAAAAATGCATCCAGTTTAATCCTCAGAAGCCGGCGACGAGCGATGAGAGATTAATATCCAACCCCAATACTCTATCAGCGTAAAGAAGTTAGTGCTATCTCTGTTACGTTATCTCATACAAATGATAGAGACAACATTCTCAGTGAATGCTTACCTCAAATTACATTTTACAGTAGGTATATAGGTATGCGTATTTTAAACTTGAAAAATTCTACGAACTATTCCAAATTCGGGGGAACTAACTTCTCCTTTCAGCAAACGTTGCCTGGTAGAGATTGCTCCAAGCAATAAGGCCGCCTTTGCACACAATTGTTTTTTTTCTGTTTTCTTCTTACTGTGTTGTTATCCTTTACATGTGTTTTTGTGTGCAATAAAGAGTTTCTATCTATCTATCTATCTAACTAAGTATATGAATTAGGCCAAAATAGCTATAATTCAGGCACTCTCATAGCAGTAAATTCTGTACTAATTCCTGTCTGACGGATTATGGGTAATTAATTGCCAGGGTTGATCCGCGTGGAACCAACCTGCGTAAACGACACAACACAATAAACTAAATTTGAATACAATTCTGCTTCATTTGCATGATAATTGGTAACTACACAAGTTCATTAAACTGTTGATTATGGATATTGGGAAAATGATCGGTTTAATTTTATTGTAGCTATTGTTACTACAGCTACAGTCCAGTTGCACGAGTTACGTTAGTTACCGTTAAACTTTGAGCGCGAATAGAAAGAAAAGTGGGTTAGACGAGTCAGTAACCAGTATTCATACTTCCATGATTAAGTTAAAAGTTAAGGTCCAAAGTTAACAAGCTTTGAAGATAGACTATCTACCTGGCTCCCTGGCTTTTTAGTGAGCGCTGTGGTCTTTATAATGGACCTCATAGGTTTGGTTCCCGGCAAGGGCAATTGGGGAATTTATAATTTCTAAATTGTCTGTGATCTGGTAGTAGGCTTCGGCCGTGGCTAGTTACAATCCTATCAGCAAAGCAGTGCTATCAAGCGATTTAGCGTTCCAGTGTGATGCCGCGTAGAAACCGATTATGGCTTTGATGAGACTTATGGTAGTTTTCTCATTGATTTCTCAAGAAAACGCCTACCATTGTGTGATTAATGGGAAGGGGTACGACTCTCAGCAGTGAGGAATACGACGCACTGAGATACCGTTCTATTGTGTTTGTTGTTTTATTTTCCAACTCCCATAGTCCATCAGTTCCAAAACTCTAACTTTAATATGCTTTGAACTAATTGTTATGACGGGTAGTATGCAAATTAGCCGGTGTAGTATTCAAATTGACTGGTTAGCGGTCACAGTTATTGTGGGTTGTGGCACGCTCGACGCTCGCTATTGTTACTGTTATAATACTTAGTGGATAAATAGCCAGGACTACATATTGTATTATAGTAGCCTCTTGATAGTTTGTTGGTCTAGGTAGGTAATTGATACCCTAGCCTTCTATTCCTATATTCGGGAGATCATGGAATTCGGATTCGAGTGAACTTTTCGGAGCAATGTGCATTTTAAGCTATTAAATATTACTTGCTTCAACTGATGTTCTCAAAAATGTATGAATTCACTGAAGACACCGAGGCTTTTTTTTTGATTCACTAAATAAAAAAAAAGCCTATATGTTGTATAGGAATAAAATGACCCCATGGCCATTATTATAATTTTTACGATTCAAAGGACTTACACCACAATCTCTCCACAAATCTCTATTTGTTTAATTAGTTTGGTTTAGTTTTCTAAAAGCGATTTAATTAGGAAACTGTTGGCTGTACAGACCCTCGTTAGGTAGGCACGGACCCTCGTTATCTGGCAGATGATAGCCGATAATGTAACGCCACAACAGTGGCCGCTTCCAGTTAACCTTTCAATCCATACAATACTTATAATATTATAAATGCGAAAGGGTGTGAGTCTGTCTGTCTCTCTGTCTGTCTGCTGGCTTTTCACGGCCCAATAGTTTAACCGATTTTGATGAAATTTGGTACAAATTCAGCTTACATCCCGGGGACGAGTTTAGATGAGAATGAAGATAGATTATACCCTGGATTAACTCATAGGTTATTTTTTATTCCGAATAATTAAAGAGTTCCTACGGGATTTTCAACAAACCTATATTCACGCGAACGGAGTCGCGGGCATCCGTTAGTTTATCATAAAATAAAAAATGAGTATTTGATCTAGAAAAATTGGAAAACTTTCAGAAAAAAAGAATGAATGGTTTCTAAATCTGGAACATTGCTTTGACACCTTTAGAAACTATCTGTTGGTAATCTCCTTGTTCAATCTAATATTTTGTGTTACGCCAGAAATATAGCGCTGAAAGTAAAGGAGTGTACATATTCGTTGATAGGGCTGTCACTTGGGACATAGTAGGGCTGTCACCGACGTGTCATCCTTGCTTGTGTAATCTTTATGGGAGCACTCTCATACTTTCTCCCGGCTCCGAACTCCGAAATTGTTTTTCAATAACCAATCGATCGAAAACTACCACAAAATACAAAATTCTTTAATATTTTTGCTACTTTGAATATATTTAGATACCTATACTATGTCTATTGACGTCAATTTTGTTGGACAAAACATTTTGAACTTAACTTGTATTTTGATTTTTAATTGGGTGGAATTCTGAAGATGTCATTTTAGACATTGAGTGGGGGGTTTTTTGATGAATATTGACCATGCTAATCATGACTAATACTCCCCTTTAGACTTGTGCTAGGAGTGGGTACGACAATAGTGCAACGGGTGGGGTTTGAACCGCCGACTTTTCGGATTTGTAAGAAAAACATTGCCGTAAATCCTTGTCAACATAAAAAAGCCATAAGCCGTACATAATACTAAGGATTCCTTTAAAAGTGGGAATCCTTAAAAAATGGGTTTACAGTGGTGATGAGTTGTAGAAGAGGCCCCTAAAATCGTTAGTTTGATCTCGGACGGTACAATGGCAATTTAAACTGAGAAAGGGTTTATAATATGGGGTAGGTATAACCTTAAACTAACTGACAGTTTCCAATTTAAAGTTGGATGCTGATGTCGGAGTCAGCCATTAATCAAACTGATCTCCCGATAGACGCTGATGCGGCAACGTTCACTCGGATGCTGTTTTAAAGATTGTTGATTGACCGGGTTAACATCTAGTAACTACACTTAGTTGTAATAATATAAACGGCGGTAGCCTGACCTTGGGTAATTCAGGGCTCGATCCCAGACACTAACTTTTCCGAGTTATTATGTGTTTATTTCATGAAATTAACTTCATTAAATGTTAAAGGAAAACATCGTGAGGAAAGCATGCTCTAAAGTTCTCCGTAATGTTCTCAATGGTTTATGAAGTCACCTGAAAAGAGCAACCGTCGAGTTTCTTGCGTGCTCCTGACTCGTACTGGACCAGTTTTTTTATAAAAAACACCTAGCAGTTGTTTTAAATACCACTAGTAAAAATAGTGTAAATAAAAAATATAATACAACAGCAATTCAATAGGTATTCCGATGTGATAATAGCCCTCTGACCTCACAGTGAGAGGGAACAAACCAACTAACTGACTGAATAGCGCGAGTCAGTAAGTAGTATCTACTCCGCACCGCGCGACAACTTTTCTCATTACACTGGAGTGTGAATGTTGAAGCTTCATTGAAAACTGTAAGCGATGGTTTTGTACCATTTGTAGAGCTTTTGAACTGTTTTGTTGAAAGGGATTTTTTACTTATACATGTCATATTTTCTCTTCCACTCAACTCATTCCTATCATATTTTAAAAAATGTTTTCAAAACTAAAATAAAAGAAATTGCAAAAGATAACTGAAACGACAAACAATAAAATAACAGAAAAAAACAAAAAATAAAAAATAACAGACACGTTATCAGCAAAAGATATGATAAAATGGCTAGTAAGCGCGCGGAGACCCAAAGAAATGTTTATTGAATTAAAAAATACATGTTATGCCCGCGATTTCGTCCACGCGGGTATAGCATTTTTTAATCCCGCGGGAACTGATTGATTTTCCGGCATTAAATTTAGCCTATGTTCTTCCCTGGGAAGAAATACCTATGCTGTAGATTTTATAAATTAGAAATTAAATAAATTCGGTGCGAAGTATTTTTAAATATTTTAATCTACCGTGTAATAATACCTATATGTATACAAATAAAAAGATTATTTCTTTCAAATTTTATTTCTAGTATAGAAAGCTCTTAAACATAACATGAAAAAAAAGAGAAGTCGTGCTATTATCGTTTAAAAAATTCTTCCATACAAAAGATAAACACAAAAGTATGTTGTCAGCAAACGTAGGGCAAAGTTAAGCACTGTGTTGTGGCGACATAGACATCCAGCCTTAGCATAAGATTTACGTCTTGTTTACTCGTATTATTACATAAAAATATCAATTCAAATGTAAAACTGAAGAATTCACATTTTAATGTTTTAAATTTTAATTATTAGCTTATGAAATTAGCGGTTGAAATGATAAAAGAGCGTAGATTTGACCTGCAGCTCGCTCCAGCAATGTGCGGGGCTTCAATTACTTTCATACATGGCATTATATTATGGTATATCCAATCTTTGAAAATAGCAACCGCCGAGTTCCTCGCTGGTTCTTTTTGGTAGGAAAAGCATTCCAAACCAGTGGCAGATGCTTTTGACGATTCAAAAGTACTTGTAAAAGTTTAATTGAATATATTTTGAATTTTGAATAATAAAAGTAAATAAGTAATGTTAAAAAAAATTGTCGATAGAGTCAGCGCTCCAAGCGAATACGTTGCGAATTAAAGTTCGTTGTATTGAACTTTTGACTTTAACTCAAGAGCCTTCAGGTCTATTTTAGTTTGAATGTTTCGAAGCTCGAACTCTCTCAACGTAGGCGTTGGTAAAATAAGATCTCATACTAACTCCACTGGTCGTAATTTCTCGTCGAGGTAATGAGGCCCTAACGAGGCCGAGATGAGATCTACTTATAACATTACCGCTAACTTGCGCCGAGGACACTTTCCACCTGTTTTTTTTTTTTGCTAATGACTTGTGTGGTAAAAGTGGAATATTTTTCTGAGTCCTTACTTTTTTAACTAGCTGACCCGCGCAGCTTCGCTTGGGTAAGATAACTAAAAATTCTTTCGCAGAGGAGATATAGGAGTAGGTTTTGTCTGGTGGAGGTTTCGTCCGTGGCTAGCCGCGAAGTTATTTAGCGTTACGGTACGATGCCGTGGAGAAACCCGTAAGTAAAACCGCCATACCCCTTCCAAGTTAGCCCGCTTCCACCTTAGACTGCATCATCAATTGCCACCAGGTGAGGTTGCAGTCAATGACTAACTTGTAAGATTTATACGCATTAGCGTAGGTATTAACCTACCTTCCAGCTTCTGGCCATAATAATTTAATCTATCTAGTAGACTAGTGGTCTATGAATACTGTACCTACTTTACTGAACAATTGAAATTTTGCGTATAGGTATTGCTAAATTTCAAGTTTCTCAACAAAATATTAAAATTAAGGACACGTTAACCGTCTTATTCTAAACCAAAAAGAAGAAAATTTTATGTATGGTATGGTGGAACCGTCTGATATATGTATAATTATTTACGGAACGCATATATTACGTCGGAGCCACAAAAATGATGTACAATGCAGTTTGTAGGTTCACAGTTGACACGGAAGCCTAGTCATTAGTTGTTTTTCCTTTGTCGCCGTTTGAGGGGAAGGGAGTGCGCTGAAAGAGTCAAAGCGCGACACTTCATTACCGAAGATTAAAGCCTGAGATACAAGTATAAATGATGCATAGGAAAAAGAGCTATTATTTGTATGGCTTATTTACCCGACCACGGGAGGCAAAGTGTTTGGTTTATTGCGTGTCCGTTATTGGTTCCCGCATAACTAAAAAATTGATAATTTTATTAAATGCGGAAGTGGGTCTATCTATTTGACGGTCTGCTAGCTTTTTACAGCCCATAGTAGATTATTTTGACGATTCAAAAGCATTTGTAAAATGTTTATTTTAATAGAAATCTGTTCTATCAGTTTTACCGATTTTGACGAAAAGTACAGTGTTTGCATTCTTTGCATTCCGCGGCAGGACATAGGCTACTTTTATTCCGGAAAATCAAAACCTTCCCACGAGATTTTTGGAAAAACGCAAATCCACGTAGATGAAGTTGTGGGCGTACCGCGTAATCTATTTAGTACAGAGATAGTTTGCATCGCATCGGGAACAAACATAGACTACTTTTTATCCCGGAAAATCAAACAGTTCAACAGGATTTTAAAACCTCTTTGTACTTATACCTAAGGTTCCTAAGCCAATATCCCTGTATCTCCTATGGTTTTAGATTTCCCCGCACTATCCCAGTTAAACAAAAACACACTGTATAGTATATACCTATATTATAAAGCTACCTAATTTACTATCGGAGCGTGAAACATCGCAAGATCTATGCTCAGACTCTAACGAAGCGATTCGCTTCCTCGTCTCTTTAGAATATGGAATGTGGAAAGCCCTTCCGGCTTCCGTTTTCCTCGCTAGCTATAATACTGCTTCCTTCACAAGAATAGCGCATCGGGCGCAGCGAGTCTTCCTAAATCTATCTATCCTAAGTCTTCTTATCTATCTATGGGCGCAGCCATTGAGTAAGGATTTATAATGGATTGAGCAGTTGTGGGCGTTGAAGTGAATTTTTACGAGATGTATGTTGCTGACGGTACACATATTTCCAGTAAATACCTACTACTGAAACGAAATATATTCTGTATTTCATGTAGGGTAGGCTGTGCCACTTACGATATATCAAAACTCCACCACCGGTTCAGAAAATAGATTCTACTGAGAAGAAACTCAGCAGCATTTTTGTTTCTTTGAAAAATGCATATCAGGCTTGTCTAATTCTCATGGAAGAAAATGAGCAGTTGCTCTTTTCTCCTTTGAGAAAATAAATACATCTCAAGTTTCTCTGAGTCTCGAGTAAGTTGCATCCGAGTGCGGTCCTCTATAAACTTACGCTCAAGGGTAAGATAAAACAAGGCGTAGGTATACAACCTATAAATGGATAAGCGATACGCGCCATAAAACCACCATCCGTCGATACGACACCAGCGTGTCTGTCTCGCATCACTGCCTATTCACTCTCCTTTATCTAGCTTCCATTTTAACGACTGAAAAACTAACTACAAGATACTAACTTCAAGATTTTACTTGATAACAATCTTTAGGGTTCCGTAACCTAAAAAGTAAAAACCCTTTTGCGGCTGTATAGTTACTGTATCGCGACCTTTTAGCGGCTGTATCGCTCTGTATCGCGACCTTTTAGCGGCTCTATCGCTACTGTATCGCTGCAAAAAGTCGCGGTGGGTGATCTCCCTCAAGGGTAAGATAAAACAAGTAGGTATCCGTTAAAGCGGCAGTAAACGACATATAAACGGATAAGCGATACGCGCCATAAACCACCATCCGTATATACGATACCAGCGTGTCTGTCTCGCATCACCTACTGTAGTTTATAGTATCTAGCCTCCATTTACGACTGAAAAATATATCTTCCAGATTTTATTTGATCATTTTTATTTAACACCGCAGCAGGTATCGTTACAGAATTCTAAGATCTCGACAAATGCTAACTATACAGAATTACTACCTGTACTTAACATAACACAACTGTATAAATGTGAATGTGTGTTTGATTTGGTTTGTCCTTCAGTCACGCCGCAACGGAGCAAGAGACCGACGTTGCTTTTTGCATATTTAAATACCTGGAGAATGACACATGCTTTTTTTATCCCGAAAAATCAAAGAGTTCCCATGCTTTACTTAAAAACGTAAATTCACATAATAAAAAATTCCAAATGGCCGCCTTGTTTAAAAAAAATCTTTTATTTCAGACTAGGTCCATTAGTATAACTATAACTAGGTCCATTAGTATAAGTAGTAAATTGAACAGATGAAAAGAGCAGCCGCCGAGTTTCTTGCTGGTTTTTCTCGGTAGGAACGGCAATCCGAACCAGTGGTAAATTATTTTGACGATTCAAAAGCACTAGTAAAAGTTTATTTGATTAAAAATATATTTTATTCTATTCTTAGAAATAGATTTACCTAAGTTAGTGTGTTAGAACCCTTCGTACGCGAGTCCAACCCGCACTTGATCGGTTTTTTTGTAGATTTCAGTTGACCACATAACTCGTGTAGTATTTGTGAAAGAGTGCATAATAATCTGTATATTGGATTGCTCGGCACGCCTTGTTTGCCTTACCTACACCTCAATACGGGAATTACCACAGTTACTGACAAATACGGACATCACAACACATTTATTTTATTATAAGCTGATGCCTACGACTTCATTCCCATGGATATAGGTTTTTAAAAATCACGTGTAAACTCTATAATTTTCCAGGATAAAAAGTAGCCTATGTCTTAATCCAGGGTATAATCTATCTCCATACCCCGTTTTTGCGTGAAAAAGTAACAAACATACACACATACATAAACTATTTTTTGTTGCCCACGTTTTTGTACGCGTGGGTTCAAGTTTTTTTGTAAATATGTACATTGAAAATTTTGATAATCTGAGACAAAAAGCAGTTTTATGTCATTTAAAATTTAAGTGCATCTCAGCCTTTACTAAATTTCGTCAAAAACAGTTAAACAGATGAGCCGTGAAAAGTAAGCAGAGAGACAGACAGACACTTTCGCATTTTTACTATCGGAATTTAACTTTTTATACAGGAAAATCAAAAAATTCTCACAGAATTTCGAAAAATTTTGCAAATCTACTCAAATGAAGTCGGGAAATCATATTCTGTATTCTATAGGTATTCAATTTGTATTTTATACCTATTGAATATTCTGTCGACGGCTCTGAAATTGCGAAAAAGCAAAAATCATAAAGCAAAAAAATCGGTCAGGGTTGAGAATCAAGATAAATGGGGTGTTTGCAAATGAGTTTGAAATTGAAAATTTTAATTTTAATCCGACACGGGGTCTCTCTATCCTTCGCTATTCGCTCCAACCTCGGCAAAACGGCGATTTGTCTTATTGTTGGCTTCCTATATTTTCCTACGATAGGTACTTACTACTTACTCATTTATTTTCATTTACTCATACACATTCATTTCACATACTCATTTATTTATTTTTATTACTTAGTCTTTTCAAGTAATATTTTTATTTGGGACATGCGTTGCATACTGATGATATTATTTACAAGCCTTTTTATGGTAAAAAAAGATGGCGAATTTAAAAAATATAACCGTCATTCAAATAGAAAAAAAAAAAATTAGTCAAGGCTCAGCATCAAGATGGGGTGTTAGCAAATGAGTCTGAAATTGAAATATTTCATTTTAATCCGACACGGCGTCCTCCTAACCAGATCGCTATTCGCTCCAATCTCGGCAAACGGCCATTCGTCTTTTTGTGGGTTTTCCTTACTATAGTCATTTCTAGTCCTTTTTAACCCCCGACCCAAAACGTGTTACGTGTGTATCTATGTATCTGTCTGTGGCATCGTAGCTCCTAAACTAATGAACCAATTTTAATTTAGTTTTTTTTTGTTTGAAAAGTTGCTCGATCGAGAGTGTTGAAAATCGGTTCAGCCGTTTCAAAAATAACGGCTCTTTTCTAGTTTTATTATAGAGGTTTTTGTGTCGGGAGTTTTAAATTTTGAGTTAAATCACGTGTAATAGATAGGTACTTGGGAATACATATTTTGTTCTACATATTTGGACGCTTTTTTAACGGACGCACGTTCAAAAAGACTGATTCCATAACATGACAGGACAGTACACAATGAATAGATATATATAATATCGTATTTATGTGTGTGGATTGTGACATAAATTAGTGTAGAGTCTGTCGGGCGGGCGCGCAGCACGCGCGCTTGTTTGATTTGCATTTACTAACCGTTTTGCATGCCGCTAATTGAAAGTTGAAACTACGTTGGATGCGAATAAAGGTTGGCACACACCGGCCGATTCAAAGTCAAAGTCAAATTATTTATTCAAAACGAGATGATGCCCGCGACTTCGTCCGCGTGGATTTAGGTTTTTGTAAATCCCATGGAAACTATTTTATTTTCCGGGATAAAAAGTTGCTTATGTCAATTTCCGGGAGGCAAGCTACCCCTGTACCAAATTTCATATAAATCGGTCAAACGGATTTATTTATTATTATATATTATATATAATTAGGAATTCCGTGGGAACTCTCACCCTGGAAAATCAAAAAGTTCCCACGGGGTTTAGAAACCTAAAATCACGTGACAGATTAAGATAAGATAAGTTGCGAGCATCATCTAGTATTGAAATATAAAACTTGGTTTCACCATAATAAGTAAATTATTACAAGTTATTAAGTATAACTAGATATCTGTCAAAATACAAAAATTAATTAATGTTCGACAAGAGAACTTTTGCAACAAGTTAAATGGGGTTTCGACTTTCGGGAATCACCTTGATTTCATTAAAGATTATGAATCTGATTCAATTTTGTTTTGCCTACATTTTTTAGTTATTTTTATAACAATCTTTCGTTGTTGAAAGGAGTTTAATCGAGATCACACGTCACATAATATTATAAAGGCGAAAATTTGTGTGTAGGTATGTTGTGTGTATGTGTGTGTGTTTATGTTTGTTTCTCCTTCACGCAAAAACTACGTGACAGATTTGGCTGAAATTTGGAATGGAGATAGATAATATCCTGGGCACATAGGCTACTTTTTATCCCAGAAAATCAAAGAGTCCCACGGGATTTCGAAAAACCTAAGTTATTTATATTTCATTTAATTCTGATATTAGTTGGTATGGAAGAAATCAAATAGACACAGTAATTGATTGTGTAAATATTTTCGTTTCTAATTAAAACAAACCTTGTTCAGAGGATCGCAGGTGTAAATCTGCGGACATGAATAAACATGGCGTCTCATCAAGTATGCTTAGTATGAGCTGCGACATCTCGCTAACGTTGATAGAATTCGAGTGTCAAAACACAATAATGTAAAATAGACTTAAAGTCAATAAAATAACATTGGCAGTCAGTGGGGACTACTAAAAAAAGTGAAAACTTTAAACTATGGAATAACAGTGATTCTTTTTTTGCATTTTCATATAAATTGTGTTATCAGAAATTTATATTCTATTATAATAAATGACTATAAGTAATTATTTCGAATCATGGAATTATCTAACGATGTTCCTATTCGAACTTAATCTCTTTTTTGATTTTACCGCAATAAAATTTAACCTTTACTTTCTCACTATCCTAGTCAAAATTAATTTTTCATAGCTTAACTAGCCATGTCGCTCAATCGACCTTTTTACTTTTTACACATCTCTAAATCGCCCAACGTGCCTAAAGAAGTTTTTATTTCAAATTTCAGTACCGCTGATTATTATATCGCAAGGTTTTTGTTTGGAGCAGTAGCTGAAGATGTACAAGGCGAACTTGAGATTTAAAACAAGACTGTTAAAGCCCATTCTACGTTGAAAGTTTTCGACCATGTTTCGAGGCCCGAATTCTATTAATGTTAGGGAGAATTGTAAAATCTTCCACTAAGGTTTCTGACTGGCCGGACCGAGGGTTGTGGTCGTAAATTCACGAAACACATCGTTTACACGAATTGAAAAACCACCACCCTCTCAAAAATCGTATTTTCGCACAATTAACAACTGCCTTTAAATCATTTTTTCCAATTTTAATTGACAATATGTTTTCCCGGGGCTTTACTTGACTGACTGATAGATGCCAAGCCGCGATAGCCTAGTGGTTAGGACGTCCGCCTCTTATTCGTGAGATCGGGGGTTCGATCCCAGGCACGCACCTCTAACTTTCGGAGATATGTGCTTTTTAAGCGATTAGATATTACTTGCTTTAACGGCGAAGGAAAACATCGCGAGGAAACCTGTATACCTGAGAATTCTTCATAATGTTCTCAAAGGTGTGTGAAGTTTGCCAATCTACACTGGGCTAGTGTGGTGAACTATGGCTTAAACCCTTCTCATTATGAAAGGAGATCCGTGCTCAGTAGTGGATATTGGTAGCATAGAGTCCTACCACATCGTAAGAGTTGCGTATCCGGCATTGAACCTTAGACCTCCCGAAGAGGAAACCGATCTCTTTATCACTACATATTCAGTATCACGTTACATATTCTAATAATAGCATAGAAATTAAATTAATAAAAAAAATGAATACACTGCTTGAATCGAAATGAAATTTGTTTAATATTTGTCGAAGCAGCGTTTAATTTGTATGGAAATCGCCGCTATTGTGTACTCAGCTTTACATCTGCTGTGTATTGTACTGATTCTTGGAACGTGTTTAATTTGTATGTAATTTGCTTACTCCACAATATGACAATGGTCGTGGGATATGAAGAGGGTTTTAATTCAAAATGGGCTGCGCTATAGCACTGTTTCAGCTGATGGTGAGTGGTGATACTGTCCTTTTCTGATCAGACAACCACTATGTACCTAAAAGTAATACAGTAAAGCATAACAGTATGCTCAGGATTGATCAGAACACCAAAAATTTCGATAACGCAGATTAAATTAATTTTTATTTAGGTACACAATAATGATGTACATGTAAAAACGATTTAAACTCCCTCTGTATTTTTCTAGTCAATGGATTGCAACATTGAATGACTTAAGTATAGGTAAGTACTTGAATTGCTCATGATAATCAAGTTATTGTCTTATTCAAGGACGAAGATACAAAGTGGTACACTTAAGCTTTTTTATCAAGAATGCAATTAGTTTTTAATGTCAAGTGTTTTGCAGTACGAGCGATGAAATTAATTTCATTTGTATTTGTTGAAGTGTACCATCTGCGCGCGTAATTTGTATGGAAATTGCCGCCATTGTGTACGCAGCCTTATAGCCTGTACAGACGAGGTCACCGAGGAGACAAAAAGGGGTACTTTTTCTCCGTCGAAATAGATCGCTTATAAACGCATAGAATAACGCATACGTAGGACTAAGTACCACAAGAGTACGGGGAAGTCCTCGAAGAAAATATAGAGTAAAGATCGTGGATTTGACATGCAGCTCGCTCCAGCAATGCACAGGATTGCAATTGCCTACTTGTATTCATGGCATTGTAGAGGCATGCAGCCTCTTTTAAGACTGGCAGCTGCGAAGAAAGCAACACACTTTGCAGCTGTCACTTAGAACACAATTCAAATTCGGAACGATTCGAATATCTTGCTGGCCTTGGCGAACGCCGGGCAACACATTCAACCAAATCACTTCAGATCATCAAGACCGAAACACCTCGGTCTAGCATCAAGCTCTGGCCCTCGTTTTCTACCACAGTTCTAATTATAACCACAGCACATGTTGTAAATACAGCCCATGTAATACAAGTCATAATAATTGTTAGCGGCATTTTTATTTATCAGTTATCATACGCTGCATGGCTGCTACAGCATAATACTGTAAATCGAATTTTGAAACAGAGCAACCGCTGAGTTTCTTGTTGGTTCTTCTCGGTAGGAAAGGCATTCCGAAACTTGAAGTAGATGCATTCAAAAGTATTTGTAAAAGTTTATTCGGTTATTTCTATTCTATTCTCACGCTTCAAGGCGCTTTTAGTCCGCGTTTTCTTACTTAAAGTAAATCAATCACAACACAACGTGATCTCGGATATTTGCTTCCATAGCGTGCGTTTCACCAAACTTCCGGCAAACAAATGATCGCACACCGTTCGGGGATTTTTGCCTCCGTGGACAAATTGCCCTCGTCTGTGCAGGCCCTTACATTCACTTTGCTGTTAACAGATTGCGTGGACGTGGTTTTGTTTTAAATGCATATATTTTTATATCATTACGCGTGTTTTCATTTTGCATACCCTTTTATTACGCAGTTTCATCGCACGTAGAAAAATAATATGAAATTAAGTACATAACTTCGGTGCGTTTCCAAATATTTGCATAGGTATATGGTTAATTAACTATATTTATTTAATACACCTTTTCCGCTCACATTGTTTATTGTATCTTTTAGGCAATGGATGCCGGAACAGCTCGCTGCTTTCGTGATAAGGCCGCCTATTGTACAACTTACCTACTATCTCGTACTAATTTTACTTTATTTGCTACTAGATGATGGCCGCGACTTCGTCCGCGTGAATTTAGATTTTCGTAAATCCCGTGGGAACTACTTAATTTTCCGGGATAAAGAGTTGCTTATGTCAATAATTTCAAAATATTCAACGACGCAAGCTACCTCTGTACCAAACGTATAAATCGATCAAAGCGTTACAATTAATTGCTTAAAACACACGTAACTCCGAAAAGTTAGAGGTCCGTGCTCTTTTTAACCCTCGACCCAAAAACAGGGGTGTTATAAGTTTGACGTGTGTATCTGTGTATTTGTGTAACTGTCTTTGGCATCGTAGCTCCTAAACTAATGAACCGATTTTAATTTTGTTTTTTTTTTGTTTAAAAGGTGGCTTGATCGAGAGTGTTCTTAACTATAATCCAAGAAAATCGGTTCAGCCGTTTGAAAGTTATCAGCTCTTTTCTAGTTATTACTTAACCTTCACTTGTCGGGGGTGTTATAAATTTTTAATTTAAAGTTGTTACATACTTATTTAGATAATAATGATACAAATAAGGCTAACCTTTTCAAAATAAAACAGTTTACAATAATCTTGTTCTTGCAATGATTCCCATATACCCAGCTTTAAGTTATCATATTATGTAGCTTTTTAAAAATGTAAATTAAAAGGCTTCCAACTAAATATTACAAGTTTATTTCATGCATAATAATTAAAGCTAACAAACTACAAAGACAAAGACAGTTTCTCCTATATTAATTAATTTCATCCATTATTTTCCCAGCCTTTAAGAGCTTGCTTTACGCCATTTTTTGCTTTCATTTCTCATTTGTAAGGTTTTCATTGTTTTCTCTCAGATGGCTGTTGTTTTATTAATTGTTTAATTTGACGAGAAAAAATGTAATAATTGCTTGAAGTAAGTACTGTTTAGTTTCAAAGAAACGTGGAAGAAATGCTTACGTGCCTTAGAGTAAGATTCTTTGAATGATTCCAACATCACTACTCATATTATAAATACGAAAGTTTGTTTGTATGATTTTTATTGGTTGGTTGGTTTGTCCACAATGGAGCAACGAGAGTGACATATCTAGGCAAACTTTTAATGCCAAAAAATCAAAGAGTTCCCACGGAATTTTTAAAAATACAAATCGACCATGAAGAACAAGTGTAGGTAAATTAAAAATTTATAACACCCCCGACAAGTGCAGGTTACAGTAACTAGGAAAGAGCTGATATTTTTCAAACGACAGAACCGATTTTCTTGGATTATAGCTAAGAACACTCTCGATCAAGCCACCTTTCAAACAAAAAAAAAACTAAATTAAAATCGGTTCATTCGTTTAGGAGCTACGATGCCACAAACAGATACACAGATACACACGTCAAACTTATAACACCCCTCTTTTTGGGTCGGGGGTTAAAAATAAGAAAATGTTGACAAAATAGTTGAAGTACAGACCTCACAACCTATTGAAATGATCCCTCTACATATTGCGAGTGAGGCATCCATCATGCGGTCCATTTGTGCGTTCATCCTCCATCTCACATACAAATTGTGTATGAAACCATCTTGCCATGAAATTGATCCCGTAGCAATAGCTATTGTATCGATATAGCAATTAGTGAGCTGCCGACTGATTCGCTAACTCAGTGTCTAACACTGAATAATAGCCACCGAGCTCATGTGACATTTATTTTTAACCCTTGAAGGTTTTCTATGAAAAATTATTTTCGTTTCACTCAATGAAGCAGCAATGTAGAGCCAATGTCGAATGAGCTCGGTGCTACCTATCATCCATGGACTAAGAGCCAGCGTGGGTCAGACCTTCGTTTTTTTGTAAAAGCGAAAGTTTATCTGCGTATTGTTCCCAACACAGGGAAGAACGATCAGCGACTATGAAGTTTGGATCATGGTGGCTTTGGATGTTAACAGGTAAAAAAGGTATAAAAAATCTTACATCAAAGCATGAAGTCAAAATTTTTTTTATATTTTTTTCGGAATAGTATCTATTAGAAATCACGTCATGCATCGCCAGACACATAGTTTTGTGGCAACCCCCTGCCAGGAGGGCTCTCTCCGTCACTCGTTTCATACAATCGTAGTTCCGATTTCATTTGAGTATTAAGCAACCAAAGTCCATGAGATTTTGCAGACATATTCTAGAAACTAATATCTATGTCTGTGGTTTTCCAGATTTTTGTTAAAATATTCGGTTTCAAAGTTACGCGGTCTTAAAAAATTTCATACAAATCATTGATCCCCTGTAATTTTAAAACTACATATTTTTAGAAAAATCTAAAACACCACAGACACAGATATTAGTTTCTAGAATATGTCTGCAAAATTTCATGGACTTTGCTTGCTTAATATTCAAATGAAATTGGAACTACGATTGTATGAAACGAGTGGAAACGAGTGACGGAGAGAGCCCTGTTAAACTTTAATTTATTTAACTTTACCGTGTTGAAATGAATCCTATAAAAATAAAATTTTCTCTTTAACTGTTCAAAATTGCACCAGAAAGCCGTATTTGATTAGAGAAATAAGTGAAAAGTCATCTTGTCTGATATCTCTAGAGCCTGGGGAAGGGCAAGAGGTGAAGGGGTAGGGGTAGCGATAATTCCTTGTTTCTCATTACGCCCGCTTCGAATTGTTGCATTTAATGCAATGAAATTAAAAGCTGGGATTGTATTCTTAAGCGTACAAATTGCATCATAATTGCGTATGAAGTACTTACCTAACAATTACCTAAAAATATAAGCCTCAATAGCTCAACGGTTATAGGAGCGGACTGAAATTCGAAAAGGTCGCCGGTTCAAACCCCACCCGTTGCACTATTGTCGTACCCACTCCTAGCACAAGCTTAACGCTTAGTTGGAGGGCAAAGGGGAATGTTAGTCATGATTAAAAATGGCGAATATTCTAAAAAAAAATTCTTTTGATTTATTATTCTCTCATCATACTGATATTATAAATGCGGAAGTGTGTCTATCTGTCTACTAGCTATTCACAGCCCATCAGTTTAACCGATTTTGACAAAAGGTAGAGAGATAAGATGCCTTAAACCAGTACCAAAAGGACGTAGACCCGACTCCGGGATTTAAGCTATCTTTAAGCTATTATAGTTAACGGGAATCTGAAAAACCACAGACATAGATATACCTATTAGTTTCTAGAACGTAACTTCCGTACGCAGCATCGTGTTTAAAAAAAATTGATTAGAATGACATGACGCCATGATTAGATGAGAAATTTCATCAAAGCATCTTGTTTGCATGCTGGGTATCGAATAATATCGACCTCAGCCGATATTACGACAACTCTCAAAGGCCTTTTGTCGGACGCCGCCCTGTTTCATCAAAATATATTGAAAAATCTTCTCTGGAGCCTCAAAGGTCAACAGTTAGGGGCGAACTGGTATCGGAAAAGTCTTAGGTTCCAATCCTACCTGTTGAACTATTGGCGTAGCCATTTTTAATACAACATGATACAGAAACTATACAAATAAAAAGTATTAAAATATCTATAGGTATTTAAAAAAAAACAAAAGCGGCGAAGTGCGATTGAAATTCGCACACGAAGGGCTCCGTACCATCGTTAAAGAAAAAACTTTTTAATTTTTGTAACTTCAATGGTGGCCATTTTTAATTGTTTTTATTAAATACACATTCTGCGAAAATTTCAACTCTGCCTATTACGATTTACGAGATACAGCACAGCACAGCGAATGCTTAGTAATAGTCCCGCTGGCAACTTTCGGGTACGGATCTCTAAAAATTACTTAAGCAACGAAACTTAGAATATTGTCTCAGGAACTATCTAAGTACCTATTCCCAAAAGATTCTATTTACTACGAAAATAAATCCGTAAGTTTATTATTAATCAAACTTCGCTTATTACAACACAATAGTGAAACTAATAAATGGCTCAAACAATTTAACTAATGAACCCTAAGATTGAAACTTCTATACAAATTATGTTTAATCACATCTATTCTCTATTTCAGGGAGCATAGAGTCCACATTTCATTGTCAAAAGCACAACAGTAAATTCGGGTGCTTTACAGACGTCAGTTAATAGCCTACTTGATTTTGAAACTTATGTTACATAGAAATAAGGTCTTTATTGTGTTGATAAATACAAGCTTTTGGAGCGGGGACTTTTTAATAGCCGTCATTTGTTTCAGGCGTAATGTTCCCCACCGTTCTTTCGTTAACTTGTTAAGAAATTACAGTTATACTAGCTAATGCGCCTGACTCCGTTTCAATAATCTTTCTCACATTTTTCCTTGGTTCTTGCCTTATAAAGCGTCCTTTACACTTGAAGGTACCACTTCTTACGCACTTCTCCATACAAACGTATTACGCCTATTAGGTATTCTATTATTTCAAATATCGATTTATATCTCTATTATCTATGACCTAAAACAATAAATATAGTAAAATTCAGTATCTCTACATAGTATAAAAAAGTCCTTTCCCTCCGCCTGTCCGTCTGTACGCTTAGATCTTTAAAACTACGCAACGGATTTTAACGCGGTTTTCATCAATAAATAGCGTGATTCAAGAAGAAGGTTTATTCGTATATTGTTTTGAAATTGTTAAAGTACGATATAGTGGTGATTAATTACGTAATTTAAAACTAGCTTTAGTTTTTCGAGGGTTCCGAACGTCCCAAGTCTGAGAAGAGCCCACAACAAACTCAGTTATTATAACTAACATCTGATTTATAATACCTATTTACTGTAAAACCTAAGAGTCAAAATCCTGTTCTCTTACCGAGTTGTAAGGATCTGGGAACATTATTATCCCAAGAGAACTTCTGTCATTATGTGATTAATGGAAAGGGTCACGACCCTCAGCAATGAGGAATGAGTTACGTAATTATTTATCACCACTATATCGTACAAATTTAACAATTTCGACCATCAAAAGGAGTACAATTGTACCTATTTTGAATATCTGAATAAATAGGACTTTGACTTTGAACACGACTCCAAATGCAGTTTCGTAGCATTTCGTAGAGACTCTGACTCCGTAGAAAGCCACAGGCTACGCAGCTACGAACTAACCTTCCTTTCAAAGATGAGTTTTTTATCTTTTTATTTTATTTTATTAATAGTGCCTTATTTATTTGCATTTTTAATTGATTAGATTTCCAATTTAGCTAAGCGGTAAGCTTTTAAACAATATTTGAATGCGGTCATTCATATAGTGGTATTTATCACCATAAAAGTCAAAGTCATTTATCAAATTGGGTACTATCGTACACTTTCTGATGCAAACAATGATGTAGTGGTGATAATTAATTACGGTAACTTAAAATTAAACCTACGAGGGTTCCACTCGCGCAAAATAAATAAAGATTATTAATTATTATTATTAAGCCTTTATTTTCCTTATCAATTACTAGTATTTACATTGTTTTTATCTAATCTAATCTATTCCAATATCTATTCTATTATATTTGTTAGTATGTTAATCGGTAGAGAAGAGAAAGTAGATCGTTGATCATATAAGTATAACCTGACTGTATTTGGTTAGGCATTCTTCACATCTTCATACTAGTAAAGGATAAATAGGCGCATAAGTAAATACTTAGCTATACTTTAATATCCGCTTGCTACGAACAATACTGAATCAACAGTATTATTGAATTTGTAGATTATTTATTGTCAGATCTTCTCATGCCCGTGTGGGATGGTGCCAAGAATACTGGCTACATTTCCACGCTGGACAGCCAGGCTGATCCGTTGCGCAAAAAATGAGCCAGCTTTTCTGTCACCCGAATGTGATTTCAATTTATAATGTTGTCGAAGGTGTGTTATGTCTGCCAATAAGCATTAGCCAGCGTGGTAGACTATGGCCGACTCATATAATAATATGGCTGTATATATGCCACATATTATTATTATGATCGAAGCCGTAACAATATATATTTTAAGCTGACTGAAAAATCACAATCCATCCTTAATCGAGCAAAAATAAATTATTGACGCAAAGCTTATGCTTGCGAAGGAGAAAAAAGGAAAATTCTTTATATTTCATTATTGGAAAAGAAAAAGATTGCTTGTTAAACAGTAATAAGTTCTCAAAATATTGCGAAAAAACAATAGTGTATAGCGCCTTTTACTGTATTTGTAGATTTTATGTAGCATTTGATTTGACGAATTGTCGACGGGGCTAACTAGACAGTTGTTCGTCAAGATTAGGGTTCAGTCTTCTTTAATCTAAGGGTTAAGTAGTAACAAGGAACCCTAAGGAACCCTTATGGTTTCGTTATCTGTTCATCTATATGCCACATCCATTTTATTCAGAAACTTAATCAAATATAACATATTTAAACGTCGAATTTCGTCGGCTAAAACTTATATTTACCGATTGAAAAATCGGTACATGTTTAATAATACTTACCTATTATTAATTTGTTCAGTAACTTAAAAAAAAAAAAACGGAAAATGTAGATTGAAGATACATATGTATTTCTATAAAACTTAGACATAGGTTTTTGTTCCTAATCGAAATTATATTATGTAAAACTGTTCAATTCAATTTAATTCAATTTCATTCATTTGCAGATACATACAGGTATCTGTAATCTTAATTCTAGATAACTGTTCACTGCGTTTGGAAAAAGTCAGGCATTGGTTTTTTGCTGAATAAAAGTAGTTTTATTGAAGTAGTACCTATTCAAGTAACTAACAGCGGAAGTGATCCTCTAAGGGACTCCGCTTCATTTTTGCAAAACTATATTTGTTTAGTGTTTCATCTACACTTGAGGGAATTCAGATTTTTTAACGCATTTTCATTCAAAAATAGCTGAACCGGCCGAGACCTTGCAGTTTCTAAATAAATAAAATTTGTTTTCAATTTAAAGATAATTTTACTTACCGTGAATGGTTCGGCGTAAACTTTTGCGGAATTTTCGCAAACTCCCACTCTGCTCCGGAAACACCACTGTTGCCCTTTGGCCCGTCGAAGCCTTATATACCACGAGGGCAAGAGGCGGGGCTTACCAGCGCATGTCACCCCAAGCCCCGCCTGTTTTGAGATCAACGCTGCGTGACGTCACACGTGACGTCATCATAATGTTGATCATGACCAGCGAAAGGGTACGAAGAGGTCATACGTGTCAAAGGGTTAGCTGTATACACCCCTTATTGAAAGCTTGCTTAACATTTCTGCAATACGAATCGCTGAAGTGGTGAAATGCCCTTCCAGCGCCTGTATTTCTTGCCACGTACCACGTCAAAGCCTAAAGACGAGTCTATTATGAGTACGTCCTACCTGTGATGATATATGGCACTGAAACATAGACACTGACAGTTGGCCTTCTCCACAAGTCAAAGTCGCTCAGCTATGCGGGCTATGTTGGGGATCTCTCTGAGGGACAAAATCCGTAACGAGGAAATCCGTAGCAGTACCAGAGAGTCCAACAAAGCTCAGCGAATTAGCCAGCTGAAGTGGCAGTGTGCAGGCCACGTCTGCCGCAGAACTGATGGCCGCTGGGGTAGATATGTTCTGGAGTAGTGAACGCGTATCAGCAAGCGCAGTGTGGGACGACCTCCGACCCGCTGGACTGACGACCGGCGTTTAAGAGAATAGCGGGAAGTGGGTGGATGAGGAAGGCGGAGGACCGTGTGTGGTTGCGCGCTCTTGGGAAGGTCTATGTCCAGCAGTGGGCGCAAACAGGCTGATTAATTGGCCACCTATTGCCTATACTTAATCAAGGCAAGATTGAATAGACATCTTCTAGCAAGTACGCTAGGTACAATCATCATGGCTTTTCATTTCGTCAAACGCACGCCAATCTCGTCATGAGCTTAGTTTGGAGTTTCTCTACGTGATCTATTCAGAAAGAGGATATCCGTAGGAGAATCTGCATTGGGCCCGCGTGGCAGGCTATGGCCCAAACCCTTTTCACTTTGAGAAGAGACCCGTGAACAGTAGTGGGCCGGCAATGGGTTGATCACCCAAGTGGAGGTCCTTACAAGAAATCTATGTCCAGCTGTGGACAATGGACCTCTATCGGATGACGGTGATAATATAATCTATCTAAAAATTAGAGACGCAGTTTTATGAAATAACTCCCGCTGTCCTAGTGACGAGGTCCCAATAACAGAGGTTTACGAGCGAGCAATAAACACCAATTATTGTAACAGAAACTATTAACACGAATGAACATCGTTAAACGTTAACCGTACAGTTAACACTGAGACGACATTAAGATGTACTGAGACATATGGCTCCCTAATCCTATCTACTCTCCGGTGTTCAATCCAAGGATATAATATTATCATAGGTAACTGTGAAGGAAAATATTGTGAAAAAACCTGCATGCCTGAGAGTTCTCTATAACGTCTCAAAGGTGTGTGAAGTCCGCCAGTCCGCACTTGGCCAGCGTGGTGGACATGGCCAAACCCTTCTCATTCTGAAAGGAAACCCGTGCTCAGTAGTGACCCGGTGACTGGTTGATCATGATGATGCTTGTATTTTTAAGTAGTTCTTTAAATAAATAATTTTATCGACTGGAGACTGGAATCAATAAAAGTTGGCAGCAATCGAAATCAATTAGTCGGTTCGTAGTAAAATGATCTTTAGTGGCGTTTTCCGCGGTTTACACTCATTGTTGGAGTTACGAGCGACGACGGGCGTCAGTCATGTTTCCTTTGATGGGTTTACGATCAATGTGAGCGGATATGAAACCCAGAAGACGCAGGTTCGATTCCTGCCGGTTTCGCAATTTTTAACCCCTGACCCAAAAAGAGGGGTGTTATAATTTGACATGTGTATCTGTGTATGTGTGTATCTGTCTGTGGCATCATAGCTCCTAAACTAATGAACCGATTTTAATTTAGTTTCTTTTGTTTGAAAGGTGGCTTAATCGAGAGTGTTCTTAGCTATAATCCAAGAAATTTGGTTCAGCCGTTTGAAAGTTATCAGCTCTTTTCTAGTTACTGTAACCTTCACTTTTCGGGGGTGATATAAATTTTTAATTTACACTTGTTGATATGTATTTAAAGATTATTTAACACCTAATAGTGAAATCCCTGATGCACTTAAAATACTCCACATAAAAATTCGCATTGGAAACTCTCTTTTTTCTGAAGTCGACAAAAATGCTTGGTACAAATATAAAATATGGCAGAGCGCGAGGGATATTTTTTACAGCCCCATTTTGTACGGAACCAATCTCGCGAGTCAACACGCGCTGTTTGCTTACATCCAGCAAACGATACCACACGATACGTTTTGTTTGATTACATTCATTTGTGTTGTTATTAGGTACGACTACGAAATTACAAAGTAAGGGTATTTTTAGGGTAAGTTAGCCTTTGACTGCGGTGTCACCTGATGGTAAAGACTTTCCAAACATTCCCTATTTTCAAAAATCGAAGTCCATGTGAACGAAATCATCTAGTCACACTATCACACTAATATTATAAAGGCCAAAGTTTGTGTGTGTGTATATGTGTGTGTATGTTTGTTACTCCTTCACGCAAAAACTATGGACGGATTTGGCTGAAATTCGGAGTGGAGATAGATAATATCCTAGATTAGCACATAGGATACTTTTTGTCCCGGAAAATTAAAGTGTTCCCACGGGATTTTTAAAAAACTTACATCCACGCGAACGAAGTCGCGGGCATCAGCTAGTTCAATAATAAAATAGACTTGTCGGATTACAGGGGGTGCCGGATTAGACAGGGGCCGGATTACCGGGGGTCCACTGTATCTAAGTAGGTAGGTGGGTACTAGGTAGCAATACTTTTGCCAACAAATATAAAGCATCAACTGTTGACTCTATGGTTATTTTTACACTACTGTCCAAAATAAGGAGTACCTACCTAATAATGTTTTCAGGGTGCATGTATGTAGGTATGTATGTGAGTTCCTTTATTCCACGATAACTTCTTAATGTCTGAACAGATTTAGATGTACATAAATGAGGTATGGTAAGAATCCTTGCACACAATAGGTAGGTAGGTAGGTACATCATTTCAAGTGGCATGTCGGCTATAAATTTTTTGAGAAAATCAATGAGGCGGCTAATTTCTTTCTCAAAATAAAATAAAGTCAAAGTCAAAGTCATTTATTCAAATTGGATGCTATAGTACACTTTCTGATTGTCAAACAATGATGTAGTCGTAAGTGGCCTGCTATTCTGACGTTCACTGTTTTATCTGTTAAAGGAAATAGGTAATATAGCTTAGTGATTCCCTTTGTATCTAAAGCTCTCCGATATCATTTCCGGTCCTTAGACCTTAATCACGACAAAGTCCGCACTACAGACAATGAGCTCCCACGGGAGTTCACTTGACACTTTATTAAGTAATCTTGCAAAGCAGTTAAGAACCGCAATAGCCTAGTGGTTAAGACGGTAAACTCCCATTCGAGAGGTTGGGGGTTCGATCCCGGGCACGCACCTCTAACTTTATGCAGGGTTAAAACAATTAAATATCACTTGCTTTAGAGCTGAAGGAAAACATCGTGAGGAAACCTGCATGCCGAGTTCCAATTTTAGCCCCCGACCTAAAAAGAGGGGTGTTATAAGTTTGACGTGTGTATCTGTCTGTGGCATCTTAGCTCCTAAACTAATGAACCTATTTTAATTTAGTTTTTTTTGTTTGAAAGGTGGCTTGATCGAGAGTGTTCTTAGCTATATAATCCAAGAAAATCGGTTCAGCCGTTTGAAAGTTATCAGCTCTTTTCTAGTAACTGTAACCTTCACTTGTCGGGGGTGTTATAATTTTTTAATTTACTTTTGTTAATTCTTAGATGTCATGACCAATCGCCGCGCGCCGGTCCAGCTCAACGGGTAGAGTAGGTACTCTCTCTTAGAAATGGTAAAAAAAAACTCAAAACTACAAAACAAAATCATTTATTCAAAGTAGGTAAGTACTATTGTACTCCTTTTGAGGGTCAGAATTGTTAGATACGTAAGATGATATAGTGGTGGTAATTAATTACGTAAACTTTAAACTAAAGCCACGTGGGTTCCAAACGCGCCCACCTGTATGCTATAGTCCGCCACGCTGGGCAAGTGCAGATTGGCAGACTTCACGCACCTAACATTATTTAGATTGCCTCGATAGCTCAACGGTTGAGGAGCGGACTGAATTCCGAAAGGTCGGCGGTTCAAACCCCACCCGTTGCACTATTGTCGTACCCACTCTTAGCACAAGATTTACGCTTAATTGGAGGGGAAAGGGGAGTATTAGTCATGATTAGCATGGCATGATTAGCATGATTAGTCTTTTTAAAAACAAGAAAGTTCGAACTCCCGACCTCACGAATGGAAAGCGGATGATTTAACCACTGGGCTTTCACGGCTCCTGGGGCTTTAGCTATTTCTAATCCTAAGATATAGACTGAGATAACCCCAAATCTGTCGCGGAAAACGATAAGGAAACATCACTTTTGGTTGTAACTCGAAGTCAATAAGGTATTTATCGCTACAATTAGACTTATTTTAATTTTTCAATGGATTTTTGTATAATGAAAAATTGGCGGTGACACAGTGAGTGGTTATCAGAGTTCGATGTTGATATACTATCACTATCAGTTGTGCGGCGGCGGCTGATTGGGATATACGGAGGGAAAACAGGAAAACGTGAGTAATTTTATAACACCTGCCATATTATTTGTTATTAGTATATAGGTACAAACTACAAATCATTGATCTATAATCTAAATAGTCTAATCGGGTATATATTATGGGGTTATTCTACAGAAAAACCATTGATTTTGAAAGAGCCACCCCAGAAAAACAGGCTGCATTCAAAGAAAAATGACGGACAGTTTTAAACCCTATTTTTAGAAGTATAATATTTTGACCATGCCCATGTATGTATATCTATGAGACTATCATTTTCATTAAACAAAACTTGAATTTGTATGAAACCTCAAAAGTAAAAGGCATGTGCTTAAACTGCATACCCCCTAGCAAAACTGCTCATTTTTTTTAGGGTTCCGTACCTCAAAAGGAAAAACGGAATCCTTATAGGATCACTTTGTTGTCTGTCTGTCCTTCTGTCCGTCTGTCCATCTGTCGTGTCTGTCAATAAAACCTACAGAGTACCTTACTTCCCGTGGATCTAGAATCATGAAATTTGTCAGGTAGGTAGGTCATAAAGCACAAGTAAAGGAATAAATCCGAAAACCGTCAATTTGTCGTTACTTCACTAAAAAAATTAAAATGTGTTTCAATTTTCAAAGTAAGATAACTTTACCAAGAGGGGTATCATCTGAAAGAGCTTTACCTGTACATTCTAAAACAGATTTTTATTTATTTTTATGCATACCAGTTTTTGATTTATCGTGCAAAATGTCGGAAAAAACATCCGAGTACGAAACCCTCAGTGCGTAAGTCTGACTCGCACTTGGCCGGGTTTTTTAATTAAAACTTTTCTAAGAGGTATATAATTCCCTTTATAAATGTTTAATTTGTTAATTTCATGAAAGTAAAGATGGCCGCCGAACAGAAGTACACGATAGCAGACGTGGCCAGTCGGAACGGCAAGGGCGGCACTCCGGTGTGGATGATATACAAGGACTCTGTGTATGACGTCACCAGCTACGTCCCAGAGGTACGTCATAAACCTTACCTTTACAATCGCCGGCACACTACTGAGTGTATCATCCTCTCAAAATGGCAAGAGCTTTGACCATATTCACCACACTGCCAATTTCGGATTAGCAGACTTCACACACCTTTGAGAACATTTTATAGAGAACTGTAAATGATAAAAGTGGATTTGACTTGCAGCTCGCTCCAGCAATGCACGGGACTTCAATTACTTTTATACATTATATGCTTATATAGAATCTTTGAAAAGAACAACCTCCGAGTTTCTTGCTGGTTCTTCGCGGTAGGAAAGGCATTCCGAACCAGTGGTAGATGCTCTTGACGATTCAAAAGTACTTGTAAAAGTCTAATTAAATAAAAATATTTTGGTTTTGAATTTTTTGACTGTAAGGTTTCCTCACTAGGTATGTTTTCCTTCACCGTTAGAGCAAGGGACATTTTAACTGCTTAAAAACGCACATTTTTCTACCACTTTCCCTCTAACATTGAAATTCTATCATTGAGATTGTCTTAAAAAAAAAGAATAGAATAGAATAGAATTTTTATTCAAGTAAACTTTTACAAGTGCTTTTGAGTCGTCAAATAATTCAGCAGTAGACCGCATCAGTGCACGTACAGTGTAGACGCAGTTATCTGCTACGTGCACTGATAACAATAGCTGTACCTATATACTAGTACTTCAAGAGATTTAACATCTCCTTTATCTGTCAAGGAGCACGGAATTTTCACACACTTCAGAGACGCTTTTTAGGATTCCGTATCTCAAAAGGAAAAATGGAAGCCTTATAGGATCACTTTGCTGTCTGTCCGTCTGTCGTGTCTGTCAAAAAAACCTATAGAGTACTTCCCGTTGACCTAGAATCATGAAATTTGGTAGGTAGGTAGGTCTTATAGCACAAGTAAAGAACAAAATCCTAAAACCGTGAATTTACCACAAAAAAAAAATTAAAATGTGTTCATGAACAAATAATTCATATTTTCAATTTTAAAAGTAAGATAACTATACCAAATGGGGTATCATATGAAAGAGCTTTACCTGTACAACACTCTAAAACAGATTTATCGTGCAAAACGTCGAAAAAAATACCCGAATACGGAACCCTCGGTGCGCGAGTCTGTATCGCACTTGACCGGGTTTTTTTTAATTTATAGACTAGCGCTTGGCTGTAATCAGACTTGTTAGCAAGATATTAGCTGATTATGGTATAAGTACTTAAGAGTTATAAGTGGTCCTACATAATATTATGTTGATGTGATGGTTCACAGCATCCAGCGGGAGATGTGATGCTGGAGGAGGCGGGCGCGGACTGCACGAAGGCCTTCGACGAGTCGGGCCACACCTCAGATGCCTTCACTATCATGAAGAAGTATAAGATTGGAGAAATTGTTGAAGTGAGTTACCAAACTTGGTCTGTCTAATGTTATAAGTATATCGATCCATCTATCTAAGCTTGAGATCACTTTGTCTTTGGTCAGACTTAAAACACTGTTAAGACAGAGCTATAGGGCTGGCATAAATCTGTGTCGTTTTTAACCGACTTCGAAAAAAGGAGGAGGTTCTCAATTCGTAGGAATCTTTTTTTTTTTAAACTGAAACTTAGTCTAAACAAAGTCAAAGTCTATTATGAATTTCTACCTAAAATAGCTATCCCAAAGCCCGTACGCCGTTTTTCTTTTTTAGGGTTCCGTACCCGAAGAGTACCAACAGGACCCTATTACTAAGCTCCCGCTATCCGTCCGACAACCGTGATAAGCAGAGACTAGAGAGTTGAAATTTTCATAGAATCTGTATATTTCTGTGTATTTCTAGTGCCGCTAAATCATAAAAATTTCAAAATGGCCGCCATGAAAACTAAAAGAAAAATTAAAAAAATTTATTTCTTGCACGATGGTACCCTTCATGAGCGAGTCCGACTTTGCCGATACAGTGGTAACTAACCACGACCGAAGCCTCCCACCAGACCAGACATAATTTAGAAATATTTAGAAATTATGAACGCTTCATTTACCCTTCCCAGGAATTGAACTAGGGGTCTCCCGCTTATATACCTAAGATCACAGCGCCAGAAGTCCTTTAAGTAAACCTTTTGAAAAATTCGAACAGGATATTCAACGCGCGGTCAAAGTCGCGGGCATCCGTTAGTACACCAGTAACGGCGTACCCTTAATTGAGTGTTCACTAAAACGTGTCAATAGTTCACTAAATACCTATTTCCCGGGAAAATATCGTGAAATACCAATCGCAGTGACGTCGTTCACTTAGCGCTGAGAGTGCCGAGTGCTGCGCGGTAACGCCGCGTCACACTGATAGCGTTTGATAAGATTGCGCGCCGAACGCGTTCGTTTTTGTTGGAAACGATAACAGATGTGCGTAGGTATTTAATAACTGCACTCCGAACCTGTGGTAGACTCACACACGTGGCATAAGAGACCTAGTGCCTCTCGTGCCATGGCCTCCAGCCTCCACGCCCGGCCGGCAGCCCGCGATCCAAGACTAGACAAGACAAGTAGTCGCGCTGATGGACAGTGCCGCAGGTGACTCCCCACCAGCGCGACTACTACAGACCTGGAACATCTTGCAGTACTCCCACTACCATCTAGGACAAATAAAAAAGAATACCCGGCTGAGTTTGTTGTGGGCTCTTCTCAGACTTGGGCGAGATTGGAACCCTCGCAGCTTTAGTTTTAAGTTACGTTATTAATTATCACCACTATATCGTACAAATTTAACAATTTCGAACATCAAAAGGAGTACAATTGTACCTACTTTGAATAAATTATTTTAACTTTGACTTTGGACGACACCACGCGCGCGGCGTATCAGGGAAGTATCGCCTGCCGCAAGCTTATAGTGACCCCACACTCGAACTCACGACCCTAACAATATCACCGTCAGTTGTTGACCTGTGGGTTTTATTCCGCTCCTGGAACCCCTAGGAAACCACTACGTGATACGTCACACTAGGAATATAAAATTTCGATATGTTATGTATCATAATATATTGTATTTAAACAACATATACTGAAAACAACGATTTATACATAGTTCGTAAGCTCTGACCAAACCAAACGAGCATTTTTTGGGGGTTTCTTTCACGGTTTACTGAAATATTTCTTCTGCTAGAACATCGCAATGTTCTAGCTCGGAAAAGAAATATTTTTATACACCCAAAATATGAAGTTCATAATTATGTACGGAACCCTAAACGAGCGAGGCCCGACTCGCACTTGACCGGTTTTTCTGGAGTAGTAGCACACGTCGCCGGTAGTATAATAGGAGAAAATCGCTGGTAGTGTGACGACGCTCTAAAGCGCAGTTTCCAATGCCGTTTCCCATCAGAGCTTTTAGCGCCATCTGGCGGCGCATTCGTTATTACACCACAGCCATAACGTACGGGGCAATTTGATATACACTCACATTACACTGGCCACACAGCTCCTGGAAGGTCCTAGGTTTGATTCCTGCATCAGACCAATTTTGGTTTTGGAGAAACAAATAGGAAATTTTGGTATTTGGTGTAGGACGTTCACCCAAAACCAAATATACGGAACCCTGGGTGCGCGAGTCTGACTCGCACTTGGCCAGTTTTTTAAATAGGCACTAACTAGGTACTACCAATAATATTAACTATTTAAAAAATGCCTAGTAATCAATGCTAGTAATAAAATCAAAAGTCAGAAATAAAAACCTGATAAGATTGCAATTTGATTAGTAGGTAACTACGTACCTACTGATACCTATAATAATAATGACGATATCCTAGAAGATAAATTATAAAATATTATGATGATATAGATGGAAGGATAAAAATAAATTACTTTTTTCGACCACTTCGTCCACGTGAATTTAGGTTTTTGAAATCCCGTGGGAACTCTTTGATTTTCAGGTCCTTTACTATGTAAGAAAAATTGTTACGAGCCTTTTCTCAGTGCCATTCAATACAGGTTTCTAATGGATATACTTTACACATAATAATATATATACCTATATTATATCCATATTTTTGTCTATGAGTTAGGTAGATTCCCGTGCGAAGCCGGGGCAGGTCAACTAGTCTTTTTATAAAACGGTTATCTTGATTGGTTTGCAGGAAGAGAAACGCTACGACGCAAACGGCAAGAAGAAGAGGAAAGTGGTCTCCGCCGCTCCTGACACTAGCAATCGGAGTTGCTTGAGGATCGTCACTTGCGGGCTAGTCGGCTGACGTTGGAATGTACGCCTAAAGGCTGTTTTACGCCGACCAACAACATGCGACAATGCAGCATCCTACAAACGAAACATTAATAATTTTGCGGCCTTAACAGAGGGCTCTCTCCGTCACTTACTCCATACAATCGGAGCCCCAATTTCATTTGAATATTAAGCAACCAAAGTCCATGAAATTTTGCAGACATATTCTAGGAACTAATATCTGTGCCTGTGGTGTTTTAGATTTCTCTAAAAATATGTAGTTTTAAAATTACAGGGGTTCAAAGTGTATGTGAATTTTTAAGACCGCGTAACTTTCAAACCGAATATTTTAACGGAAATCTGGAAAACCACAGGCATAGATATTAGTTCCCGGAACGTTTCTACAAAATTCCATGGAGTATGATTGGTTAGTATTCCAATGAAAGACGAACTACGTTCGTATGGAACGAGTGACGGAGAGACCCCTCTTAACACACATAACATCAATTACTTACTTTGAAAAGGATCATCACTGTATCAAATCGTGCCGTCCATTATTCTTTGTATGAAATTCTTGATTGCAACGAACAATAACTTAAATTAAATTAAGTTGTGAAGGCCTTCACAGCATACATCTAAGGTATTATTGTGCGAGCAATAGTTTTTAAGAACTCATACTTAAATTATAATTCATAGATTAAAATAAGGTTTATTTAATATTCATATTTTTGTAATAAAATAAAACAGAAAGAAAAAAAATTAACAAATGTTTTGTTTTAATTTTAAAGGTTATGAAAATGTAGAGAAACTAGTGTAGGTCGATAAAGTTACCCACTCGATGAAAAAAACCGGCCAAGTGCGACTCAGACTCGCGCACCGAGGGTTCCGTACTCAGGTATTTATTCCGACATTTGCACGATAAATCAAAAACTATTATGCTTAAAAATTAACAAAAATCTGTTTTAGAATGTACAGGTAAAGCCCTTTCATATGATACCCCACTTGGCAAGTATAGTTACATTTAAATTTTTTTTCTGTGTTGTAACCACAAATTCACGGTTTTCAGATTTATTCCTTTACTTGCACTATAAGACCTACCTACCTGCCAAATATCATGATTCTAGGTCAACGGGAAGTACCCTATAGGTTTTCTTGACAGACACGACGGACGGACGGATGGACGGACGACGGACGGACGGACACACAGACAGACAAAGTGATACTATAACTTATAGTATTATAGTCTATAAGGGTTCCGTTTTTCCCATTGATTTTAGAATATCTGTTTTTTTGCGAGTTAGAATTCTGGTTTTGTCGTCTCTTTCTCTACCTACCCAGTTTCTACGTAACACACTTGAATGAGAAATGGAAACAATAAAATATTGATATTAGATAATATCTATGCATTGCGATACCAAATTGCAATCATAAAATGCGCGGGAAAACACTTTTAATGCATTTTCTTTTGCAACAGAACGGAATCGTGATCTAGCATATTGATGAACTGAAAATTATGAGACCTTCAGATGAAAAATTTTCACATTTTTATTTACCTATTGGTCATCTATTTCTATACCTACTAAGTAATATTTAATTATACAGGTGAAGTTCGTAAGTGTGTTTGTAGGGGGTAGTAATCTCTGGAACTACTGAACCGATTTTAAAAATTGTTCCTTCAGAAGAAAGCTAAAAGCTACATTATTCCTGAGTGACATAGGCTATGTTTTTATTTTCAAAAAAATAACGAGATAAAATTGAAAACTGGTGTATTACTTTACTCTATGAGCCCTGCAAGAGAAATAATAATATGTCCAGCCGTGGACGTCTATCGCTAGGTAGACAAGACCAGATAAGACAGACTGACACTAATATTGTTATTCGCAGCTACGATTGAGGACAGGTAAATACCCTACACTACTATGGAAATTCATCAAATCAAAAAAGTAAGAAGTGTGAGAAGGTAGACTTTTACAGAAGTTTAAAAAACACTATTATTTTATTATATATAAAAAAATATATTTTATTTATATATAAAAGAGTAGCGACAACTAGTAGAATTTATCTGAACTAATACTAGACACCACAACAAGTATTTGTATGTGTCGCACCTTTTAACTACGTAGTTACTACATACGACGCTAGATGGCGCTGTGTTGAAATACTACTTCACATTAGTTTTAGAATGTGAAAATAACGCCTAACTTTCATTTTTTAAACACTAATAACTTCAGGACTTATTAGTAGTAATTATTATTTAACTAAGTAAACAAAGTTTTCTTAATAAAAGTTAGGGAAGTTATTAATAGAGGTATTAAATGAATTGACAAAACATTTCCATATCATTGCAATTAATATCTTGTAAAACAACCGGCCAAGTGCGAGTCAGACTCGCGCACTGAGGGTTCCGTACTCAGGTATTTTTTCCAACATTTTGCACGATAAATCAAAAACTGTTATACATAAAAATCTGTTTTACAATGTACAGGTAAAGCCCTTTCATATGATACCACACTTGGTATAGTTATCTTACTTTGAAACACATTTTAATTTTTTTTAATGATGTAACTACAAATGCGCGGTTTTCAGATTTATTCCTGTACTTGTGCTATAAGACCTACCTACCTACCAAATTGCATGATTCTAGGTCAATAGGAAGTAGGTACCCTATAGGTTTCTTGACAGACACGTCGGACAGACAGACAGACAACAAAGTGATCCTATAAGGCTTCCGTTTTTTCTTTTGAGGTACGGAACCCTAAATAAAAAGCTTACTTTAGCAATGTTACAAATAGTTGTGTCATCAAAATGAAAGTCGCGCTTTATCCAAATCGTTTATTCAAGCAATTGAACGTAATATGAACAAACTATAACATTAAATTTATCTACTTATATTTACAGTTCATATTCTTACTTAGTTACAGTAATATTACACCTAAAAACTTACTATGCTAACTACAAAATGAAATGCAGAACTTTTCATTAGTGAAAAATACCATCTTGTTTTACTTACACCATCTGTAACTTAAATCGTGGAATGAAAACATTCTGCATTCGTTTATATTATGTCAATTACATAATTAGAACAATAATTAATTAATAATATTGATATTAACGGTGTTCCCACACTTGTCAGCAACAATTCGACTTTACTTTTTTAAGTCAGTACCTATTAACAACTTACCTATTTATTTATATTAAAAAATAGACAAACGTTATAATTTATCAAGTAATTTCATAGTCAATGATAACGCATTTACAAAAATAAGTAGTAAAAACATTTTAAGTTTTAGATCTATTACGAATAGAATGCTTGGTCAAGTAAGACGTGTAGCTTATAGCTAGCCCCAAATCACTGAGGAAGCGACTTGGCGCTGGCCAAGGCCTGGTTCTTACCCCAGTGACGTGGCGAGGGCACCAACTCAACATAATATGCCATACAAATCTATGAAAGTGATTTGGCACCCCTGTTTACATTAGCCCTTTGAGTTACTCGGCCCATCATCTCTTTTACAAGACCTTAACTGAAATTCACTATCAATACCTCAGTGTCAAAGTATACCAAGTCCAAAATTCAGCGATTTTGAGATAACTACGAAAAATGATTCCTTATAATATTTGGATGATATTCTTGATTTGTAATTTTTATATTAATTATTTATAGTACATATTTGTAAATAAAAAATATGTATTATTCACAAAAAAAAAAATTATCCAATATCTTCAAAGAGAAAAGTCTATTTAAGTGGTACTTACATAGGGAACAAAAACTTTTAGTAATTTAACTTTTTAAAATTATCACATAACATGTTTCTGAATTGTTGTTAGTTTGAAACTGAGGTTATTGTAATAAAATAAATATTAACATAAAATTAGATTTGTAGGATAAAATTAACGTCGAATTGGATGACAAATGTGTGGAGACTGAACTGCCTATTTTTTAACCGACTTTCGCTTGTTTTACTCTCGCCTTTTTCTATAGGCACTGAACTGACTATGACAAAATCAAAAGATGCAAAAAAATGTATGACTTGAACATCACTAATAAAATTTCATCTTTTTGTCATACCTAATATACTAAGCGAATAATAACGATTAATTATCAAAAATATTGGATAAATCTTTAAACAATGAATGATAGTTACACCACAACCATAAAACAAGCTTTTGTAAACATTTTGAGACATGTTTCAGAGCTTGAAATATCTTTTTCCATATAAAATTATGTAGTTGAAGGAATTTCTAAATAGAAAACTCAAATAAATTAGTAGTAAAATTCTTTCACCTGTTGCATTATTAAATTATAGATGAAGATACAGAAAGTAATGATATTTGAAATCCAAATACATATTATAAATATTTGGGTTTCAAATCCTAATGGATTGCATCATTTTCATACCCATTTTAATACTTGACATGAGCTTTGAAAATTAAGCGATCCAGTAGTGGGTGTCCACACACATATACGCATTTTCTCACAACTTTTGTGAAGCCTTGGTTTCTATATAAAAACTAGTTTATGCCCACGACTTCGTCCGCGTGGCCTACATAAATTTTAAACCCCTTAGGGGTTGAATTTCCAAAAATCCTTTCTTAGCTGATGTCTACGTCATAATAGCTATGGCGAATTTTAGTCAGTCACCTTTTCCTTTTATATATGTATTACTAGCTGATGCCTGCGACTTCGTTTGCGTGGATAAGTATAGGTTTTTAAAAATCCTGTGGGAACTCTTATTTTCCAAGATAAAAAATAGCCTATGTGTTAATCCAGGGTAATCTATTTCCATTCTCAACCAAATCCAGTAGTTTTTGTGTGAAAGAGTAACAAACATACACACATACATACACACAAACTTTCGACTTTTTAGTGTGATAGTGTGATTTAGATAACTGTCCGTAGTAAAATTATTATTGGGTCAAAATATTTATTGAGAATTTATCATGAGACATGCAAATTTTTCACAATAGGATATGATACGCATTAATACCTATTCCAGGACTAAACCGAAAATCGTATACAAAATTCCAAACTTAGTCTAAGGCTGAATCTATAGTGTACTTTGCTCAGAATTAAGACACTGTGAAGTGAGATGTTATATCGCTAATCTGTCTGTCTGTAAATCTGTCTTGTTTTAACTTTGAGCTGGACTTAAGTTTGAGCAAAGTTAGAGTATGGTCTATAGACCTAAGCCTGTAAGCTAATGCTAATTCAAAGGAATATTTAGATTACTTTAGACTAGATTTGATATTATTTTGTGTTCATAAAAAGATGCAATAGTCAAAGTAAGTAATGTTAAAGTTCAATTATATCTATTAATGGCAATGGTCCTTTAGAGTGCACCATAGTCAGTTTCGAATGTCAACCTATCGGCAGGTATTTGGATCAGTGGAGCGAAAAAAGTACAAAAATAGCCTCAAGACAAATTAAGTCTCATATAAAAAATGATGGAAGTCACCACGGGTCCAACAGAAAACACCACGTAAACATCAACAAGAGTTTGTCATAAACAAAACTTAAAATGTGCTTAATATAATATTATATTGTGATTTAACTAACTCTAAGTCATGTCTGCAACGGCTGAAGTAGGGCACAGAGCACTTGGTGTCCTCCCCCGCGGGTGTTTCAGCCGTCACAAGCAGGTATAAATATATTACTATCCATACAGAGTACGCTCAGCCGTCTGTTCAAAGATCCAGTGTCAACCTTCACAAAGAAAACACGGAACTTAAACTGGTGCAAGGAAGACAGGGTGCCGAGTGGAGTGACAAATGTGAAGCTCCAACGCTTTGCACAGTTCAAGCTCCCGGGTGGCAGTATTTGGTCATGATCGTGGTTTATGCGATATATATTATTTACTCCTTACCGTATCGTTACATATAAAAATATTCTAATTTAGAAATAAATCTATAAACACAAAATAATAAACTTCAAATTGAACCAACTTTTAAAATCTAATTATTAAGTGTACATACAAGTGATACTCTATTTCTCCCTTCGCCTCGTCCGCTCCCCTCGCGGCAGGGAGCTGCTGGGCAGGCACTTTTGCTAGTCTAGTCAAAACTAGGTCACAGATGTGGCAAATATTCATTTGAGCACTAAACGAATATTTTGAGCTGTATCAATTAACAACATGGACAGATCATCGCGAGTTAGGATTCAGTGCGAACAGACAACTTTAAAAATAAAATTACAAGAGTAAATAATTTTAGTAAAACTCTCAGGAGAACATTCGCGGAACCATCGACATATCAAAACTCAAATTATTTGAAATATTGTATAGTATAGAAGTATAGTTCGATCACCTCACTGCTAGCGTTCTCGGAGAAATTTACAATGTAGAGATACCTGAGTGGTGACGGCTGCGGCTCACTGCGGCTGCCCCTGCTGCTGGCTCGCCGACTTGGTGATGACGATGGTCTGCTTGCCGCCCACGCCCGCCTTGCCCAGCTGCAGCATGTTGGACGGCAGCGTGATGATCTTGTTGCCGCCGACCGAGTTGGCCGACACCAGCTTGACGATGGTCGCGCCGGGCGCGATGCCCTGCCCGGCGCTGGTCGGCACCGCGGCGCGGTTCTGCACCATGGCCATCTTGGGCACCGTGGCCACCGTCATGCCCGTCGACGTCTTCACCAGCGTCACGTACTGCGGCGCCGAGCCGCCCTGCGCGCCCGGCGACTTCTTGATGATGACGGGCAGGCCCGCGTTGCCGCCGGCCTGCCGCAGCACGGTGGTGCCGGCGCCGCCCGCCGCCGACGTCGTCACCTGCTCGCCGGACTTGGCCGTCACGATCTTGTACACGGGCTGCTGCCCCGACATCGCGCCGCTGATCTTGATCGTTCCGCCGGCGCCGCCGATGACCGGCAGGTTGCCCGCGCCGAGTTTCACGGGCATGCCCGTCTTGGTCTGCATGTTAGCGACGCCCGTCTGAATCGCCATGCCGCCCGCCGTCTTCACTAACACGTTGCTGGTGCCGATCTTTACGTTTCCGGGGCCGAGCTTGAGCGGGGTGCCGACCTTCTGCATGCCGGGCGTGATCTTGCCGTGGATGTTGGCGGCGCCTATCTTGAGCGGGACTGCGTTGCCGGCCAGCTTGACGGGCGTGCCGCCGCCGAGCTTGACGGGCATGCCGCTGGAGCCGGTCTTCACTTGCACGAAGCGCGGCGAGCCCGCCGTGCCGCCCGCGGTGCCGATGACGATCTGTTGCGACGACTGCGCCGTGGACACGCGCACGGTGCTGGGCGTGCCCACGCCGCTCACGATGCGCGTCACGCCCTGCGGCGTCACGGCCGCCACCTTGATCTGCTGCGACGAACCCGGAGCCGGGGACTTGACCACCTTGCCCTGGTAGGTTTGCTTGATCGTCGGAGTGTTTGTGTTTATTTTGACGGTCGCCGGTTGGGAGGGCACCTTGATCGCCGCCGATACTACCTTCTGTGGTGTCGAAGCGAGCGGAGCGGCGATTGGAGCCGCGATGGCGGCTACGGGTCGCACGGGCAGGTCGGTCGGAGTGGAAGACAGTCCTGTGGTGACGGGCGAAGTGAAGCCGAAAGCTTTGGCCGCGTCGGGCTGCGCGACGGGCGACGCGGGCGGGGGCGCCGCCACCGGCTCGGCGGCGGCCGGGAACCGCGCGGGGGTAACTTTCCCACATTTCTGTACTTGGAGAAGATATGTAGTCACGGTGTTCATGGCCGGCCAACACAGCTCCAGTGAAGTGGTGCCGGCTCTGACTAAAGCGACGCGGCCGGCCTGCGGCGGCACCCCCACTTCCAGGTACCACAGATCTTTGCAGCAGATCTGATTGTTCCATGTTTTCCTGTAGCCGTCCCGCCCCGACCAAATGTAGAGCCGGGTCTGTATGGCCACTGCGCTGTGACCCGCACGTGCCCGGGGCACGCACTCTTCGAACTTGTCCAGGGCGATGCTGTCCCACGTCATGGTTTCCAAGTTGAGAGATGCGAGTGTGTTGGTGCATTTCCACTCCTTCTCGTGTGTGGCAAGCTTAGACTCGTCCGGTACCAGCGGTACCCATCCTCCGTACACGTACATGTGGTGCCCGATGACTGTCGCCGTGTGCAGGGAGCGAGGCAGCGGGGCCGGGCCGCCCAGCTCCGGCTTGGACCACGACATGCTGTCGACGTCCAGCACCCACAGGTCTCCGAGACGCGATCCGCTCATGCCTCCGTATATGATGAGCGAGGACTTCCCGGTGTTCTTGTCCGTGTAGGCGACGCCGCTGTGCGACTCGCGCGGGGGAGGGGACTGGCCGTAGGTGAGCGGTATGTCCCATACGGTCATTGATGAATTCGGGTACAGCTCCAAAGTATATAAATCGTTTAGGTATCTGGGTATGTTGTTTTTGGGGTCATCGCTCTCGTTCGCCAGCCCGCCGAAGAGATAAACCTTACCGTTCAGGAGTGTGAAGCTGTGTCCGAGCCGAGGACACGGCGGCAGGCCCTGCTTGGGTGGCAAAGGCTTTAGCCGTTTCCACTCCCATCTGGAAGCTTGCAGTTCGTACAGGTCGTTGGAATACTTGCCGTACTCTACCATGCCGCCAAAAACTAGCAGGCGGGTGCCGTCGACCACGAAGCCGTAGGCGGCGCATCCCGGAGGAACCTCTCCCTTCGTGACGGGTACGAACCATTGGTTAGTGGTGGTGTTGAAGACGTGAAGCTCATGAACGATTCCTTCATTTCCGCCGCCGAAAACTATCATCAAATCTTTAATAGCAACCGCGCGATGGCCATGGCGGGGACGTGGTTGAGGGCCACTGGGATTGTACACTTTTTGCCACTTAAGTACAGCGTTTTCCTTCATTTTTACTATACATTTGTTACTAAGCTTAACACCGTATTGTATCGCTCGGGATGCGTATCTACAGCATAGACAATGAGAAACGTCGTAAATAAGTTTTGAAGAAAATATTCGGGTCAGTTGCAGCTTAGTAATACTATCTTATTCGACTTTCTCTTTCGCACTTATGTAAATCGCCTATGAGTAAAAAAATATCACCTTATGCAGCTTCGAGTGTATAACAAAAATGGCGTTAGCAACAGCAAGCAAAAGGAGAAAGAGCGGCGTCGGACGTCAAGAATTGTCTATGGTGCTTTACAGGCTAAAAATGTTTAGACCATAAAGTAAGTGAACTCATTTACAAGAGGAAAATAAAACCAAAATATTATTCAGACGCTGAAAGAAAAAGAAAATTACTTTGTATTCTCTGCCTATTGATGTATTTATAGTCTCGAATTTAATTTTGAATCGTATAGCAAAGCTCGAAGGCTACGCTTCGGCTCACCACATGTTAGTCACGTTTACAATGTTACCCATGACAAATGTAAATCGCTAAATTTTCTTACTGGCAATTCTTAATTGTTATTTTTTTCCACAGTTGGCTGTACTGATGTAATTAATGTGTTTCAAAAGCGCGGGTAAATAATGTTTCTGTTTTTAGCAATCTGTCTGAAATATTTGTAAGTTTTAGAAAATGCTTGGATTGTTAGGGAAAATTAAGTTACATCTAGTTATTTTTGACGAATTCTGGGCTTTCCGCTTGTTATTTTCATTTATTTTTATAGATATATTATATGGATATAAATATCACAGACTACGAATCCGATAAATATGGCTCTGTTGGCACAGACCACGAATCTGTTGGTCTGTGCTCTCTGGTGAAATGTTGGATGCGCTTTTTGCTTGTGGCAAACAACAAACAACACGCACTGGCATGAGTGTGGACGAGCGTTTGCATAATATGCTTGCCAATGCTAGTCGTTAAATCCCATTGCTACAAGTAAAACTCCAGTATAAAATAGGTACTCTGTGATGTTTGCCGATGATTGCTGTATGTTGTTTGCTACAAGATAAATCGGCTCCATAAGGTTGCCACCAGACGCTTGCGACAGATAACCGCAGAGTACTTTTAACACACCGTGTAGGTATGCAAACACCCATCCATACGCTTGACCGTGCTTGTTGTATGTGTTCAATGAGCATTTGGCGGCAAAATTAGACTTCCTATTTCTTGTGGTGCCGCCAAACACTTGCGACAAACATTAGACAGCTTTTTATGGTGCCGCTTCATACTTGTGGCAAACAAGAAACAACAAGTATTGGCAAGTGTAGACGGATGTTCGCGTATGTTTGCCAATGCTTGAGAGCGCTTGTTAAATGTTAATTCTATATGTTATTTATCGCAAGCATGAAGTAGCACCATTAAACACAGTGTTTGGCTTGCCTGCCAATCAATTCGAAACACAAAAGCTTCCAAGCGTTGCACGCATACGCGAACACCCATTTGCCACAAGCACTTGTCAGTGCTTGTTAAACTTGCTGTTTGTCGCAAGCATGTGGTGCCGCCAAAATCTTGGTCATAGACCAATGTAGAGCAACCTTGAAGCTATCAAGTGCATATAATAATAATTATCGTAATTATTTCATGCAACCAAGCAGAGGCGATTATAATCACCTCTGATTGGTTGACACTCTTTCACTATTGACTACAATGCATTGATGCAACAAAAATACCATAAATTCAGCCAATCACAACAGTTACTTAATAATCTTTCAAACCTCTTCAAATTTTATTGTATAGTGTACCAGTTTTTTAAGCACTTTTTAAGCATTTCAGTGATTACATACTCTGTGCATTTCATTAATTTTTAAATTATTGAAGTGGATTGGATATTTAATATTGTTATAAATTGTTCTTTTTCCTTTCGAGTACCTAATTTTTGTAAATCTGGAGGTGGGCGTTAACAACTGCAACACAGTTTTGAAACTAATGCAGTTGTTATCGTACTTTACTGTTAAGGAATTGTAAAGAGCTCTAAATAAAGATTTTTCATTTTTCATTTTCATATTATGTAAAAATGTAAAATCCCTACCCATATTATTGTATTAAGTATGCGAAATGCGTATATAAATGCGAAAGTGAGTTTGTTGGTTTGTCCTTCAATCACGCCGCAACGGAGCATCGTTATTTTTTCCATGACCTGGTGGACAGTGACCGCTACTCGTCCTGGAAAATGAAAGAATTCACTTTATAATTAAAAAAACTAAATCCACGGACGAAATCGTACGTATCAGCTAGTTTTACATAATATAATTTAATGATGTTTAAAGGGGTTTTTAATAACTTCTAGGTTTAGGTTTAAAGATATTTATTCTCATAAAGACATAGAAAAGTCATTCACATGAGAACTTAACTCTAAGAATACACTATTCGCCATTTTATTGCATAAATAAATAGTACTCATTCAATGCATTTATCGAAGTAACTTGAATTACTCATAATGTGAGCAGCTAACTCAGTTTTAAATGCATTGAATGAGTGTACATTTTTTATCTGTGCCGGTATTTTATTGTATAGTTTAGCTCCTTCATAGGTAAGGGTTTTTCTGCCATAATTTGTTCTGGTTTTGGGTAGGACAAGGTAACTGGCTCGACGAGTTTTAGTTTTAATTTTAGTAAATGTGATATCTGTGTGGATTGTTTTATTTATAGTTTTTCTAACAAAAATACATGTGTTGTATATATATAACTGATGAACGTTCATAATTTTGGTGTCAATATAAAGTTTTTTAGTTGATGTTCTAAAGGGATATTGGAAAAGAATTTTTATTAATTTGTTTTGAGCAGTTTGCAGATGAGCTAATCTTGTCTTGGCAGCACTTCCCCAGACTTCAATTAAGTATATTAAGTGTGGTTTAATTAGGGTATTATAGATAGTGTAACGAAGCTCACGTGGTATAGATTTTGCTAGATTTCTGATAGACCCGGTCATAGCTGCCACTTCTAAATAAATAAATCTGTGTTGCAGATCGCAAGTGTGAAATCAGGAATCAACATTATTGAGAACAGCATCATGGATGGCAAGCTAGTATCCTGTGAATGTTACAATAGTTTATTGAGATATTCAATATGTTTGTCTGTCTGTTTGTCTTATGTGTTCAGTGAAGAGGAAAATCCTGTTGCACAACATTCTTACAAAAAAACCTATACACAATATTTTATACTAAATGATTTCTTAATTCTTTAGAGGTCTACTATTATCCATGTATGAGTGGAGGCGACTTAGGCAGGGTTAATACACTTTGTCTAGTTTCATTGGAAATGTTGAGGGTGGTTATAGCTGTTATTGTTGAGGACAGTTCATGTTGTCTCATAGTAACTATGTAGTATATTAGTATGATTATTATTTATTTTGTTTCTGTAAAACTGTATTATACACTTAATAATATTTATAAGGCAAATAAAAGTTTTTTTCTGGTTCAAGATGTTTATTATTTAAAAATCATCCAAGTGCAAGTTGACTCGCGCCCCGAGGGTTCCATACTGGACTATTTTTTCGACATTTTGTATGATCAATAAAAACTAAGCATAAAAATAAATAAAAATCTTTTTTATAAGGTATTTACAGATAAAGCCATTTTATATTATGACTAGCTGATGCCCGCAGCTTCGCCCGCGTGGATTGGTCAGATCCCCTGCAGCATCAGGATTGAGGAGTTGGACTCCCAAATTTTTTATGAAACAATGTCGCAAAGTTCCTCTATCGATTAAAAAAGAAATGACGCAAATCAATTCAGAAATCTCGGAGATTTCGGTGCACATAGGTAGAAAAACACAACTCCCTTTTTGAAAGTCGGTTAAAAAAGTAGCCTATGTTACTCCCTGTCAATTCTCTACTTGTCTGTGAAAATCCCGTCAAAATCGGTTCAGCCGTTCCCAAGATTAGCCTTTTCAAACAGACAGACAGACAGACAGACAAAAATTTTAAAAACGTGTGATTCAGTTATAGTATCGTACAAATAACCATATGACCTTAATATGCGGTGGTTATTTCGAAATTACAGACAGACACTCCAATTTTATTTATTAGTATAGATACCCCACTTGTGATAGTTAATCTAGTTAATCATTGAAAATACTAAATTATTTGTTTATGACCACATTTTTTTTTTGATATGTACTTAACTTACTTTGTTGTGGGCTCTTCTCAGACTTGGGCGCGTTTGGAACCCTCGTAGCTTTAGTTTTAAGTTACGTAATTAATTATCATCACTATAATCATACAAATTTAACAATTTCAACCATCAAAAGGAGTACAATTGTACCTACTTTGAATAAATGATTTTGACTTTGACTCACCGTAAATTCACGGTTTTTAGGGTCCCGTACCTCAAAAGGAAAAACGGACCCCTTATAGGATCACTTTGTTGTCTGTCTGTCTGTCCTTCCGTCCGGTCTTGCAAGAAAACCTATAGGGCTATGAATTATGTTGTTCAAACCTGGGCGGAGGCGGGGTGGGCCGCTATCTAGTAAATAACATAATATGTATAGGGGTAAATAAATGCCTTTCGATTTGGTGACTAATGGATGTTATGGTTAATTTGACGTCGTACATTTGTTGACAAAATGAACTCTCGAACGAAACAAAAATGTTTGTTTTTATCGAAAAATCTTTCAACTACAAAGTTCTAGACACAGTTCCAGATTCGTATTTGTAGAGAATTAATTTCATTTCATTTGAAGACGCAATGAATCTTTGGGTGTTGCTAAAGATTTTATTAGTTTGAATTTAGTGTTAATTAGTTCTATTCACGTTACCTAGATTAAGTTTACGTAGGTAGGTAGATAAGGTGCTAGGTGTAGTATGCGACAGGTCGAGATGGCAATCGGGGTTTGTGGCGGGGGGCGCCCCGCACACCCGCAAGTGTGCGGGCCGTCCCCATCCCGATTACCATCTCGACCTGTCGCGTCTTATAAGTACGTACCTACCTACAGGCTACACATATCTACTGGAATCTACTAGATTTTTTATTTGAAAGCAAGTTGATTGAGAGCTTGCATCGAAAATGTTCTATAGGTACTTTTGAAAGTATAACAAAATATGTAGGTACCTACCTAACCACACTGCCACACCCACGGACATCTATAATTGTACTTGTACGGTACATAGGTACAATTACATAGATGTCAGTGGCCACACCTCGTTTTAGTAGGTAGGTACCTACAGAGGAGTACGCGACAGGTCGAAATGGCAACTGGGCTGACCCACACCCGCACTGCCCCCGCGCTAACCCGGTGCGGCCGAGCGCGAGCGCGGTGCTGGTGTGCGGGGCGTCCTCCACCTCATACCCAGATTGCCATCTCGACTTGTCGTGAACTATAGGTATCTACATTGCGCCCGTGCGAAGCTGGGGCTAGTAAAGTATAAAGCCCTCTTAACACGGCTGCCGTCCTAACGAAGAGAGCAATAACTAGGTTTCGACTACTTTCGAGATATTCGCGGTTATGATTAGCTACTTACAAATCGTAATATTACATATTGCAGTTTTGATAACCAACAGAACCGAAACTACTGAAGATACAAAAAAGACGTCTAAGGCGAAAATATAAAGCTCATTTTCCTGATTACGGATATGGTCTTAAGTCAATTTGCCCAAAAACTCGACTTATTGCACTGTTTGTTAGGACGGCAGTCGGTATCTCGTGCAGATCATCGAATTGTTTAGATACGTGAGAGATCAGAGACACATCGACACTCTAGTGAGGTGAGGCCTAACATAACAAGCTCCCATTTCTCTAGGGGCTTGTTACAAGTCTTCTAAACTAATACCCAATTTGTTCAAACAAACCCAATCTGTATGTATATTGTATACCTAAGGTTTTTCTTTTTTTAGTTGGTAACTACTAGCTCGTGACTTCGTCAGTCTGTTTCAGTTTTATAAAAATCCCGTGGGGACTTTTTGATTTTCCGGGATAAAAGTACCATTGATATACCCTCCCCGGGATGCTATCTCTGTAAAAAAAGATGATGCCTGCGACTTTTTGAGTGTGGATTTTAGTTTTTAAAAGTACACTGGGAACTCTTTAATATCCCGGGACAAAACTTTGCCCATTAGAGCAAAAATTCGAGTTTGTCGATTTCGAGCATGTTTCGAATTAGCCCCGTTTCCATTGTTTGCCGAAGTCGCCATTAGCAACGTCACACGGCACGGCATACATGAGTAAACTAATTAACTAAAGCTATAAAGTTAGCTTAGTCCCAGTCGCCCACACGGCACACTAAGCCAAAACAATCCGAGGCCCTTTAAGCCCTGGACCTAGATTGGATTAGAGTTTAGTTGCCAGTACTAACCATGCAATATAATTCGGCTTCGAAGTTTCGCTATTCACTTTGATTTATATATTATACACGAGTTTGTTTATAATGCCTGTCTATGCATATCCATGCTATACAGGGTGAAACCAGAACGTTAGCAAAAACGAAGACAGGTGATAGTACTGATGATTACTGATAAGGTACCATTAAAAACACTAAAAAAAATCATAAATCAAATATTTTTTAAAGTTAGCAATATATTGCAAATAAAACAGCTGACTGACGAGAGGTCAACGAACGATACGTAAATTGGCGACTCGGGTTCAATGCCGTGTAGGTGGGGCATTGATCCGAATTTTTCACGGTATACCTACATTGCGAGTTTGAAAAATACTAACTCACTAAAACTACAAAATCAACCAAATGATTATTGGCATTGGATTGCGTTTAGGTAGTAGGTATAATAATAACCCGAAGTGCTTGCTAGCGTTCTGTTTACACCTTGTATATGTTTTTTCTTGGGATGCTATGGGCGCATTTTTAACCCCCGACCCAAAAAGAGGGGTGTTATAAGTTTGACGGTGTATCTGTATGTGGCATCGTAGCTCCTAAACTAATGAACCGATTTTAATTTAGTTTTTTTTTGTTTAAAAGGTGGCTTGAACGAGAGTGTTCTTAGCTATAATCCAAAAAAATCCGTTTATCCGTTTGAAAGTTATCAGCTCTTTTCTAGTTACTGTAACCTTCACTTGTCGCGGGGTGTTATAAATTTTTAATTTACGCTTGTTCAAACTGTATGCCCTGCCCTAGCCACATAATATAATGTAGGGAGTAAAATCTTTCATATTATTATCCACCTAACAGCCATGTGACTAAGAACAATGCGGTAGCTTCCATTATGTCTGCCTCCTTGTGTTGACGTGCCCTAATAGGAATTTCGGGAACAAAGCTGTGTCTGCGCCAACGTTGTAGCACGAGTAAATATAAAATGATCCTGAAATTATATTGTTTAGTCACGTTATACAAAACTAGTTTTATTATAACTACTTAAAAAATAAATAAATAAATCCTGTTTCAAAAAAATATAACCAGACATGTCACTCAGGACGATGTAACTGTGCATCCACACACCACGCACTGCTCTACTCGCGCAATTAATCGCGACGCGCCGCACTAGGTCGCTTGCCTTTGCAACGCGATGGACATCGAAACCATACATAATATGCTAATCGAAACTGTGGCAGCGTGTGCGCTACTGCATACTTACCGACAAAATAGGGAGCCATGGGCATGAACGAGGAACACGCGAGTCGCGGCCACACTACGTCTCTGCCGCCGTTCCTCGCTCCTTCCCATGCCGCACGGACAGTGTGTGGACGGGGGGTAAGGTAATGTAAACGAGTCGCAGGATTTCAGGCGGCGGCCTCAAACCCGCGACCTCGTGAAAAGGAGGGGGATGTCTTAACCACTAGGCTACCACTGCATAAAACGCATACCATGATATTATGGTTATCTCCATACGTAATTTTTAGGTGATTCTGCGTTTTCGGCGCTCAAGGCCTTGAACTCTGACTGTCGAATCGACTTCTAACACTGAGCTACCTACTGCATTATACCTATAAGGAAAAATAAACAAGATACCATTTTGCTGTTATTATCCTGTTTTATAAGAGAACAATTAGTAACCTTTTGAGATTCCATCAAGGAGGGGTCAGTTCCACTACAAATCTTTTGTGACAAAAGTATTTTTTTTAAAAGCGATGATGAAGCGAATTGTGGTTATTCTTTATGGTGTTTTTATGGTGGTGGAGAGTAAAAATCGCGTACGGACACCACTCGATACCTTACCTTTAACTTCTGCATGTCCTTGTAAGGATTCTCAGGACGTATCGATTTGGTTCGAACTAGGTGTGCCTTTGAAGGACCTCAATCAGTATTATGTGCACATAAATAAAACGTTTCCTACTGATAGTGTGATGAAAGTGTCGTTTGATACAGAAGTTAAAATCACTTTCACGGTTAGATCGGTAAGCATTTTATTTTGTTTTATTTTTATTATTTCACTATTCACTACTAGAGGATGCCCGCGACTTCGTCCGCGTGGATTAAGATTTTTATAGATTCCGTGGGAACTGTTTGATTTTGCGGGATAATTTCCTATTTCAATTACTCTCTACTTGTCTGTGAAAGTCCCGTTAAAACTGGTTTAGCCATTCCGAAGATTAGCTCGTTCAAACAAACAGACACTTCAATTTTATTTATTAGTGTAGATTCAAATTCAAATTCAAAATATTCAATTAAACTTTTACAAGTGCTTTTGAGTCGTCAAAATAATCTACCACTGGTTCGGAATGCCGTTCCTACCGAGAAGAACCGGCAAGTAACTCGGCGGTAGAAGTAGTATATCAAAAAAATTCGAGTATTATAGGTATTAATTATTACGGTTTCAGAATGAAAATAAGTTTTCGAGGGTATCTTTGAAAAAGAGCGACAACTTCACGGTTCGTTTCTTTACCCAACTCGTAGGCCTGAGTTTTATAGTGAAGTGGACCACACCAGGACTCGTTCCTCACCTGACTGGCCTCGCTATTGATGACGAGGAGTTCTGTGTTGACCCTGATGTGGTAAGTACCACTAGATTACAAAATAGGGTTATTCAAGGGGCGGACCAACTAATTCGAAAATGTTCATGGGCGGCGGCATCACTTCACCCGGCTACTCGTTTGCTCGCTATTTTTATTAATAAAGTGCCGTTTCAAGAATATCTAGTTTACTAAGGGCCTAATTATCTAATACCTAGTTATATAATTAACTAGGCTTTGCCCACGAATTCGTACGCGTGACTGCACAAACAGACCCTTATTTTTCCCTCTTGGGGTGGAATTTTCAAAAATCTTTTAAATTGGATCATCATGATCATCATCATCATGAGCCTGAGGAAGTCCACTGTTGGACATGTGCCTCCCCTAAAGAGCGCCACCACACCCGGTCATCAGCCTTCCTCATCCAGCCAGCTGCTTTTCATCGTGCTAGAGGGCATCCCACACTACACTTGCCACACAAGGACTCTCCGGCTCCAACGGCCATCGCCTCTACGACAGGCATGGCCTGCCCACTGCCACTTCAGCTTGCTAATAGTTGTTTAAATTTGATGTCTACGTAATAATAACTATATCTGCATGACAAATTCCAGCCCCATCCGTCCACTAGTTTGAGCTGTGTATTGATAGATCAATTAGTCAGATTTTTTCTTTTATATACCTACAACTACGTACATACTTATATTATAAAGATTTTGTGTTTTCAGGAATCCCTCGAAAAATACACAGCTGAAAGGATGCCACAAGGTGCTAAATATCCGTGGGTATGTATTTATTTGCCAAACTACCAGCTACTCATCTGATTTTATAAAATGCGATTTTAGGTCAATTACCTACCTATTTGGTGAAATTGGGTCTTACGCGTAGGTACATACTAACGTTGGCGTCAGTCGTCATGACGGATATGGTAAAAATATAGAGATACTAGCTGATGCCCGCGACTTCGTTCGCGTGGATGTAGTTTTTTAAAAATCCCGTGGGAACTCTTTGATTTTCCGGGATAAAAAGTAGCCTATGTGCTAATTCAGAGTATAATCTATCTCCATTCTAAATTTCAGTCCAATCCGTCCAGTACTTTTAGCGTGAAGGAGTAACAAACATACACACACACACACACACACACACATACAACCTTTCGCCTTTATAATATTAGTGGGATTATCATCCAAGGCAGGCATCAAGGGTAAAAATGATATGCCAATACGAAAATTGAGTTCGTCATAATAGTTTGATTTCAAATTAATGATTGCGTTTTTATATACAGAAAATACAGATAATATATGTATATGTATAATGGTATATACAGTGGACCCCCGGTAATCCGGCCCCTGTCTAATCCGGCACCCACTGTAATCCGACAAGTTTATTTTATTATTGAACTAGCTGATGCCCGCGACTTCGTTAGCGTGGATGTAGGTTTTTAAAGAATTCCGTGGGAACATTTTAATTTTCCGGGATAAAAAGAAGCCTATGTGCTAATCTAGGGGATAATCTATCTCCATTCTTAATTTCAGCCTAATCCGTTCAGTAGTTTTTGCGTGAAGGAGTAACAAACATACCTACACACATACATATTTCCCCACAACACAAACTTTCCCTTTATAATATTAGTGTGATGTGATGTGGTTTACTTTTGACATATAGAATATTATCGTTGGATCTTTAATTTGTCGGATTACAAGGTACGCTTTAATAAAAATCGCCGGACTATAGGGGGTCTTAGGCAGTACTCTATAATCCGACAAATTCGATAGTCCGACACTGCCCTGCAAAACGTTTGTCGGATTACCGGGGTCCACTGTATATCGCATGCTACATGTCGTACGTATCTACCTACAATCTACATCCTCATACAGATTTGTGTGTTTTCTTTCGCGGACTTTTGTAGTTCCATCATGGAATTCCGCGAAGTTAAACCAAAGAGTATGATAATATTAACCCTGTTTCTATTCAACTTTTTTTTGTTTTTTATGGAGTACGCCGAGGGTCAAAGACCCAAGAACATCGATTGCGGTCAACGTAAAGTAGGCCACACGGACCCAGCCGTCAACGGAGAGACGAAGCCCGGGGACTGGCCGTGGCACGTAGCCCTGTACAGGAGGAAATACAACAAACTCAACTACGACTACATATGTGGAGGCACCCTTATTTCCGAGAGCTTTGTTTTGACAGGTAATAAAGTAAATGAACATTAATAAAAAAAAACTGGCCATGTGCAAGTCAGACTCGCGCACCGAGGGTTCCGTACTCTGGTATTTTTCTGACATTTTGCACGATAACTCAAAAACTATTATGCTTAAAAATCATAAAAATCTGTTTTAGAATGTACAAGTAAAACCCTTTCATATGATACCCCATTGGTATACCCAGTTATCTTCTTTGAAAATTGAAACACATGATATAACCACAAATTCACAGTTTTCGGATTTATTCCCTTACTTGTGCTATAAGACCTACCTTCCTGCCAAATTTCATGATTCTAGGTCAATGGGAAGTACCCTATAGGTTTTCTAGACAGACACGACGGACGGACGGACGGGCACACAAACAGACAGACACAAAGTGATCCTATAAGCGTTCCGTTTTTCCTTTTGAGGTACCCACAAACCAAAGAAAAATAAAAACCGACTTCAATAACCACAAACACTAAAAAGTAAAAATAATTTTTGTTTCTACACGTGTAGGAAGTCGGGCGAGTATAATCAAAGCATGAAGCTCGCCCGACTTCATACATACATCATTGTACTAAAATACCTGTTTACTAAGCCATTACACCGATCGCGAGCAATTTACTCTTATCCGTTGAGGAGTCTGTTCTCCATCATAGAAGATAGTCATCAGATCTTCGACAAACTAAAATGGGACCACCTCGGAAGTATCACCTACCGAACCAAAAAAATTTTCAAAATCGGTTTATATTTGGCGGAGTAATCTCGTAACAAATGTACAAAAAAAAAACATACCGTCGAATTGAGAACCTCCTCTTTTTTTCAAATCGGTTAAAAATAAGTTAAAAAGCAAAAAAAATCGGTCAAGTGCGCGTCAACCTGTATTATATTCGGTAATCCGAATACAATAAATAGTATGTAGTATACATGAGTTAATGTAATTCTATAGTAATATTTTTTGGAAATAGAAAAATTTTATCAAAAGGAGGGGTGTTATAAGTTTGACGTGTGCATCTGTGTATCTGTCTGTGGCATCGTAGCTCCTAAACTAATGAACCGATTTTAATTTAGTTTTTTTTGTTTGAAAGGTGGCTTGATCGAGAGTGTTCTTAGTTATGACCCAAGAAAATCGGTTCAGCCTTCACTTGTCGGGGGTGCAGTGTTATAAATTTTTAATTTACACTTGTGAATCAATGCTTTGAGTCAATTTAATTGATTGATGTTTTACTTGTTATTTTGATTTCAGTGGCGCACTGCGTTTCTGTCAGAGGAATACCGTTTCCACCGGAAAAGTTGATTGTGTGGCTGGGAAAATATCATTTGTACGTTACTGATAAACAATCTGAAATAAAGGATGTAGGTACTTCACTGCAAACAGTTTATTTAGACTTAAGAGCTAAGGTCATAGCTCATTAGGGCCACCCGGCACCCGAATTGGGTTAAAAACCGCATTTAAATCCGTTGTGTAGTTTAAGAGGTCTAAGACAGACGGCGGGAAGCGACTTTGTTTTAACCCTCGACCCAAAAAGAGGGGTGTTATAAGTTTGACGTATGTATCTGTGTAATCTGTGTATCGTCTGTAGCATCGTAGCTCCTAAACTAATGAACCGATTTTATTTTGTTTTTTTTTTTTGTTTGAAAGGTAGCTTGATCGAGAGTGTTCTTAGCTATAATTCAAGAAAATTGGTTCAGCTGTTTGAAAGTTATCAGCTCTTTTCTAGTTACTGTAATCTTCACTTGTCGGGGATTTGTATAAATTTTTAATTTACACTTTTACACTATGTAGAGATACTAAACGCACGGTGAAGCGGTGCAGGTCCGATGCCGAGTGACTCTAATGAGCTATGACCTTTAGATAGATATTTTGATGACCACCCTGCTGCAGAGGTTAAATACATAAATAGGAGGTCCCGGGATCGTCGACTCCTGGAAAGGGCAAGCGGGAAATTTATAACTCTTAAATTGGATCTGTCTAGGTAGATGGCTACTGCCGTGGCTAGTGGCCACCACACTTCATCACCAATAACTAGATACATGGTCAGCTCACTACTGAGCACGGGTTTCTTCTCAGAATGAGAAGGGGTTGGACATAGTCCAAATAAAAAACCATATAAGTACTTATCAACAATCAACAGAAAAAAATGATTGATTGATAGTCCACCACGGTGGTCAAGTGCGAATTGGCAGGCATCACCGCCAAAAACATTATGGAGAAACTCACAGGCATGCAAGTTTCCTCACAATGTTTACCTTAGCCGTTAAAGCAAGAAGAATAATTGCTTACAATAGGTATTTATTAATTCAAAAAAGTTAGAGGTTTGTGCCCGGGATCGAACCCTCGACCTTTCAGGGGTGGACGTTTTTAACAGACTTCCAAAACCACTACAAAGTGAAAAAAAAAAATGTTTTTACACGTTTAGGAATGTACGAGTATGTATGAAGTCGGGCGATCACAACAATAGAAATTAGAAATCTAGCGTGAAGCTCACCCCACTTCAACATACATACACGTGTAGAATTTTTTTTTTACTTTGTAGTGATTTTGGAAGTCGGTTTTTAAAATATTTTTTAACCACTAGGCTTTTTCATTTTATGTAATATCTATCTAATAATTTTATCACCAGGTCGAAAGAGTAGTTATCAACGAGGAGTATGACTCCAGGCGCCTGTCAAATGACATCGCTCTACTAAAGCTGAAGTCACAAGTGCAGTTCACGGATTACATACAGCCAGCATGCCTGGCGCATGCCGTGGCCCATGATAGCACTCCATACAACACTAACATTTTGGGCAATGTAAGTCTTTGTCCTTTGTGGGCGGTAATTGAACTAATATAACGGTTTTCGGATTTTTCCTTTACTTGTGCTTTAAGACCTACCTACCTGCCAAACATGATTCTAAGTCAACGGTAAGTACTCTATAGGTTTTCTTGACAGACGGACGCGTACAGACAGACAGACAGGCAACAAAGTGATCCTATAAGGGTTCCGTTGTCAGGGTTCCGTACCTCAAAAGGAAAAACGGAACCCTTATAGAATCACTTTGTTGTCTGTCTGTCTGTGCGTCAAGAAACCTATAGGGTACTTCCCGTTGTCCTAGAATCATGAAATCTGGCAGGTAGGTAGGTCTTATAGCACAGATTCAGGGATTAATCTGAAAACCGCAAATTTGTGGTTACATCATAAAAAAAATTAAAATGTGTTTCAATTTTCAAAGTAAGATAACTATACCAAGTGGGGTATCATAATATGAAAGGGCTTTACTTGTATATTCTAAAACAGAGTTTTATTTATTTTTATGTATACTTAATAGATTTTGATTTATCGAGCAAAATGTTGGAAAAAATACCCGAGTACTGAACCCTCAGTGCGCGAGTCTGACTCGCACTTGGCCGGTTTTTCCTTTTAAGGCACGGAACCCTATAAATACGGAAGTTTACCGCGGTGCGCGCCAGCTGTAACATTTTGCTTTGACTCTTGTAACAGATAGTAGGCTGGGGGTACGACAACGACAACCAGCAAGCAAGCACCTTGCAGCAGGCCGTCTTCCCCACCGTGTCCGCGGAGACCTGCCTCAGGAGCTACCCGGACTACTACGCGATGTTCACCAGCTGGAAAACCTTCTGCGCTGGCTATCGTAATAACGGTAAGTGTGCTTCCAGACAATCGTTATAATATGTGTGTCAGTCATTTATATCAATGGTGTCACCGTCAAATTGTAAATACCGTTACATTATAATGTATCTCGCGAGATTGTGAAAGATTGTGAACCTCTCTACCTATAGTGAAAGTGAAAGTGAAAATGCAACACCTGATAATATTACTTAATAGAATAGAGAAAATAACATTTTGAAACTTTTGCAGGAACCTCAGCTTGCAATGGCGATAGTGGGGGTGGTTATCAGGTAACAATCTCAATCAGTTGGTACACTCATATTATCATCATAGGTCAATTACACAGGTCTCTTATAGGGACTTCCACACGTACAGTCTTTTTTGCAGACATATTGTAGAAACTAATATCTATGCCTGTGGTTTTCAGGATTTCTGTAATATTCGGTTTCAAAGTTACGCGGTCTTAAAAATTCACATACAAATCTTTGAGCCCCTGTAATTTTAAAACTACATATTTTTAGAAAAATCTAAAACACCACAGGCACAGATATTGGTTTCTAGAATATGTCTGCAAAATTTCATGAACTTTGGTTGCTTAATGTTCAAATGAAATTGGAACTACGATTGTATGGAGTAAGTGACGGAAAGAGCCCTGTTAATATATGCATAGACTGCTAAAATCATGACCCTTCCATTTCGGTTTGCCGTAGTCGGGTAAAAAGAATAGGTATACCGTATAACATAGAGTTATATTGTGCAGGTATTCGTCCCGAACAAGGAGCAGGACGCCAACGGAACAGCGTCGGGCGCTTGGCACGTCACGGGCATCATCTCCAACATGCCGGCGATGGCGGGCGTCGTGGTGTGCGACTCGGACTACTACACGGTGTTCACCGACGTGGCCAAGTTCAGGGACTGGATCGACAGCTATTTGGACGACTAATCATCATCATACATTTTACATTTTAAGAGCTTTCATTTTTTTTAATTAAAATAAATAAATGCCTTGTTTGCGAATATATCCTGTGCTTTACTTTGTGTCATAGTTTTTAAGCAATTAAGTATTTAAATAAATAAATAAAACCATAAAGGCTAGATATTTGATACTTAGTATATTTGGTAAATTTGCTGAGGACACCTTATACTGAAAATTTCAGCTTTCTAGCGTCATCCAGACCGAAGTTATGACGGGTCGAAAATACGGCGAAACACTTCGAGAAAAAGGTACGTAGCGCCCCGGCCGCCGTTTGGCTCGTCTTGGCGGGGGCACTACCGTGCTCCCTGATGATTGATTGATTGAACATCATGCAATAGACAAGGTGCTGGACATACATAGGTCTCTTCCACACGCCTTGCGCTGCCTGAATCCTGCCACTCGTTTGATGTCGTCTGTCGCCATTCCAGCAGCTTGGCGCCCCTTGTCTATCAGTTTTGAAGGGTTCCGTACCTCATAAGAAACCCTTATAGGATCACTTTGTTGTCTGTCTGTCTGCCCGTCTGTCATCTCTGTCAAGAAAACTTATAGGGTAGGAACTTCCGGTTGACCTAGCATCATGAAATTTTACAGGTAAGTAGGTCTTATAGCACAAGTAAAGGGAAAAAATCGAAAACCGTAAATTAGTGGTTACATCCAAAAAAATTGAAATTTGTTCATGAACAAATAATAATTAGTTTTTTCAATTTTCAAATTAAGATAACTATACCAAGTGTGGTATCGTATGAAAGGGGTTTACCTGTACATTCTAAAACAGATTTTCATTTATTTTTATGCATAATAGTTTTTGATTTATCGTGCAAAATGTCGAAAAAATGCCCAATTACGGAACTCAGTGCGCGAGTCTGACTTGCACTTGGTCGGTTTTTTAAAAACTAAATCCACCCGGACGAAGGTGTGGGCATCAGCTAATTTATAGGTACGGTGTAGCGACACTTCGTTACTACAAGATTGAGATCTATTAACATAAATCAAAGTCTGAACAGAGATTGAACAAAAAATACCTTCTACATTTTGTTTGAATGACGTGATTCCCGCCATTAGTTGAAGATCAGACGTGTCAGGCGAATCTGATCCCGAGGGATACAATCCTTACATATCTACTGTATTATTTATAGAAATGCCTTCGAAAAAACGAACAAATTTCTCAATTTGTCGCGTTTTTAGGGTTCCGTAGCCGAAGGTTGCAATGGGACCCTATTACTAAGCCTCCGCTTTGACTTCGGCGGGGAGGCGCAACGCACGCACAACGTCCGTCCGTCTATCCGTCAGTAAGCTGTATCTCGTGAACCGTATTAGGTAGAGAGTTGAAATTTTCCCAAAATATGTATTTCTATTGCCGCTTAAACAACATATATCTAGTAAAAATTTGGAAATGGACGCCATGTACCTAATTGAAAAAAAAATAAATTAAAAAGTGTTATTATACGACGATGGTACGGAACTCTTGATGTGTGACTGCGATTCAAGCTTGATCTATTTTTGTGTACTTACATGTTACCTTTTGAACGAATGAATAAATGAATACTTTAGCTATTGTAAACCAGGAAAACAATACCATAAATATCAACGCTAGGATATACCTAGATACTAAGTATAATATTAGTAGAACCTAATAAATATATTAAACGATAATATAAGTTGCTTTGGCTGTTGTTTTATTTCTTCCACGGGGTGTCGTGTTAAAAACGGTTGGTTTTCATCATCGATGGTTTCTTAACCCCCGACACAAAAAGAGGGGTGTTATAAGTTTGACATGTGTATTTATGTATCTGTCTGTGGCATCGTAACTCCTAAACCTATAGGTTTTCTTGACGACGGACAGAAAGACAGACAACAAAGGGATCCTATAAGGATTCCGTTTTACCGTTTGAAAATTAATGAACATGCGTCATTTAACTATTCCAAATCTGTGATCCTCCGTGGTACAAACAAATCAAAGGACATTCCATAATCAGCTCGACCCTTTCCAATCACGTTCGGAAATGAAATCAATACGGGAATCTTTGGGTCTTTATTGAGCTTATAGGTACTTAACTGTACAGGATCCAGAGATGGACCATTAATTCACAGATACATCCATGTCACAGATAGCATGTGAAAAATCATGTGAAAAGCCTTTGCATATGTGGGCACTTATTGTCAGTTGTGACATTTGCTATAGTGCGTTCGTACCTACACTTTGAGTTCTCACTCGCCATCTTTGTGACTCATCATCGCCATCATTCTCGCCAGCCTGTGTAAAAACACGAAAAAAATCTCATATAAAATTATTGCATTTAATCTATCTTTATTGATTTGATCTCACGTGCACACGGCCATCGACCTCAGCTAAAGAGCGCGCGAGCGAAAACACTTGCATCGCTGCGTGTTACAAAGGGAAAAACTTCCATTTCAAATAATGTCCACATTTCACGAAACGAACGAACTAATTTTCACACTTACTATCATAAGTGCAAAAATTCACTTTCCGTGAAAGCCAACTGGTGAAATCAGCACTATTGATCTTGCAAATAATTCCTAGTTAAATTAATTTAGCAAACGATCTGATAAAGGTTTGATCTTGATAAAATCGCTTGTGAAGTCACTGTGAGGTAAAATAATAATTTCACCAAATGAAAATGATTTAAAATTAGCAATCATGGCCCCTATCCCTTCATTTACTGGACGATAAATATTTTACGACGGAAGCTTTTTAAAGGAAAGTAGGTACTTACCTACTAACTACAACTGGGGTTTGTCATGATTAGCTCAGAATAAGTAGGGGTGGCTCTTTCAAAATCAATGAGGATTAGTTTAACTTGCCTTGAGTGTATTTTTTTATGTGAAACAAAGTATCTACTTACACGAAGGGTTCCTTACCATCACATATTATTAGGTGATATTATGATTCATAGGTACAGTCAGCAACAAAGCACACGAAGTCACATATTAGGTAGTACTATTATACTGCATATGCATAGGTAGGTACAGTTAGCAACAAAGCTAGGTTTGTAGTTTGCACCCGTCCATATTCGCTTGTACTGGCGGCTTGTACGTGTGTGTCTTTTGGTTGTACTCTTTATTTCCCCACTCTCATAGTCCAACAAAAGGTTCCTAATTCGACATGACCAGAGAAAGATTAGCCAAAAACGCGCCAACGGCTTTACATTCTCTCCAAGGTACGAAGATGTAATACCACCACCTTCCTAAGAATTTTTTGACAGAAAAATCACACTATCACACTTATAAAGGTGAAAGTTTGTGTGTATGGATGTGTATTACTCTTTCACGCAAAAACTACTGGACGGATTTGGCTGAAATTCAGAACAGAGGTAGATTATTCCCTGGATTAACATATAGGGCATAGGCTACGTTTTATCTCGGAAAATCATTACAATACCATTATAATTTTTATCCCGCCCTGGACTTAAATCGGGGACCTCGAAAAAGTTGTATAGATAGTTACATAGCACACAAAATAAGAAAAAAATAGAAAAAAACATGTGGTCTCGTCTCTAATAAATAATTATGCTTTTAAATCCTTGTTCTTGCTCGAGCTTCCATCAACGGAAGTCGGTGAGTTATAATAAAAATTTAACACAAACAGACAGCAGCCTTCGAACTTCCTTCGAAATAAAAATGGTAAAAAAATGCTTGTTAAAACTTAACTGTGTTGTTTCAAACGCAACAGCTTTAAGAAAATTACATTGGTAAGAAATTACTTACTCGTATTTACTCATAAAAGAAAATATTTGCTGTTATTTTGACTAGGTTACTTTTGGCTTTTGCATTTAAGTACGCAGGACCTCCGTAAACGCAAAAGTTTGTATGTATGGATACATGTGTGTTTGTTACTCTTTGACGCAAAAACTACTGAACGGATTTGGCTGTTTGGAATGGAGATAGATTATACCCTGGATAAGACATAGGTTACTTTTATCCCGCTATTTATTAAAATCAATGAATAACCTATATCCATGGGAAGTCGCGGGCATATTCAGCTATTAACTAATAATTGAGTTAGGTACCTAGTTGCAATTGTGTGACTGTGTTTAGTTGCAATATGACTACCTAGCACAAAAGTAGTAGAAAATAATTATCCTTTCATGCTATCATTCCTATTTCCTTTAACTGCGGAAGCTTAGTTGATAAACTATTAATGAAAAGTCGAAACTATGACTAGATTTAAATCTAGTTCAACTCATTGGATCGAAACAAAAAGTTAGCGATTCAAACATAGTTAGTTCCACAGCTCACAAACTATTAGCAAGTTATCGGAAGTCGGGAACAACGTTTCCGCATTATCCGATCAGCCACTCTGGCATCAAACTTTGACAGATCAATTCGATTTTCGCTATCCCTTATTTTTTTTCAGGTTTACCTCACCTCAAAAGGAAAAAAAACCGATCAAGGACGAATCGAAATCGTACACGAAGGGTTCCGTACCATGATACTTTTTGAATTTTTTTTAATTTGCATGTCGGCTTGAATTTTTCCTATTGTTGTTGTTATAGCGGCAATAAAAATATACGAAAAATTTCAACTCTCTGTGCATCGCGATTCATGAGAAACAGACCGTTGACAAACATACGTAATCAGTGGAGGTTTAGTAATAGGATCCCGTTGGATAAGGAACCCTAACAAGTAATTATGCAATACAAACGCAACACTAATTAGAAAAGATTCAAATCTTTCAAAACATCAGAGCATCTTGCAAATGCTGATTATTTTATTGATTGTGTAACTGGATCTTTGATGACATTGCTACTCATCAAACATGGCTGTCCTATTTAAATTCGTACCTACAGTATATAATCTGCAATCTGCAAGGATCTGGCAGCTGCATTATTATTATGCTAAGAAGATCACCATAATGCATTAAAATTTCAATGATTGCAATAGTTTTATTTCTTTTTTCCTCAAAACCGTATGTAATAAGGTGATAGACATCAATATATAATGTAAGTAGGTAGTTATTTAGTAAATAGATACCTAGTTAAAAGGTCGAAAGTGCATGCTTATCTAAGGCTTATCTACGTTCTGTGATTTATTCGTTGACGCGTACATACAATCATTTTCATTATAATAAAACTAGGTGATGCCCGCGATTTCGTTACCGGGGATATGTTTTTTGAAAATCCCGTAGGAACTCATTCATTTTCCGGGGTAAACGTAGCCTATGTGTTAATCCAGGGTATAATTTACCTCCATTTCACAGCCAAATCCGTGCAGTAGTTTTTGCGTGAAAGAGTAACAAACATCCATACATACAAACTTTCGCGTTTATAATATTAGTAGGATTATTAGGTATAATCTAATGTTACTTTCTTGAAACAAACTTTATATTAGCTCAGGAGCGGGTGGTGTTCAATTACACATTAAAGTAGTTGTGCGTAGAGTTACGTTGTTCTATAATATCTATTAGTTTTTTATTCAGATACTAGTTAGCCCTTGATTGCAATCTCACCTGGTGGTAAGTGATGATGCAGATAGGTGGAAGCGGGCTAACCTGGAAGGAATATGGCAGTTTTTATTAAACCACTCCTTTGGTGTCTACACGGCATCGTATCAGAAAGCGATTAAGCGTTGGCAGCACGACTTTGCTGGTAGGGTGGTAACTAGCCACGGCCAAAGCCTCCCACCAGACCAGACCAGAGAAATTACAAAATTTTAAGCTCCTGCTAGGAATCGAACCGCACGTCACCCGCGCTATACCGCACCGAGTTACCGCGGAGACTGTGCGGATGTGCGCGTCCCCACTCCGATTGCCATGTCGACCTGTCGCGTATTACTACAACCGTACAAGACGACATATCCGCATGGGATACTGTAAACATTACTGCCTGTTTTTTCAAGCTTAACAGCCGGGTTCATTCTTTGCAACTTCATTCGGTTATTAATTATTTATTCGGTTGTTTGAGAAGGCCAGCTCTTCGCTTATGACCTGTCCGACCGGTTCACAGATACGGTCATTTACAAACGAAGCGTTTTACAAGTTTTCATTTCTAAAGAACCGCTAGGATTTAGAATGCCCTTCCAGCATCAGTTTTTCTCCTCCAATTATAATAAGGGTACCTTCAAGACAAGAATAAATAGACATCTTTTAGGCAAGCGCGCTCCATTATCCAGAGTATCGACTCATTTGTAAGTAACTCACGTCGAACTCATTATTTTTGACTAATTTCTTAAACTGAACACTTTCAAGTAAAGATTGTTATATAAACCTATGGAGATTATACTGCCATTGGCGCTATTAGGATGCCATAAGCCTACTTTGTCGTATTAGTTTACAAATTGCGAAAAACCAAATTAAATTTGAATTTCGCGGGAAGACCCCGTTTAATGAACCTTGAATATTATACGTGTAAAGGACTAGTATTCCAAACTACTTAGTCTATTCATATGTATGAGAAATGATGACGTAAAGCGTTTAGTGCGTGCAGATGGAATGACGACATAGGAATGGAAATACTTCATCCCTGAATATGGTGGTCAAAAGATGAAAGAGAAGTTTTTGAGTACACTCATAGCCTTAATTCGGCGGTGCGTTTAATAAAAAGCCCAGTGTGCAAACATCCTTAGCTATTTCGCGTCATAGCTCATACAAAGACGTAATTACAAGACACCGGACGCTATCATCGTCTTGTATCATAATGATTTTGTTATTAAAACATATTATAAATTAATATAGTCTTCAAAAATGTTATAAACAGTGTAATATTAAGGTTACCTCAAAAATATATCTACAGTGCATTTTCTGTATTAAATCTATCAGTAATTTGTCGTGTTACTGAGCAACTTTGTTATTTGTTAAAACAAATTATGTATTTTTAACGATAACAGTGTTATAGGTTAGAGATAGATTGAATATCGAAAATGGACGCAAATCTTTATATTTGACTTTATATTTGTGTTGTTTAGCTTTGTGTCTAAAAAAGTGTTTTGGTAATGAACAATGAAGCAAGTGGTGTTAGTTTTGTGTTTTTTTCTGATGATTGTGGGGAATGACAGTGGGGTATGGATGCCAGTAGGTAGCCCCATAATCAGTGCGTATCCTTGTAAGAATACTAAGGACATACTGGTGTGGTTTGAGCCAGGGTTGCCTCCGAAGGATAACAATCACTACTATGTGTACATAAACAAGAACTTTCCCGCGGATAGTGTTACTAGAGTGTTCTTTGACGCTGAAGTTAATATCACGTTCACTGTCAGATCGGTAAGCGATATAAATAGTATAAGATCATGGACGTATAAATACTCTGTAGAATCTAAAAACCGGTCAAGTGCGAGTCGTAATTACACGAAGGGTTCCGTACCATCGTACAAGATTATATAGGTGCTTTTTAATTTTTCTTAATATACCTACATGGCGACCATTTTGATTTTTTTATAATGGCAATAAAAACACAATCTGTGAAAAT